>NC_092712.1:31373078-31673078 GCF_047496885.1 Scyliorhinus torazame | reverse complement strand
GGAATTCATTGCCACAGAGGGCGGTGGAGGCCGGGACGTTGAGTGTCTTTAAGACAGAAGTTGATAAATTCTTGATTTCTCGAGGAATTAAGGGCTATGGAGAGAGAACGGGTAAATGGAGTTGAAATCAGCCATGATTGAATGGTGGAGTGGACTCGATGGGCCGAATGGCCTTACTTCCGCTCCTATGTCTTATGGTCTTATGGACACAGGTCTCGATGGCAGTCGCTAGGGTTAGTTGCTTAACTTTAAGGAGCTGCTGGCGCAAGGTGTCCGACATGACCCCAAAAACAATCTGGTCACGTATCATGGAGTCGGAGGTGGGCCCGTAGCCGCAGGATTGCGCGAGGATGCGGAGGTGTGTTAAATAGGATTGGAAAGGCTCGTCCTTACCCTGCAAGCGCTGCTGGAACAGGTACCTTTCGAAGCTTTCGTTGACTTCAGCACTGAAGTGTGTGTTGAATTTGAGGAGCACCGTCTTGTACTTGGTCTTGTCCTCGTCGTCCGTGAATGTCAGGGAGTTAAAGATGTGGATGGCATGTTGCCCAGCTGTGGAGAGAAGAAGGGCTATCTTCCTGGTGTCCGCTGCATTCTCCCTGTCCGTGGCCTCGAGGAAGAGCTGGAAGCGCTGTTTAAGCACCTTCCAATTTACCCCGAGATTGCCAGCGATGCGGAGCGGCGGCGGCGGGTTGATGTTCTCCATGCTGTAGGATGCCGGAATGCTGAGAAGTTGCAGGTAGGTCTCACAAGTGCTAGATCGCGGCCACTCCTTGTACCATGTCGTGTTGGGTGTTCTGGTTCACTAACAAGCCAACAATGCTGGAAGTGGTGTAACGCTATTTTATTAACTGTTCAACTATGCTAACATACTGTAAACGTGGGTATAAGAAATACCAGCTTAACTGTGGACCCTTTCCTATCACTAGCTATGGTGAGGCACTCAGCACACGGTGAATGTCTGTGATTCAGGCTGTGAGCTCTGTGCTCTGAGCTGGCTGCTGCTAGAATGAGCGGGAACTCTCCTGTCCCCTATCTTTATAGTGCTTGTGCTCTCACTGGTGATTGGCTGCGGTGTTATGTATGCTGGTTGGTCCTACTGCATGTCCATCAGTGTGTATGTGATTGCACCATAATGTACTGATGTATATTATGACAGTGCCGTCCGTGCCAATCTGACCCACCCACGGGCCAACTGAGACAACCAACATTGCAACCACCCCCCCCCCCCCCCCCACCCTCCCCCCGCCCCTCCCGGACTCCAAGTAAGAGCTGAAACTTTGCAAAGAGTAAAGTGAGTCACTGCAGCCGCACACCACAAATAGCAGATGGATTCCAGCTCTAACACAATCGCTGTGAATCTAGCTAAGGTCCCCACAATGCCAATGAAGGCAATCCCAATTTCTGACCACGATGTGATTTGTGCCCAGTTTTATAGAAAAGGCATAAACTAGTACCATGATCTCTCTGCTGCATTGCACTGATAAATATAACTTGTAGCTCAGCACATGACCATTGGAGACCATTAGATCAATGTCAGTGTTAATGCTCCACCTGAGCCTCTTCAGACACCTCTTCATCTACCTCTTCATCAAACTCTCCAGCAAATCCATCCATTCTTTCTCCCTCATGTTCTTATATCTTCTTCTCACATTAAAAAAAATTAATTCATGGCCTGTCGGTGTCACTGGGCCACTATCCGTCGACCATCACTCATTACCCATGAACTGAGTGGCTTGCTGGGCCATTTCAGAGAGCAGTTAAGAGTCAACCACATTGCTGTGGTTCTGTAGTCACGTACAACCATAGAATTCCTGCAGCGCAGAAGGAGGCCATTCAGCCCATCGAATCTGCACCGACGCTCTGAAAGAGTACACTACCTAGCCCCACTCCCGTAACCCCGTAACTCCTCGTAACCTGTACATCTTTGCTCACTTAGGGCAATTGAGCACGGCCAATCCACCGGTCTTTGGACTGTGGGAGGAAACCGGAGCACCCGGAGGAAACCCACGCAGACACGGGGAGAAAGTGCAGACTCCGCACAGACAGTGACCCAAGGCCGGAATTGAACCCGGGTCCCTGGCGCTGTGAGGCAGCAGTGCTAACCACTGTGCCAAGCACGCCAGGCCAGGAAAAGAAGGCAGATTTCCTTCTCAAAAGAGCATTAGTGAACCAGTTGGTTTTCTTTCCAACAATCAACAATGGTTTCACGGTCATCATTTTTAATTCCAGATTTTATTCGATTCAATGTTCACCATTTGGCGTGGTGAGATTGAGGTCCACAGAATATTGTCGCTGGTCTCTGGGTTACTAGTCCAGTGACAATACCACTATGCCACCCCCTCCCCATCTGTCCTATTCATCTCAGCTACTCCTTGTGGTAACACATTCCATATTCTCACCAAGACCCTGGGTAAAGCAGTTTATCCTGAATTCCCTGATGCGTTCATTAGTGACGACCTTATATTTGTGACTACTCGTTCTGGACTTTCAGTGAATGCATCTCCTCTACACCGTCTATTAAACCTTTTCAGACATTTGAAGGTCTCTATCAGGTCGCTCCTCAGCCTTTATTTCCATAAACAAATGCTCAGTCTTTACTTTATTTATCCTTTCATTGAATGTGGTCATCGTCGGAAAAGCCAGCATTTATTACCCATCCCTAATTGCCCTTGAACTGAATGGCTTGTGGAAAATGTTGACGTTGTTTGCCTTCAACAGCAACATCTGTGGTCATTTGACATCAAAAGTGCTCAAAATTGATTTGCATGGGCAGCACGGTAGCACAGTGGTTAGCACAATTGCTTCACAGCTCCAGGGTCCCAGGTTCAATTCCCGGCTTGGGTCACTGCCTGTGCGGAGTCTGCACATCCTCCCCGTGTCTGCGTGGGTTTCCTCCGGGTGCTCCGGTTTCCTCCCACAGTCCAAAGATGTGCAGGTTAGGTGGATTGGCCATGATAAATTGCCCTTAGTGTCCAAAATTGCCCTTAGTGTTGGGTGGGGTTACTGGGTTATGGGGATAGGGTGGAGGTGTTGACCTTGGGTAGGGTGCTCTTTCCAAGGGCCGGTGCAGACCCGATGGGCCGAATGGCCTCCTTCAGCATTGTAAATTCTATGAAATTCTATGACTGCGTCCTTGGCTGTTTCTGCATTTATTAGGTGCGACTTCTCATCGGAGACTGGAAGCGACGCAGTGACGAGATTAACATGGCCTTGCACACCCTCATTAACCAGGTGCACCTCTTTGGTGCCCGTGGCTCGGGAAAGTGTGTCAGCAACAGTAAGGTGCTTGCCTGGTGTATAGATGACGTCACAATCGTAGCGTTGGAACTTCATCATCATGCGTTGGATTCTTGGGGAGGACTGTTCTGCTGTCGTCAGTGAGATACGCAACGCTTGCCACTCCTGTTCATGTTTGGGGGACCTTTCAAACACTACGTCCTTATTTATCGAGTCTCGTAGTTGGGACATTTTGGAGGCCAGGTTGGGAATAAACAGTTGATCATCCCTAGTATGTGTAAAATGGCTTTTTTGTCTGTGCCATGTGGCATCGTCAGAATGGCCTTTTATCCGGCTGCACACCTTGTGCCGAGAGCCTGCTCCCTAAAAATGTGATGGTATCAACTCCAAATTAACATTTTGTTTTGTTGAGTTAGAGGCCATTTTTTGTTACCAGTTGTAGGGCACTGAGAATCCTTCTGTCATGCTCCTCTCGTGTGGGCCCACCCCCAGATTTTCTCATCATCCACATAAACGTGGACACCTGGTAACCCTTCAGCTGTGTGCTCTGTGGCACAATGGCAGATTTCAAACACCAAAATTATGCCGCATTAACCCACGCAAACACGGGGAGAATGTGCAAACTCCACACGGACAGTGACCCAGGGCCAGGATCGAACCTGGGACCTCGGCGCCGTGAGGCAGCAGGGCTAACCCACTCCGCCACCGTCCTGCCCTTGCTCTCCACTCTTATGAGTGATTCGCGCTCTGTCTCCACCACAGAAAATGTGATCACGCACGTTCTGTCCTTGACAGTTACTGCAAGCTCACATACTCCTAATGTTGTGATTTGATGACCTTATAGTCCTTCAGTCGCACTGCTCTTCGGACCATTTTCGGTTTGATCTTACTTGTTTCAACGCTGACAAAGTGATCAGATTGGCCCTCGCTCCCGTGTTGAGATGGTACCTGATTAGCGTGCCATTAACCATCAACGGAATCGTCCATCTATCCTCTATGGTCTTCACATCCGCATCACTGTGGCTGCAAATAGTGAGGAGAGATTTGCCGTGTTGGCAGGTCGGACTATTCGTGTCCTCCATCGAAATGATGTCCACAGCAGCCAGGTCGTCAATGCATATATCATTATCCACACTAATTGGTCCTGTTGGGTCAACTGTTGGACGTGAGAAACATCGCCTGGCAATGTGACCCGTTCTGCCACACTGTAACAGATCTTTCCAAGTGTGGGACATCACCATGGCAAATGTCGATTGCAGCATTGCCAGCACTGTTTCTTTTTCGACTGCGTTACAGTGCTTATGATGCTGGCGTCTTCTGCCCGATTGGTGCCAAAATGTTGCAGGTTGAGTGTATTAATCTGCTGTGCCGCTAGCTCACTTGCATGGCAGGTCTTGATGGCATTTTCTAATTTCAGATCCTGTTCTTCAATAAACTCTCCTGTACTTTGTCATTCGATACGCAGGCTACGATATGATTGCGGATCATCGACGATTTTAAAGAACTAAAATTGCACGACTGCGCCTTCAACCGCAAGTCGGTAACAAAATAATCAACAGGTCTGCCTGCCTTTTGAGTAAGCATGTGAAATAAATAACATTCAAATGTTTCATTTTTATTCGGAGAGTAATACCGATCAGAGTACTGTATTATTCCATTGAAGGTTTTGCTTTCGTCTTCGCTGTCGAAGGTGAAGGTATCGTCTATTCCTATTACTTGAGGACTTGCTACCACGAGCAGCAATGCAATACACCTCTCGTCAAGCTGTGCCTGCAGGCCAAGGGCTGGAACATACAGTCTAAATTGTTGCAATTTTCATCTCTGTTACCCGAGACTTTGGGGGCGATTCTCCGAGCCCCACGTCGGGCCGGAGAATCGGAGGGACGGACAGGGGGAGGGAGGGGTGAGGAACAGAGGGAGGGAGGGAGTGGGGGAGGCACGGAGGGAGGGAGGAGAGAGGGAAGGAGGGAGGGGGAGGAGGGAGGGAGGGAGTGATGGAGGGAGGAGGGAGGGAGGAACCGAGGGAGGGATGGAGGGAGGAAGGGAGTGAGGGACGGAGGGAGGGATGGAGGGTTGGAGGGAGGGAGTGAGGGAGGGTGGGATGGAGGGAGGGATGGAGGGAGGGACGGACGGAGGGGTGGAGGGAGGGAGGGAGAGATGGAGGGATGGAGGGAGGGGCGGACGGAGGGACGGAGGGAGGGAATGAGGGCACGGAGGGAGGGAGGGAGAGATGGAGGAACGGAGGGCTGGAGGGAGGGAGGAAGTGAGGAGGGAGGGAGGTAAGGAGCGAAGGTGGGAAGGATGGAGGGAGGGAGCGAGGGACGGATTGAGGGAGGGAGGGAGGAAGTGAGGCAGGGACAGAAGGAGGGAGGGACGGAGGGAGGGTGGGATGGAGGGAGGGATGGAGGGAGGGACGGACAGAGGGGTGGAGGGAGGGAGGGACGGAGGGAGGGAGGGAGAGATGGAGGGAGGGAGGGGGAGGGAGGGTGGGAGGGAGAGGAGGGGGAGGGAGGAGGAGGGAGTGAGGAGGAACGGAGGGAGGGATGGGGAAGAGGGAGGGAGGAGGGAGGGAGAGGACGGGAGGGATGGAGGGAGGGAGTAAGAGAGGGAGGGACGGAGGGAGGGATGGAGGGAGGAGGGAGGAAGGGAGGAGGGAGAGGGGTGGGACAGAGGGTGTTGCGGAGGGAGAAGTGCGGGAGGGAAGGCGGAGGGAGGGAGGGAGAAGGGAGGGAGGGTGGAGGGTTGGAGGGAGAATGGAGGGAGGGACAGAGGGAGGGAGGAGGGAGGGAGGGAGGGAGGAGGGAGGGAAGGAGGAGGGAGGGAGGGACAGAGGGAGGGAGGGATGGAGGAAGGGATTGAGGGAGGGAGGGAGGAAGTGAGGCAGGGACAGAAGGAGGGAGGGACGGAGGGAGGGTGGGATGGAGGGAGGGATGGAGGGAGGGACGGACAGAGGGGTGGAGGGAGGGAGGGACGGAGGGAGGGAGGGAGAGATGGAGGGAGGGAGGGGGAGGGAGGGTGGGAGGGAGAGGAGGGGGAGGGAGGAGGAGGGAGTGAGGAGGGAGTAGGGAGGGAGGGGGCAGGAGGGAGTAGGGAGGAGGGAGAGAGGGAGAGGCGGAGGGAGGGATGGAGGGAGGAGGGAGGAAGGGAGGAGGGAGAGGGGTGGGACAGAGGGTGTTGCGGAGGGAGAAGTGCGGGAGGGAAGGCGGAGGGAGGGAGGGAGAAGGGAGGGAGGGTGGAGGGTTGGAGGGAGAATGGAGGGAGGGACAGAGGGAGGGAGGAGGGAGGGAGGGAGGAGGGAGGGAAGGATGAGGGAGGGAGGGACAGAGGGAGGGAGGGATGGAGGGAGGGAGTGAGGGAGGGAGGGAGGAAGTGAGGCAGGGACAGAAGGAGGGAGGGACGGAGGGAGGGTGGGATGGAGGGAGGGACGGAGGGAGGGACGGACAGAGGGGTGGAGGGAGGGAGGGACGGAGGGAGGGAGAGACGGAGGGAGGGAGGGGGAGGGAGGGTGGGAGGGAGGGGAGGGGGAGGGAGGAGGAGGGAGGGGGAGGGAGTGAGGAGGGAGTAGGGAGGGAGGGGGCAGGAGGGAGTAAGGAGGAGGGAGAGAGGGAGAGACGGAGGGAGGGATGGAGGGAGGAGGGAGGAAGGGAGGAGGGAGAGGGGTTGGACAGAGGGTGTTGCGGAGGGAGAAGTGCAGGAGGGAGGGCGGATGGTTGGAGGGAGAATGAAGGGAGGGAGGGAGGGACAGAGGGAGGGAGGAGGGAGGGAGGGAGGGAGGAGGGAGGGAAGGAGGAGGGAGGGAGGGAGGGACAGAGGGAGGGAGGGATGGAGGGAGGGAGTGAGGGAGGGACAGAGGAAGTGAGGCAGGGACAGAAGGAGGGAGGGACAGAGGGAGGGTGGGATGGAGGGAGGGATGGAGGGAGGGATGGACAGAGGGGTGGAGGGAGGGAGGGACGGAGGGAGAGAGGGAGAGACGGAGGGCGGGAGGGAGAGGGAGGGAGGGAAGGGAGGGGGAGGGAGGAGGAGGGAGGGGGAGGGAGTGAGGAGGGAGTAGGGAAGGAGGGGGCAGGAGGGAGTAGGGAGGAGGGAGAGAGGGAGAAACGGAGGGAGGGATGGAGGGAGGAATGGAGGGAGCGATGGCGGGATGGAGGAGGGAGGGATGGAGGGGTGAGCGACAGGAAGGGAGGGAGTGAGGGCGGGATGGAGGGAGGGTGGAGGGAGGGATGGAGTGAGGGACAGAGGGAGGGAGGTAGGGAGGGAGTGAGGGAGGGATGGATGGAGGGAGGGAGTGAGGGAGGGACAGAGGGAGGGAGGGAGGAGGGAGGAAGGGAGGAGGGAGAGGGGTGGGACAGAGGCTGTTGCGGAGGGAGAAGTGCGGAAGGGAGGGCGGAGGTAGGGAGGGAGAAGGGAGGGAGGGTGGAGGGTTGGAGGGAGAATGGAGGGAGGGAGGGAGGGACAGAGGGAGGGAGGGAGGAGGGAAGAGGGAGGGAGGCGGGAGGGAGTAGGGAGGGACTGAGGAAGGAGGGAGGAAGGAGGGAAGGAGGGAGGGAAGGAGGAGGGAGGGAGGGAGGGATGGAGGGAGGGAGTGAGGGAGGGAGGGAGGAAGTGAGGCAGGGACAGAAGGAGGGAGGGACGGAGGGAGGGTGGGATGGAGGGAGGGACGGAGGGAGGGACGGACAGAGTGGTGGAGGGAGGGTGGGACGGAGGGAGGGAGAGAGAGGGAGGGAGGGGAGGGGGAGGGAGGAGGAGGGAGGAGGAGGGAGGGGGAGGGAATGAGGAGGAAATAGGGAGGGCTGGGGCAGGAGGGAGTAGGGAGGAGGGAGAGAGGGAGAGACGGAGGGATGGAGGGAGGGAGAGGGAGGGGGGAGGAGGGGGAGAGGGAGGGAGGGGGATGGGGAGAGGGAGGGAGGGGGAGAGGGAGAGAAAGTGAGAGGGAGGGAGAGGGGAGGGGAAGAGGGAGGGAGGGGGAAGGGGGAGGGAGGGGGAAGGAGGGGGATGGGGGGAGGGAGAGGTGAGGGGAAGAGGGAGGGAGGGGAAGAGGGAGGGAGGGGAAGAGGGAGGGAGGGGAGGGAGTAGGGAGGGAGGGGGCAGGAGGGAGTAGGGAGGAGGAGGGGTGGGAGAGGAGGGGGAGGGGAGGGGGAAAACGGCATCAGTATATATCCACAAGGCTGACTGGGAGCAGAGTGTGAGGCAGTGAGTGCCTGATCCTGTGCTGCCTCTCGCATTTCTCCCAATGCGCTCCCTCTCCCAGGCAGTTTCGTGTCAGTTTCCTGATCAGTCCTGTCCATTTCACCAATCGCGGGAGTGTGTGAGGCAGGCATTCTCCCGCGGGGCCGGAGCAACAAGTTCCACTGGAGGAAGGGAGGGACTGAGCCTGTGACAGCTTCGTCCCCCCTGACAGAGAGAGAGTTTTGAAGCAAAAAAAGGGCAGCGCAGCGACCGAAATTCCTTTGGGAGAGTAGTTGGCGGATTTGCTACAATCCGGGGCGCAATGTATCCCTTAACTGGGCACCTGTTACTCGTCCTATCCTGCTGCCCGCTGGTAAGTTTACTTTTAATGTTGTCTTGCCTCATCGCTTGTGGAACTAAATGTGACAACTCCCAAATCCTTCTTTCCATTCTCGGCTTCAGTGGAGTTGGATTTTTTTCTGTGTTATTTATCCTCCTCCCCCCCCAATAATATTGACAGTATTTTTAAAACAAGGAATCAATACATCAATGATTTGGGTGAAGAGACTGAATGTGTAGCTATATGTGTCCCTGACACGGAGACAGCTCGGAAAGCAAGTCGTCAGGAGGAGGTAGACTCTGCAAAGGGATTAAGACAGGTTAAGTGAGTGGGATAAACATTAGCAGATGGAGTGTGATGTGGGGAAACGTGAATTTAGCCACTTTGGCGGGGAGAATAGTTTTGTAAGAGGCAACGGAGAGCACATGGAGTTGGTCGAGAAACAGAACTTACTTTATGTCACACGAACTAGTGTGTACGGCTCCAGTCCTTCACTACTGGGTCATCCCGGGTTGGTGCCTGACTGGCCGACTCTATTTACACATTGTCAGGGGTTTAGGTGTTTTAGTAAGCTCAGAGAAGGAGGCAAATGAGGGGGAGGTGTGGCGCTGCTAGTCAAGAACAGTATTACAGTGGCGGAGAGGATGCTAGATGGGGACTCTTCTTCCGAGGTAGTATGGGCTGAGGTTAGAAACAGGAAAGGAGAGGTCACCCTGTTGGGAGTTTTCTGTAGGCCTCCAAATAGTCCTAGGGATGTAGAGGAAAGGATGGCGAAGATGATTCTGGATAAGAGCGAAAGTAACAGGGTAGTTATTATGGGAGACTTTAACTTTCCAAATATTGACTGGAAAAGATATAGTTCGAGTACATTAGATGGGTCGTTTTTTGTACAGTGTGTGCAGGAGGGTTTCCTGACACAATATGTTGACAGGCCAACAAGAGGCAAGGCCACTTTGGATTTGGTTTTGGGTAATGAACCAGGCCAGGTGTTGGATTAGGAGGTAGGAGAGCACTTTGGGGACAGTGACCACAATTCGGTGACGTTTACGTTAGTGATGGAAAGGGATAAGTATACACCGCAGGGCAAGAGTTATAGCTGGGGGAAGGGCAATTATGATGCCATTAGACGTGACTTGGGGGGGGGAATAGGTTGGAGAAGTAGGCTGCAAGTGTTGGGCACACTGGATAAGTGGAGCTTGTTCAAGGAACAGCTACTGCGTGTTCTTGATAAGTACGTACCGGTCAGGCAGGGAGGAAGGCGTCGAGTGAGGGAACCGTGGTTTACCAAAGAAGTGGAATCTCTTGTTAAGAGGAAGAAGGAGGCGTATGTGAAGATGAGGTGTGAAGTTTCAGTTGGGGCGATGGATAGTTGCAAGGTAGCGAGGAAGGATCTAAAGAGAGAGCTAAGACGAGCAAGGAGGGGACATGAGAAGTATTTGGCAGGTAGGATCAGTGAAAACCCAAAAGCTTTCTATAGGTATGTCAGGAATAAAAGAATGACTAGGGTAAGAGTAGGGCCAGTCAAGGACAGGGATGGGAAGTTGTGTGTGGAGTCTGAAGAGATAGGCGAGATACTAAATGAATATTTTTCGTCAGTATTCACTTAGGAAAAAGATAACATTTTGGAGGAGAATGCTGAGACCCAGGCTATTAGAATAGATGGCATTGAGGTACGTAGGGAAGAGGTGTTGGCAATTCTGGACAGGCTGAAAATAGATAAGATCCGGGGCCTGATGGGATTTATCCTAGGATTCTCTGGGAAGCCAGGGAAGAGATTGCTGGGCCTTTGGCTTTGATTTTTATGTCATCATTGGCTACAGGAATAGTGCCAGAGGACTGGAGGATAGCAAATGTGGTCCCTTTGTTCAAAAAGGCGAGTAGAGACAACCCCGGCAACTATAGACCGGTGAGCCTCACGTCTGTTGTGGGTAAAGTCTTGTAGGGGGTTATAAGAGACAAGATTTATAATCATCTAGATAGGAATAATATGATCAGGGATAGTCAGCATGGCTTTGTGAAGGGTAGGTCATGCCTCACAAACCTTATCGAGTTCTTTGAGAAGGTGACTGAACAGGTAGACGAGGGTAGAGCAGTTGATGTGGTGTATATGGTTTTCAGTAAAGCGTTAGATAAGGTTCCCCACGGTAGGCTATTGCAGAAAATACAGAGGCTGGGGATTGAGGGTGATTTAGAGATGTGGATCAGAAATTGGCTAGCTGAAAGAAGACAGAGGGTGGTGGTTGATGGGAAATGTTCAGAATGGAGTTCAGTGACAAGTGGCATACCACAAGGATCTGTTCTGGGGCCGTTGCTGTTTGTCATTTTTATCAATGACCTAGAGGAGGGCGCAGAAGGGTGGGTGAGTAAATTTGCAGACGACACTAAAGTCGGTGGTGTTGTCGACAGTGCGGAAGGATGTAGCAGGTTACAGAGGGACATAGATAAGCTGCAGAGCTGGGCTGAGAGGTGGCAAATGGAGTTTAATGTAGAGAAGTGTGAGGTGATTCACTTTGGGAGGAATAACAGGAATGCGGAATACTTGGCTAATGGTAAAGTTCTTGGAAGTGTGGATGAGCAGAGGGATCTAGGTGTCCATGTACATAGATCCCTGAAAGTTGCCACCCAGGTTGATAGGGTTGTGAAGAAGGCCTATGGAGTGTTGTCCTTTATTGGTAGAGGGATTGAGTTCTGGAGTAATGAGGTCATGTTGCAGCTGTACAAAACTCTGGTACGGCCGCATTTGGAGTATTGCGTACAGTTCTGGTCACCGCATTATAGGAAGGACGTGGAGGCTTTGGAGCGGGTGCAGAGGAGATTTACCAGGATGTTGCCTGGTATGGAGGGAAAATCTTATGAGGAAAGGCTGATGGACTTGAGGTTGTTTTCGTTGGAGAGAAGAAGGTGAAGAGGAGACTTAATAGAGGCATACAAAATGATCAGGTGGTTTGATAGGGTGGACAGTGAGCCTTCTCCCGCGGATGGAAATGGCTAGCACGAGGGGACATAGCTTTAAACTGAGGGGTAATAGATATAGGACAGAGGTCAGAGGTAGGTTCTTTACGCAAAGAGTAGTGAGGCCGTGGAATGCCCTACCTGCTACAGTAGTGAGCTCGCCAACATTGAGGGAATTTAAAAGTTTATTGGATAAGCATATGGATGATAATGGCATAGTGTAGGTTAGATGGCTTTTGTTTCGGTGCAACATCGTGGGCCGAAGGGCCTGTACTGCGCTGTATCGTTCTATTGTTAAAGAACAAAGAAAAGTACAACACAGGAACAGGCCCTTCGGCCCTCCAAGCCCATGCTGCCCGACTAAACTAAAATCTTCTACACCTCCTGGGTCCGTATCCCTCTATTCCCATCCTATTCATGTATTTGTCAAGATGCCCCTTAAATGTCACTATCGTCCCTGTTTCCACCACCTCCTCCGGCAGCGAGTTCCAGGCACCCACTACCCTCTGTGTAAAAGAATTGCCTCGTACATCTCCTCTAAACCTTGCCCCTCGCACCTTAAACCTATGCCCCCTAGTAATTGAACCCTCTACCCTGGGAAAAAGCCTCTGACTATCCACTCATAATTTTGTAGACCTCTATCAGGTCGCCCCTCAACCTCCGTCATTCCAGTGAGAACAAACTGAGTTTATTCAACCGCTCCTCGTAGCTAATGCCCTCCATACCAGGCAATATCGTAGTAAATCTCTTCTGCACCCTCTCTAAAGCCTCCACATCCTTCTGGTAGTGTGGCGACCAGAATTGAACACTATACTCCAAGTGGCCTAACTAAGGTTCTATACAGCTGCAACATGACTTGCCAATTCTTGTACTCAATGCCCCGGCCAATGAAGGCAATGCCGTATGCCTTCTTGACTACCTTCTCCACCTGTGTTGCCCTTTCAGTGACCTGTGGACCTGTACACCTAGATCTCTCTGACTTTCAATACTTTTGAGGGTTCTACCATTCACTGTATATTCCCTACCTGCATTAGACCTTCCAAAATGCATTACCTCACATTTGTCCGGATTAAACTCCATCTGCCATCTCTCCGCCCAAGTCTCCAAATGACCAAAATCCTGCTGTATCCTCTGACAGTCCTCATCGCTATCCACAATTCCACCAACCTTTGTGTCGTCTGCAAACTTACTAATCAGACCAGTTACATTTTCCCCCAAATCATTTATATATATTACGAACAGCAAAGGTCCCAGCACTGATCCCTGCGGAACACCATTAGTCATAGCCCTCTAATTAGAAAAGCACCCTTCCATTGCTACTCTCTGCCTATGACCTAGCCAGTTCTGTATCCACCTTGCCAGCTCACCCCTGGTCCCGTGTGACTTCACCTTTTGTACCAGTCTACCATGAGGGACCTTGTCAAAGGCCTGACTGAAGTCCATATAGACAACATCCACTGCCCTACCTGCATCAATCATCTTCGTGACAAATGGGAGTAGATCCTGTCTCGAAGAATTCTCTCCAGTTATTTCCCTGCCACTGACGTAAGGCTCACCGGCCTGTAGTTCCCTGGATTATTCTTGCTACCCTTCTTAAACAAAGAAACAACATTGGCTATTCTCCAGTCCTCCGGGACATCACCTGAAGACACTGAGGATCCAAAGATTTCTGTCAAGGCCTTAGCAATTTCCTCTCTAGCCTCCTTCAGTATTCTGGGGTAGATCCCATCAGGCCCTGGGGACTTATCTACCTTAATATTTTTCAAGACGCCCAACACCTCATCTTTTTGGATCTCAATGTGACCCAGGCTATCTACACACCCTTCTCCAGACTCAACATCCACCAATTCCTTCTCTTTGGTGAATACTGATGCAAAGTATTTATTTAGTACCTCGCTCATTTCCTCTGGCTCCACACATAGATTCCCTTGCGTATCCTTCAGTGGGCCAACCCTTTCCCTGGCTACCCTCTTGCTTTTTATGTATGTGTAAAAAGCCTTGGGATTTTTCTTAACCCTATTTGCCAATGACTTTTCGTGACCCCTTGTAGCCCTCCTGACTCCTTGCTTAAGTTCCTGTCTACTTTCTTATATTCCACACAGACTTTGTCTGTTCCCAGCCTTTTAGCCCTGACAAATGCCTCCTTTTTCTTTTTGACGAGGCCTACAATATCTCTCGTTATCCAAGGTTCCCAAAATTTGCCATATTTATCCTTCTTCCGCACAGGAACATGCCGGTCCTGAATTCCTTTCAACTGACATTTGAAAGCCTCCCACATGTCAGATGTTGATTTGCCCCCAAACTTCCTCCTCCAATCTAGGTTCTTCAGTTCCCGTCTAATATTGTTATAATTAGCCTTCCCCCAATTTAGCACATTCACCCTAGGACCACTCTTATCCTTGTCCATCAGCACTTTTAAAATTACTGAATTGTGGTCACTGTTCCTGAAATGCTCCCCTACTGAAACTTCTACCACCTGGCCGGGCTCATTCCCCAATACCAGGTCCAGTGCAGCCCCTTCCCTAGTTGGACTGTCTATATATTGTTTTAAGAAGACCTCCTGAATGCTCCTTACAAACTCTGCCCCGTCCAGGCCCCAAGCACTAAGTGAGTCCCAGTCAATATTGGGGAAGTTGAAGTCTCCCATCACAACAACCATGTTGTTTTTACTCGTTTCCAAAATCTGTCTACCTATCTGCTCCTCTATCTCCTGCTGGCTGTTGGGAGGCCTGTAGTAAACCCCCAACATTGTGACAGCACCCTTCTTATTCCTGATCTCTACCCATATAGCCTCGCTGCCCTCTGAAGTATCCTCCCGTAGTACAGCTGTGATATCCTCCCTAACCAGTAGCGCAACTCCGCCACCCCTTTTACATTCCCCTCTATCCCGCCTGAAACATTTAAATCCTGGAACGTTTAGCTGCCAATCCTGTCCTTCCCTCAACCAGGTCTCTGTAATGGCAACAACATCATAGTTCCAAGTACTAATCCAAGCTCTAAGTTCACCTGCCTTACCCATTATATGATGTGGAGATGCTGGCGTTGGACTGGGGTGGGCACAGTAAGAAGTCTTACAACACCAGGTTAAAGTCCAACAGGTTTGTTTCGATGTCACTAGCTTTCGGAGCACTGCTCCTTCCTCAGGTGAATCAAGTCTATTGCCACATTCACCTGAGGAAAGAGCAGTGCTCCGAAAGCTAGTGCTTGAAACAAACCTGTTGGACTTTAACCTGGTGTTACCCGTAATACTTCTTGCATTAAAACACATGCACCTCAGGCCACCAGACCCGCTGTTTTCAGCAACAGCTCCCTGTCTGCTCTTCCTCAGAGCCTTACTGGCCATATTCCCTAGTTCTCCCTCAATGCTTTCACCTTCTGACCTATTGCTCCGGTACCCACCCCCCCCTGCCATACTAGTTTAAACCCTCCCATGTGACACTAGCAAACCTCGCTAAGGGTCCCCCGTTCCGATATGGGGGCTGCTCGTATTCGGCAAGGTCCGCAGGTTAGTGAGACACGTAAGACCCGTGTGGGTTATGACAAACAGAGAGGCGGTACGGTAGCTCAATGGTTAGCACTGTTGCTTCACAGCTCCAGGGTCCCAAGTTCGATTCCCAGCTTGGGTCACTGTCTGTGTGGAGTCTGCACGTTCTCCCCGTGCCTGCGTGGGTTTCCTCCGGGTGCTCCGGTTTCCTCCCACAGTCCAAAGATGTGCAGGTTAGGTGGATTGCCCCTTAGTGTCCAAAAAAAAGGTTAGGTGGGGTTACTGGGTTACGGGGATAGGGTGGAGGTGTGGGCTGAAGTAGGGAGCTCTTTCCAAGGGCTGGTGCAGTCTCTGTGGGCTGAATGGCCTCCTTCTGCACTGTAAATTTGCTGAACTCTGGATGCAGAGGGGTCTGGGTTCCTTGGTATATGGATCAGAAAAAGTTGCTGCACAGATACAGCAAGTGATGCGGAAGGCAAATGCAATGTTGGCATTTGTTGCAAGGGGAGGCTTTGCTGCAGATGTAGAGGGCATCGGTGAGACCACATCTAGAATTTTGTGTACAGTTTTGTCTGCTTATTTGAAAAATATTATAATTATGTTAAAAGCCTTTCAGAGGAGACTCACTCGACTCATTCCTGGGATAAGGGGCTTATCTTATGAGGAAAACGTGGACAGACTGAGCCTGTATCCATTGGGGTGGAGAAGAATGAGAGGTGATCTTATTGAGACATTTAAGACGCTGAGGGGACTTGACAGGGTGGATGCTGAAGGATGTTTCCCTGTGTGGGGGGAGACTAGAGCCAGGTGGACACTGTTTAAAAATAAGGGGCGGGATTCTCCGGCCCCCTGGAGAATCGCCGCGGGGCGGTGTGAATCCCGCCCCCGCCGGCCGCCGAATTCTCCGGCACCAGAGAATTGGCGGGGGCGGGAATCGCGCCGCGCCGGTCGGCGACCGCTCACAGCGGCACCTTCCCCCCCACCCCGGCGATTCTCCGGCCCACGATGGGTCGAAGTCCCGCTCGTTCTATGCAGGTCCCAGGTCCCGCCGGCGTAAAGTGGACTAGGTCCCTTACCGGCGGGGCCTGGCGGCACGGGCGGGGTCCTGGGGGGGGGGGTCGCAGGGCAATCTGGACCCGGGGGGTGCCCCCACGGTGGCCTGGCCCGCGATCGGGGCTCACCGATCCGCGGGCGGGCCTGTGCCGTGGGGGCACTCTTTTCCTTCGCGCCGGCCGTGTAGGCCTCCGCGATGGCCGGCGCGAAGGTGAACCCTCCCCCTGCGCATGCGCGGGGATGACGTCAGCATCTGACGCTCCCGCGCATGCGCGGACCCGCGCCGGCTGGCAGAGTCCCTTCGGCCCCGGCTGGCGGGGCGCCAAAGGCAAACCACTCCGGGGCGGGCCTAGCCCCTGAAGCTGCGGAGGATTCCACACCTTTGGGGCGGCCCGATGCCGGAGTGGTTCACGCCACTCCGTCCCGCCGGGAACCCCGCCCCGCCGGGTACGGGAGAATCCCGCCCAAGATGTTTACCATTTAAGATGGAGATGGGGAGAAACGTTTTCACTCAAAGGGTGTGTGGAAAACAGTGGAGAGTCACTGAATCTATCCAAGGCAGCGTTAGACAGATTTTTGATAGACAGGGGTAATGGGGTGGGCGGGGTGTGGGGTGGGGGGGGGGGGGCAGTAAAGTGGAGTTGAGGCAACCAAATCAGGCATGATCTTACTGAATGGTGGAGCAGACTCGAAGGGCTGAATGGCCTCCTCCTGTTCCTGGTTCCTGTGTTCTTATGTACTCACGAAGGAACAACTATTAAGGGGACCCTGCAATTAGAAATTGCATTGCCTCGGCATCGCTGTGCTAACTATACCTTCTAGAGGGGTCAAGGCTGTGCAAGAAGTTGACATGCAATACGTAACTCAGTTCCGCTTTGGCTTCCCTGCCTTTGAGCCCCTTATCCCCTTCCAAAAATCTACCAGTCCAGGCTTCAAGGCTCCCTGCATCCACAACCTTTCTTGGGCTGGGGTTTCCAAATTTCAGGAACCTGTGAGCAAAAGAAGTACATCTCCAAACAGTCTGCCTCTAAATTGAACATCATACCTCCACCAGACCACCGCTTAGTGTTCCATAGCCGGGAGAATATAAACGGAATTTATGCAACCTTCTTTTCGTATTTTCTATGAGTGTTCAATCATTTCTGTGCTTGTCGGCTCCAAACCTTTTTGCCCGCTGCATTTCCTAGTTTGCGTGTGCTCGGAAAATGCTCCTGTTTCTCTTTCTTGGATCCAGTTAGAAAGATGCGGGGCGAGTTTTCCATCCTCCCCATCCGCCTTGGCCGCTGATGGGACCTTCCAGTCCCACCACTGCCCAAGACGTTTTGCGTGGCTCCCCCGCCCTGCCCCCGGATTGGATTTGTTTTATTGTCATATGTTAGGAGTCTGGTAACAGCGGGGAAGAAGCTGTTCTTGAATCTGTTTGTGTGTGTTCTCAGACTTTTGTATCTCCTGCCCGATGGAAGTCCACCTCGGCGTAGCGTTAAGGCCTGTAAGGCCGCAGTTCATCCCGTGCTCATCGCTCCGGTGTCCCAGAAATGTGGCCCGGTCCGGCAGCTCTTCAAATAACAGGCGCTGTTATTCATTTAAACCTCTTAGCATATCATTACCGGGTCAGTCCCGCTAATGATATGCCAACGGCGTTTACTGTAGGGCGGAGTGGAACACATTGGCGCTGCTGTCGAGGCGACGGAGAATTGCAATCTGCCGTGAAACCGGCGTCCGCCGTGATTTTGGCGTCAGAACCCATTCTCCACCCAATTACATTTCCCGATTCCGCCGTCGGTCGAGGGAGAATCCCAGCCATTGAGTTTTTTTTTAAGCCGGTCTGTCGATGTCAGGTCGATTTCACTGAGTTGTTGCTAGTTCCGACTTGCGGCAACTTCCTAATTCCAATACTTTGTTTAAATTTGAAGCCTCCCACATGTCAGGTGTTGATTTACCCTCAAGCATCCTCCCTCAATCTAGGTTCTTCAGTTCCCGCCTAATATTGTTATAATTAGCCTTCCCCCAATTTAGCACATTCACCCTAGGACCACTCTTATCCTTGTCCACCAGCAGTTTAAAACTTACTGAATTGTGGTCACTGTTCCCGAAATGCTCCCCTACTTTAGTTTGCTCCTAATTTACTGTGAGTAGGATTTATAGGGCGAGGTTCTCAGCACCGGAGAATGTTTTGGGGTCATAGTGAATCAATAACCTGGTTTAGTTTGCGCATCATTCTGAAGGGTCTTTTCAAACTTGCCCTTTTGTCTGCTTACCTACATTGGTGCTTTTTTGCGGCTTTTTGGGGTATTGAAATATCATGATAAATTTGTGTTGCATACTAGATATTGAAATTATACTGTCGGTATAATTAACTGTAGGCTGATAAGTTTAAAGGTCCACCCGCATTTGATAAGGTGCCGCACACAGCGTTAATTCACAAGGTTAGATCACATGGGACAAGGAGCAATTCATTAGCTTGGATAGAAGATTGGCTGACGGACAGGAGACAGAGAGTCGGGATAAGTGACTTCTCCTGGATGGCAAAATGTAACTAGTGGGGTGCCACAGGGTTCGATCCTTGGGCCCAGCTATTTACAATCTATATTAAAGATTTGGATACAGGGATAGAAGGTTTTATCGCCACATTTGCAGACAACACAAAAATAGGTGGGACTGTAAATTGCAATGTGGAAATAAGAACCTTACAAATGTATATAGATAGGTGATGAGAGTGGGCCAAAATGTGGCAGATGAAGTTTAGCGTCGATTAGTGTCAAGAGGTCATGTATTTTGGTCAGAAAATTGGAAAAGCAACTTATTATCTAAATGGGGAGAGACGTCGGGGTGCTCCGGTGAAGGGGGATCTGGGGGTCCTGGTACATGAGTCACAGAAAATGAGTATGCAGATACAGCAGGTAATAAAGAAAGCAAATAGAATGTTGGCATTTATAGCTAAAGGAAGAGAGTATGAAGATAAGGAAGGGCTATTGCAACTGTACACGGCATTGGCGAGGCCGCACCTGGAGTATTGTGCACAGTTTTGGTCCCCTTATTTGAGAAAGATGTAGTGACATTGGAGGCCGTTCAGAGGAGGTTCACGAGGTTGATTCCAGAGATGAGGGGGTTGGCGTATGAAGAGAGATTGAGCAGTTTAGGCCTATACTCTCGAGAGGTGAGAAGAATGAGGGGAGATCAAATTTAGGTATAAAGATGATAAAGGGTTTGGATAAAGTAGGCGCGAAGCAGTTGCTTCTTCTTGTGGGGAACTCTAGAATGAGGTCATAGTCTTAGGATAAGACGTAGCAAATTTAGAATGGAGTTGGTGAGAAATGATGGGGGCGATTGTCCCAAATGGAGCCCAAGTGTTCGCGCCATCGTGAATGCCGTCGTGTTTCACGACGACGCGAACCGGGCCCGGGTGCGAACTATTCTGTCCCCCACAGGGGGCCAGCACGGCACTGGAGCGGTTGACGCCGCTCCAGCCTCGCTTACTGGCGCCAAATGGGCGCCGCGCCAACCTGCGCATGCGCGGGGGACGTCATCAGTGCGCCGACCCCGACTCAACATGGCGTCGGTGTTCAGGGGCTGGCCGCGCAACAATGTAGGCCCAGGGGGGGGGGAGAGGCCGGACCGCCGATCGGTGGGCCCCGATCGCGGGCCAGACCCCATCGGAGGCCCCCCCCCCCCCCCCGGTGATGGAGTACTTTTCCCCGCCCACAGGCTGCCCCCCGGCTCTTCGCGCAGAGTTCCCGCCGGCAGCGACCAGGGGTGGACGGCGCCGGCGGGACTCTGTCGTATCCGCGCGGCCACTCGGTCCATTCGGGCCAGAGTATCGGCGGCCCCGCCAATTCCAGCGGCCCGCAGCCGGCGCCATGCCAAACGCCCTGGCGCAAATGGCGTCAATTCTCCGCACCTCGGAGAATCGCGTGCTGGCGTCGGACGTCGTGGCGAGGTTGCTGTGATTTTCTGACGCGGCGCGGGGCTCGGAGAATCGCCCCCATTTTCTCGCAAAGGGTTGTGTATCTGTGGAACAAAGAACAAAGAACAAAGAAATGTACAGCACAGGAACAGGCCCTTCGGCCCTCCAAGCCCGTGCCGACCATGCTGCCCGACTAAACTTCAATCTTCTACACTTCCTGGGTCCGTATCCCTCTATTCCCATCCTATTCATATATTTGTCAAGATGCCCCTTAAATGTCCCTATCGTCCCTGCTTCCACCACCTCCTCCGGTAGTGAGTTCCAGGCACCCACTACCCTCTGTGTAAAAAACTTGCCTCGTACATCTACTCTAAACCTTGCCCCTCTCACCTTAAACCTATGCCCCCTAGTAATTGACCCCTCTACCCTGGGGAAAAGCCTCTGTCTATCCACTCTGTCTATGCCCCTCATAATTTTGTATACCTCTATCAGGTCGCCCCTCAACCTCCTTCGTTCCAGTGAGAACAAACCACGTTTATTCAATCGCTCCTCATAGCTAATGCCCTCCATACCAGGCAACATTCTGGTAAATCTCTTCTGCACCCTCTCTAAAGCCTCCACATCCTTCTGGTAGTGTGGCGACCAGAATTGAACACTATACTCCAAGTGTTGCCTAACTAAGGTTCTATACAGCTGCAGCATGACTTGCCAATTCTTATACTCAATGCCCCGGCCAATGAAGGCAAGCATGCCGTATGCCTTCTTGACTACCTTCTCCACCTGTGTTGCCCCTTTCAATGACCTGTGGACCTGTACTCCTAGATCTCTTTGACTTTCAATACTCTTGAGGGTTCTACCATTCACTGTATATTCCCTACCTGCATTAGCCCTTCCAAAATGCATTACCTCACATTTGTCCGGATTAAACTCCATCTGCCATCTCTCCGCCCAAGTCTCTTGACAATCTAAATCCTGCTGTATCCTCAGACAGTCCTCATCGCTATCCGCAATTCCACCAACCTTTGTGTCGTCTGCAAACTTACTAATCAGACCAGTTACATTTTCCTCCAAATCATTTATATATACTACAAAGAGCAAAGGTCCAGCACTGATCCCTGTGGAACACCACTGGTCACAGCCCTCCAATTAGAAAAGCATCCCTCCATTGTTACCCTCTGCCTTCTATGGCCTAGCCAGTTCTGTATCCACCTTGCCAGTTCACCCCTGATCCCGTGTGACTTCACCTTTTGTACTAGTCTACCATGAGGGACCTTGTCAAAGGCCTTACTGAAGTCCATATAGACAACATCTACTGCCCTACCTGCATCAATCATCTTAGTGACCTCCTCGAAAAACTCTATCAAGTTAGTGAGACACGACCTCCCCTTCACAAAACCGTGCTGCCTCTCACTAATACGTCCATTTGCTTCCAAATGGGAGTAGATCCTGTCTCGAAGAATTCTCTCCAGTAATTTCCCTACCACTGAAGTAAGGCTCACCGGCCTGTAGTTCCCGGGATTATCCTTGCTACCCTTCTTAAACAGAGGAACAACATTGGCTATTCTCCAGTCCTCCGGGACATCCCCTGAAGACAGCAAGGATCCAAAGATTTCTGTCAAGGCCTCAGCAATTTCCTCTCCAGCCTCCTTCAGTATTCTGGGGTAGATCCCATCAGGCCCTGGGGACTTATCTACCTTAATATTTTTTAAGACACCCAACACCTCGTCTTTTTGGATCACAATGTGACCCAGGCTATCTACACCCCCTTCTCCAGACTCAACATCTACCAATTCCTTCTCTTTGGTGAATACTGATGCAAAGTATTCATTTAGTACCTCGCCCATTTCCTCTGGCTCCACACATAGATTCCCTTGCCTATCCTTCAGTGGGCCAACCCTTTCCCTGGCTACCCTCTTGCTTTTTATGTACGTGTAAAAAGCCTTGGGATTTTCCTTAACCCTATTTGCCAATGACTTTTCATGACCCCTTCTAGCCCTCCTGACTCCTTGCTTAAGTTCCTTCCTACTTTCCTTATATGCCACACAGGCTTCGTCTGTTCCCAGCCTTTTAGCCCTGACAAATGCCTCCTTTTTCTTTTTGACGAGGCCTACAATATCACTCGTCATCCAAGGTTCCCGAAAATTGCCGTATTTATCTTTCTTCCTCACAGGAACATGCCTGTCCTGTATTCCTTTCAACTGACACTTGAAAGCCTCCCACATGTCAGATGTTGATTTGCCCTCAAACATCCGCCCCCAATCTATGTTCTTCAGTTCCCGCCTAATATTGTTATAATTAGCCTTCCCCCAATTTAGCACATTCATCCTCGGACCACTCTTATCCTTGTCCACCAGTACTTTAAAACTTACTGAATTGTGGTCACTGTTACCGAAATGCTCCCCTACTGAAACATCTACTACCTGGCCGGGCTCATTCCCCAATACCAGGTCCAGTACTGCCCCTTCCCTAGTTGGACTGTTTACATATTGTTTTAAGAAGCCCTCCTGGATGCTCCTTACAAACTCCGCCCCGTCTAAGCCCCTGGCACTAAGTGAGTCCCAGTCAATATTGGGGAAGTTGAAGTCTCCCATCACCACAACCCTGTTGTTTTTACTCTTTTCCAAAATCTGTCTACCTATCTGCTCCTCTATCTCCCGCTGGCTGTTGGGAGGCCTGTAGTATACCCCCAACATTGTGACTGCACCCTTCTTATTCCGGAATTCTACCCATATAGCCTCACTGCCCTCTGAGGTGTCCTCTCGCAGTATAGCTGTGATATTCTCCCGAACAAGTAGCGCAACTCCGCCTCCCCTTTTACATCCCCCTCTATCCCGCCTGAAACATCTAAATCCTGGAACGTTTAGCTGCCAATCCTGCCCTTCCCTCAACCAGGTCTCTGTAATGGCAACAACATCATAGTTCCAAGTAGTAATCCAAGCTCTAAGTTCATCTGCCTTACCCGTAATGCTCCTTGCATTAAAACATATGCACTTCAGGCCACCAGACCCGCTGTGTTCAGCAACTTTTCCCCGTCTGCTCTGCCTCAGAGCCACACTGTCACACCTGCCCCGGAAGAGCTCCCAGTGGTCCAGATAATGGAAACCCTCCCTCCTACACCAGCTGTTTAGCCACGTGTTTGTCTGCTCTATCTTCCTATTTCTAGCCTCACTGGCACGTGGCACAGGGAGTAATCCCGAGATTACAACCCTCGAGGTCCTGTCTTTTAACTTTCTGCCTAGCTCCCTGAACTCCTGCTGCAGGACCTCATGCCCCTTCCTGCCTATGTCGTTAGTACCAATATGTACAACGACCTCTGCCTGTTTGCCCTCCCCCTTCAGGATTCCCTCTACCCGTTCGGAGACATCCTGGACCCTGGCACCAGGGAGGCAACATACCATCCTGGAGTCTCTTTCACGTCCACAGAAGCGCCTATCTGTGCCCCTGACTATAGAGTCCCCTATTACTATTACTCTTCTGCGCTTTGACCCTCCCTTCTGAACATCAGAGCCAGCCGTGGTGCCACTGCTCTGGCTGCTGCTGTTTTCCCCTGATAGGCTATCCCCCCGACAGTATCCAAAGGGGTATATCTGTTCGAGAGGGGGACAACCACAGGGGATTCCTGCACTGACTGCCTGCCCTTTCTGGTGGTCACCCATTTCTCTGCCTGCACCTTGGGTGTGACCACATTTACATAACTGCGATCTATGACGCTTTCCGCCACCTGCATGCTCCTAAGTGCATCCAATTGCTGCTCCAACCGAACCATGCGGTCTGTGAGGAGCTGCAGTTGGGTGCACTTTCTGCAGATGAAGCCATCCGGGACGCTGGAAGCCTCCCGGACCTGCCACATCTCACAGTCAGAGCACAGCACCCCTCTAACTGACATTGCGTCAATTAATTAAAATTAAAATTTGTCATTTTTTTTTAATACTTTTTTTTTAAATTGCAAAGTTACTGTCAACTATCTGTTTCCTAGCACTAGATTTCTAATAGAAATGCGATAGCTAACTATGATACTCTCCGATCTCTGGCTTAGATATCCTCCAAATTATAATTAAGTTATTATGTTTAATTAGTTCCCAAATACTCAAATTTTTTTAAAATTTAGGTTAGAATCCCAACCAGCCACTCTGGCCACAGCTTTTCTGTGATGTCACTTCAGTTTCCCCCCGACACACACAATTTGAAAAAAGGTATAAAAGTAAAAATCACTTACTTACCTTCTTACCTTCTGAGTGTCTGAGATGTTCTCAGGTTCTCTCGCTGACAGAGACTGCTCCTCCACCTCCGATCCTTGACCTGCACAATGCTAATAATATAATAATATAATATGGCACTTACCTTACACCAATGGGTCTTATTATTAGGTTAGAGGAGGAGGGCGGGTGGGAGACACTACACGTGTAGTGTCTTGGGTTTCCTCTCCACCAGAATTTATTGGTTGGGGGGGGGGGGGGGGGGGGGGGACTTGCCAGAGGTCGAACTTCCGGTTCCCGCCTTATATAAAAACAAATAAAACAGAAAAGAAGAACAGACACGGGACCAGGTAAGGCTTTTAAAATACACTACTCACCTCCAAGAAGGCCCCTGCGCACCGCTGCCGCCGAAATCCAAAGAGCTGCTCCTGTAAAGGTAAGAGCTTTTAAACTCACTACTCACCTCCCAGAAGGCCCCTGCGCACCGCTGCCGCCGAAATCCAAAGGGCTGCTCCTGTAAAGGTAAGGTTTTTAAACTCACTACTCACCTCCCAGAAGGCCCCTGCGCACCGCTGCCGCCGAAATCCAAAGGGCTGCTCCTGTAAAGGTAAGGTTTTTAAATACACTACTCACCTCCCAGAAGGCCCCTGCGCACCGCTGCCGCCGAAATCCAAAGGGCTGCTCCTGTAAAGGTAAGAGCTTTTAAACTCACTACTCACCTCCCAGAAGGCCCCTCCGCACCGCTGCTGCCGAAATCCAAAGGGCTGCTCCTGTAAAGGTAAGGCATTTTAAATACACTACTCACCTCCAAGAAGGCCCCTGCGCACCGCTGCCGCCGAAATCCAAAGGGCTGCTCCTGTAAAGGTAAGGCTTTTTAAATACACTACTCACCTCCAAGAAGGCCCCTGCACACCGCTGCCGCCGAAATCCAAAGGGCTGCTCCTGTAAAGGTAAGGCTTTTTAAATACACTACTCACCTCCAAGAAGGCCCCTGCGCACCGCTGCCGCCAAAATCCAAAGGGCTGCTCCTGTAAAGGTAAGGCTTTTTAAATACACTACTCACCTCCAAGAAGGCCCCTGCGCACCGCTGCCGCCGAAATCCAAAGGGCTGCTCCTGTAAAGGTAAGGCTTTTTAACTCACTACTCACCTCCCAGAGGGCCCCTGCGCACCGCTGCCGCCGAAATCCAAAGGGCTGCTCCTGTAAAGGTAAGAGCTTTTAAACTCACTACTCACCTCCCAGAAGGCCCCTGCGCACCGCTGCCGCCGAAATCCAAAGGGCTGCTCCTGTAAAGGTAAGGCTTTTTAAATACACTAATCACCTCCAAGAAGGCCCCTGCGCACCGCTGCCGCCGAAATCCAAAGGGCTGCTCCTGTAAAGGTAAGAGCTTTTAAACTCACTACTCACCTCCCAGAGGGCACCTGCGCACCGCTGCCGCCGAAATCCAAAGGGCTGCTCCTGTAAAGGTAAGGCTTTTTAAATACACTACTCACCTCCAAGAAGGCCCCTGCGCACCGCTGCCGCCGAAATCCAGAATTCGGTATCCCAGAGTGCGGTGAATACCAGGGCAGTGAATAAACTTGAGGAGGAGTTAGACAGATTTTTAATTGGTAATGGGTTGAAGGGTTATGCAATTGATAACCATTCAGTCTTTGTCCCCTGGCTTCTTAAATATTGTGTTGCACAGAGACACCTAAGAGCTCCACCGCTTCTCATTGACAGTGAAGACCTATGTCGTTCAATTGTTCCACTTTGTTGCTCAGGAGTCATTTGATCTTTATGCCCTGTGAGATTACTGATAAAAAGAAAATCCAATTGCTCCCCTTGTGTGAAATAATTGCACCTGGGCAGAGGAATGTCTTCTACTGGTACAAATATAAACAATCTTGTGCAGTTTAACTGGGTTGCAAGTATTGAATCTGTCCCCCAAATATGAATTTACTGTTGCTGTATCCAGATGCTGCAATGTGCAGAGCATATTAATGAGGGCTGAGGCAGTCACTGTGATCGGTGTTATGAAGTAAAATTGCTCTATCTGGTTTATTTAATTATTACACATTCTGTCACCGGTGACGACTCACTGTCCCCAGTGAACACTCTCTGTCTCCGGTGAACACTCTCTGTCTCCGGTGAACACTCTCTGTCCCCGGTGAACACTCTCTGTCCCCGGTGAACACTCTCTGTCTCCCCGGTGAACACTCTCTGTCCCCGGTGAACGCTCTCTGTCCCCGGTGAACACTCTCTGTCCCCGGTGAACACTCTCTGTCCCCGGTGAACACTCTCTGTCCCCGGTGAACACTCTCTGTCTCCCCGGTGAACACTCTCTGTCTCCGGTGAACACTCTCTGTCCCCGGTGAACACTGTCTGTCCCCGGTGAACACACTCTGTCTCCCCGGTGAACACACTCTGTCTCCCCGGTGAACACTCTCTGTCTCCGGTGAACACTCTCTGTCCCCGGTGAACACTGTCTGTCCCCAGTGAACACACTCTGTCTCCCCGGTGAACACTCTCTGTCCCCGATGAACACACACTGACCCGGTGAACACTTTCTGTCTCCCCGGTGACCACTCACTGTCCCCAGTAAACACTCTCTGTCCCCGGTGAACACTCTCTGTCTCCGGTGAACACTCTCTGTCTCCCCGGTGACCACTCACTGTCCCCGGTGAACACTCTCTGTCTCCGGTGAACACTCCCTGTCTCCGGTGAACTCTCTCTGTCCCCGGTGAACACTCTCTGTCTCCGGTGAACACTCTCTGTCTCGTCGGTGAACACTCTCTGTCTCCGGTGAACACTCTCTGTCTCCGGTGAACACTCTCTGTCCCCGGTGAACACTCTCTGTCTCCGGTGAACACTCTCTGTCTCGTCGGTGAACACTCTCTGTCTCCGGTAAACACTCAATGTCTCCCCAGTGAACACTGTCTGTCCCCGGTGAACACTCTCTGTCTCCCCGGTGAACACTCTCTGTCCCCGATGAACACACACTGACCCGGTGAACACTCTCTGTCCCCAGTGAACACCCTCTGTCTCCCCGGTGAACACTCTCTCTCCCCCGGTGAACACTCTCTGTCCCCGGTGAACACTCTCTGTCTCCCCGGTGAACACTCTCTGTCCCCGATGAACACACACTGACCCGGTGAACACCCTCTGTCTCCCCGGTGAACACTCCTTCTCCCCGGTGAACACTCTCTGTCCCCGGGGAACACTCTCTGTCTCCGGTGAACACTCTCTGTCCCCGGTGAACACTCTCTGTCTCCGGTGAATACTCTCTGCCCCCGGTGAACACTCTCTGTCTCCGGTGAACACACTCTGTCTCCGGTGAACACTCTCTGTCCCCGGTGAACACTCTCTGTCCCCTGTGAACACTCTCTGTCACCGGTGAACACTCTCTGTCCCCGGTGAACACTCTCTGTCTCCCCGGTGAACACTCTCTGTCTCCGGTGAATACTCTCTGACCCGGTGAACACTCTCTGTCTCCGGTGAACACTCTGTCTCCGGTGAACACTCTCTGTCCACGGTGAACACTCTCTGTCCCCTGTGAACACTCACTGTCCCCGGTGAACACTCACTGTCCCCGGTGAACACTCTCTGTCTCCGGTGAACACTCTCTGTCCCCGGTGAACACTGTCTGTCCCCAGTGAACACACTCTGTCTCCCCGGTGAACACTCTCTGTCCCCGATGAACACACACTGACCCGGTGAACACTTTCTGTCTCCCCGGTGACCACTCACTGTCCCCAGTAAACACTCTCTGTCCCCGGTGAACACTCTCTGTCTCCGGTGAACACTCTCTGTCTCCCCGGTGACCACTCACTGTCCCCGGTGAACACTCTCTGTCTCCGGTGAACACTCCCTGTCTCCGGTGAACTCTCTCTGTCCCCGGTGAACACTCTCTGTCTCCGGTGAACACTCTCTGTCTCGTCGGTGAACACTCTCTGTCTCCGGTGAACACTCTCTGTCTCCGGTGAACACTCTCTGTCCCCGGTGAACACTCTCTGTCTCCGGTGAACACTCTCTGTCTCGTCGGTGAACACTCTCTGTCTCCGGTAAACACTCAATGTCTCCCCAGTGAACACTGTCTGTCCCCGGTGAACACTCTCTGTCTCCCCGGTGAACACTCTCTGTCCCCGATGAACACACACTGACCCGGTGAACACTCTCTGTCCCCAGTGAACACCCTCTGTCTCCCCGGTGAACACTCTCTCTCCCCCGGTGAACACTCTCTGTCCCCGGTGAACACTCTCTGTCTCCCCGGTGAACACTCTCTGTCCCCGATGAACACACACTGACCCGGTGAACACCCTCTGTCTCCCCGGTGAACACTCCTTCTCCCCGGTGAACACTCTCTGTCCCCGGGGAACACTCTCTGTCTCCGGTGAACACTCTCTGTCCCCGGTGAACACTCTCTGTCTCCGGTGAATACTCTCTGCCCCCGGTGAACACTCTCTGTCTCCGGTGAACACACTCTGTCTCCGGTGAACACTCTCTGTCCCCGGTGAACACTCTCTGTCCCCTGTGAACACTCTCTGTCACCGGTGAACACTCTCTGTCCCCGGTGAACACTCTCTGTCTCCCCGGTGAACACTCTCTGTCTCCGGTGAATACTCTCTGACCCGGTGAACACTCTCTGTCTCCGGTGAACACTCTGTCTCCGGTGAACACTCTCTGTCCACGGTGAACACTCTCTGTCCCCTGTGAACACTCTCTGTCCCCGGTGAACACTCACTGTCCCCGGTGAACACTCTCTGTCTCCGGTGAACACTCTCAGCCCCCTGTGAACACTATCTGTCCCCGGTGAACATTCTCGGTCCCCGGTGAACACTCTCTGTCCACGGTGAACACTCTCTGTCCTCGGTGAACACTCTCTGTCCCCGGTGAACACTCTCTGTCCCCGGTGAACACTCTCTGTGTCTGGTGAACACTATCTGTCTCCGGTGAACACACTGTCCCCGGTGAAAACTCTCTGTCCCCGGTGAACACTCTCTGTGTCTGGTGAACACTATCTGTCTCCGGTGAACACACTGTCCCCGGCGAACACTCTCTGTCTCCCCGGTGAACACTATCTTTCTCCGGTGAACACTCTCTGTCTCACCGGTGAACACTATCCCCAGTGAACACTCTCTGTCTCCCCGGTGAACACTCTCTGTCCCCGGTGAACACTCTCTGTCCCCGGTGAACACTCTGTTCCCGGTGAACACTCTCTGTCTCCCCGGTGAACAATCTCTGTCTCCCCGGTGAACACACTCTGTCTCCCCAGTGAACACTCTCTGTCCCCGGTGAACACTCTCTGTCCCCGATGAACACACACTGACCCGGTGAACACTGTCTGTCCCCGGTGAACACCCTCTGTCTCCCCGGTGAACACTCTCTCTCCCCCGGTGAACACTCTCTGTCCCCGGGGAACACTCTCTGTCTCCGGTGAACACTCTCTGTCCCCGGTGAACACTCTCTGTTTCCCCGGTGAACACTCTCTGTCTCCCTGGTGAACACTCTCTGTCCCCTGTGAACGCTCTCTGTCCCCGGTGAACACTCTCTGTCCCCGGTGAACACTCTCTGTCCCCAGTGAACACTCTCTGTCCCCGGTGAACACTCTCAGTCTCCAGTGAACACTCTCTGTCCCCGGTGAACACTCTCTGTCCACGGTGAACACTCTTTGTGTCTGGTGAACACTCTCTGTCTCCCCGGTGAACACTCTCTGTCCCCGGTGAACACACTCTGTCCCCGGTGAACACTCTCTGTCTCCGGTGAACACACTGTCCCCGGCGAACACTCTCTGTCTCCCCGGAGAACACTATCTTTCTCCGGTGAACACTCTCTGTCTCCGGTGAACGCTCTCTGTCCCCGGTGAACACTCTCTGTCTCCGGTGAACACTCTCTGTCTCCCCGGTGAACACTCCCTGTCTCCGGTGAACACTCTCTGTCTCCGGTGAACACTCTCTGTCTCCCCGGTGAACACTCTCTGTCCCCGGTGAACACACTCTGTCCCCGGTGAACACTCTCTGTCCCCGGTGAACACTCTCTGTCCCCGGTGAACACTCTGTTCCCGGTGAACACTCTCTGTCTCCCCGGTGAACAATCTCTGTCTCCCCAGTGAACACTCTCTGTCTCCGGTGAACACTCTCTGTCCCCAGTGAACACTCTCTGTCTCCCCGGTGAACACTCTCTGTCTCCCCGGTGAACACTCTCTGTCTCCCCGGTGAACACTCTCTGTCCCCGGTGAACACACTCTGTCCCCGGTGAACACTCTCTGTCCCCGGTGAACACACTCTGTCCCCAGTGAACACTCTCTGTCCCCGGTGAACACTCTCTGTCCCCGGTGAACACTCTGTTCCCGGTGAACACTCTCTGTCTCCCCGGTGAACAATCTCTGTCTCCCCAGTGAACACTCTCTGTCTCCGGTGAACACTCTCTGTCCCCAGTGAACACTCTCTGTCTCCCCGGTGAACACTCTCTGTCTCCGGTGAACACTCTCTGTCCCCGGTGAACACTCTCTGTCCCCGGTGAACACTCTCTGTCTCCTGTGAATACTCTCTGTCCCCGGTGAACACTCTCTGCCCCCGGTGAACACTCTCTGTCTCCGGTGAACACTCTCTGTCTCCCCGGAGAACACTCTCTGTCCCCGGTGAACACTCTCTGCCCCCGGTGAACACTCTCTGTCTCCGGTGAACACTCTCTGTCTCCCCGGAGAACACTCTCTGTCCCCGGTGAACACTCTCTGTCTCCGGTGAACACTCTCTGTCTCCGGTGAACACGCTCTATCCCCGGTGAACACTATCTGTCCCCTGTGAACACTCTCTGTCCCCGGTGAACACTCTCTGTCCCCGGTGAACACTCTCTGTCCCCAGTGAACACTCTCTGTCTCCGGTGAATACTCTCTGTCCCCGGTGAACACTCTCAGTCTCCAGTGAACACTCTCTGTCCCCGGTGAACACTCTCTGTCCCCGGTGAACACTCTCTGTCCCCGGTGAACACTCTCTGTCCCCTGTGAACACTCTCTGTCCCCGGTGAACACTCTCTGTCCCCGGTGAACACTCTCTGTGTCTGGTGAACACTATCTGTCTCCGGTGAACACACTGTCCCCGGTGAACACTCTCTGTCCCCTGTGAACGCTCTCTGTCCACGGTGAACACTCTCTGTCTCCGGTGAATACTCTCTGTCCCCGGTGAACACTCTCAGTCTCCAGTGAACACTCTCTGTCCCCGGTGAACACTCTCTGTCCCCAGTGAACACTCTCTGTGTCTGGTGAACACTCTCTGTCTCCGGTGAACACACTGTCCCCGGCGAACACTCTCTGTCTCCCCGGTGAACACTATCTTTCTCCGGTGAACACTCTCTGTCTCCGGTGAACACTCTCTGTCCCCGGTGAACACTCTCTGTCTCCGGTGAACACTCTCTGTCTCACCGGTGAACACTCTCTGTCTCCGGTGAACACTCCCTGTCTCCCCGGTGAACACTCTCTGTCCCCGGTGAACACACTCTGTCCCCGGTGAACACTCTCTGTCCCCGGTGAACACTCTCTGTCCCCGGTGAACACTCTGTTCCCGGTGAACACTCTCTGTCTCCCCGGTGAACAATCTCTGTCTCCCCAGTGAACACTCTCTGTCTCCGGTGAACACTATCTGTCTCCGGTGAACACTCTCTGTCTCCGGTGAACACTCTCTGTCCCCGGTGAACACTCTCTGTCTCCGGTGAACACTCTCTGTCCCCGGTGAATACTCTCTGTCCCCTGTGAACACTCTCTGTCCCCGGTGAACACTCTCTGTCTCCTGTGAATACTCTCTGTCCCCGGTGAACACTCTCTGTCTCCGGTGAACACTCTCTGTCCCCGGTGAACACTCTCTGTCTCCGGTGAACACTCTCTATCCCCGGTGAACACTATCTGTCCCCTGTGAACACTCTCTGTCCCCGGTGAACACTCTCTGTCCCCGGTGAACACTCTCTGTCCCCGGTGAACACTCTCTGTCCACGGTGAACACTCTCTGTCTCCGGTGAATACTCTCTGTCCCCGGTGAACACTCTCAGTCTCCAGTGAACACTCTCTGTCCCCGGTGAACACTCTCTGTCCCCAGTGAACACTCTCTGTGTCTGGTGAACACTCTCTGTCTCCGGTGAACACACTGTCCCCGGCGAACACTCTCTGTCTCCCCGGTGAACACTATCTTTCTCCGGTGAACACTCTCTGTCTCCGGTGAACACTCTCTGTCCCCGGTGAACACTCTCTGTCTCCGGTGAACACTCTCTGTCTCACCGGTGAACACTCTCTGTCTCCGGTGAACACTCCCTGTCTCCCCGGTGAACACTCTCTGTCCCCGGTGAACACACTCTGTCCCCGGTGAACACTCTCTGTCCCCGGTGAACACTCTCTGTCCCCGGTGAACACTCTGTTCCCGGTGAACACTCTCTGTCTCCCCGGTGAACAATCTCTGTCTCCCCAGTGAACACTCTCTGTCTCCGGTGAACACTATCTGTCTCCGGTGAACACTCTCTGTCTCCGGTGAACACTCTCTGTCCCCGGTGAACACTCTCTGTCTCCGGTGAACACTCTCTGTCCCCGGTGAATACTCTCTGTCCCCTGTGAACACTCTCTGTCCCCGGTGAACACTCTCTGTCTCCTGTGAATACTCTCTGTCCCCGGTGAACACTCTCTGTCTCCGGTGAACACTCTCTGTCCCCGGTGAACACTCTCTGTCTCCGGTGAACACTCTCTATCCCCGGTGAACACTATCTGTCCCCTGTGAACACTCTCTGTCCCCGGTGAACACTCTCTGTCCCCGGTGAACACTCTCTGTCCCCGGTGAACACTCTCTGTCCCCTGTGAACACTCTCTGTCTCCTGTGAATACTCTCTGCCCCCGGTGAACACTCTCTGTCCCCAGTGAACACTCTCTGTCTCCGGTGAATACTCTCTGTCCCCGGTGAACACTCTCTGTCCCCGGTGAACACTCTCTGTCTCCTGTGAATACTCTCTGCCCCCGGTGAACACTCTCTGTCTCCGGTGAACATTCTCTGTCCCCAGTGAACACTCTCTGTCTCCCCGGTGAACACTCTCTTTCTCCCGTGAACACTCTCTGTCTCACCGGTGAACACTATCCCCAGTGAACACTCTCTGTCTCCCCGGTGAACACTCTCTGTCCCCGGTGAACACTCTCTGTCCCCGGTGAACACTCTGTTCCCGGTGAACACTCTCTGTCTCCCCGGTGAACAATCTCTGTCTCCCCGGTGAACACTCTCTGTCTCCCCAGTGAACACTCTCTGTCTCCCCGGTGAACAATCTCTGTCTCCCCGGTGAACACTCTCTGTCCCCGGTGAACACTCTCTGTCTCCGGTGAACACTCTCTGTCCCCGGCGAACACTCTCTGTCCCCGGTGAACACTCTCTGTCCCCGGTGAACACACTGTCCCCGGTGAACACTCTCTGTCTCCCCGGTGAACACTCTCTGTCTCCGGCGAACACTCTCTGTCCCCGGCGAACACTCTCTGTCCCCGGTGAACACTCTCTGTCCCCGGTGAACACTCTCTGTCTCCCCGGTGAACACTCTCTGTCCCCGGTGAACACTCTCTGTCCCCGGCGAACACTCTCTGTCCCCGGTGAACACTCTCTGCCTCCGGTGAACACTCTCTGTCTCCCCGGTGAACACTCTCTGTCCCCGGTGAACACTCTCTGCCTCCGGTGAACACTCTCTGTCCCCGGTGAACACTCTCTGTCTCCCCGGTGAACACTCTCTGTCCCCGGCGAACACTCTCTGTCTCCGGTGAACACTCTCTGTCCCCGGTGAACACTCTCTGTCCCCGGCGAACACTCTCTGTCTCGTCGGTGAACACTCTCTGTCCCCTGTGAACACTCTCTGTCCCCGGTGAACACTCTCTGTCTCCGGTGAACACTCTCTGTCCCCGGTGAACACTCTCTGTCTCCGGTGAACACTCTCTATCCCCGGTGAACACTCTCTGTCCCCTGTGAACACTCTCTGTCCCCGGTGAACACTCTCTGTTCCCGGTGAACACTCTCTGTCCCCAGTGAACACTCTCTGTCTCCGGTGAACACTCTCTGTCCCCGGTGAACACTCTCTGTCTCCGGTGAACACTCTCTGTCCCCAGTGAACAGTCTCTGTCTCCGGTGAACACTCTCTGTCTCCGGTGAATACTCTCTGCCCCCGGTGAACACTCTCTGTCTCCGGTGAATACTCTCTGCCCCCGGTGAACACTCTATGTCTCCGGTGAATACTCTCTGTCCCCGGTGAACACTCTCTGTCTCCCCGGTGAACACTCTCTGTCCCCGGTGAACACTCTCTGTCCCCGGCGAACACTCTCTGTCCCCGGCGAACACTCTCTGTCCCCGGCGAACACTCTCTGTCCCCGGTGAACACTCTCTGCCTCCGGTGAACACTCTCTGTCTCCCCGGTGAACACTCTCTGTCCCCGGTGAACACTCTCTGCCTCCGGTGAACACTCTCTGTCCCCGGTGAACACTCTCTGTCTCCCCGGTGAACACTCTCTGTCCCCGGCGAACACTCTCTGTCTCCGGTGAACACTCTCTGTCCCCGGTGAACACTCTCTGTCCCCGGCGAACACTCTCTGTCTCGTCGGTGAACACTCTCTGTCCCCTGTGAACACTCTCTGTCCCCGGTGAACACTCTCTGTCTCCGGTGAACACTCTCTGTCCCCGGTGAACACTCTCTGTCTCCGGTGAACACTCTCTATCCCCGGTGAACACTCTCTGTCCCCTGTGAACACTCTCTGTCCCCGGTGAACACTCTCTGTTCCCGGTGAACACTCTCTGTCCCCAGTGAACACTCTCTGTCTCCGGTGAACACTCTCTGTCCCCGGTGAACACTCTCTGTCCCCAGTGAACACTCTCTGTCTCCCCGGTGAACACTCTCTGTCTCCGGTGAACACTCTCTGTCCCCAGTGAACACTCTCTGTCTCCGGTGAACACTCTCTGTCTCCGGTGAATACTCTCTGCCCCCGGTGAACACTCTCTGTCTCCGGTGAAAACTCTCTGCCCCCGGTGAACACTCTATGTCTCCGGTGAATACTCTCTGCCCCCGGTGAACACTCTCTGTCTCCGGTGAACACTCTCTGTCTCCGGTGAATACTCTCTGCCCCCGGTGAACACTCTCTGTCTCCGGTGAACACACTCTGTCTCCGGTGAACACTCTCTGTCTCCGGTGAATACTCTCTGCCGCCGGTGAACACTCTCTGTCTCCGGTGAACACACTCTGTCTCCGGTGAACACTCTCTGTCCCCGGTGAACACTCGCTGTCCCCTGTGAACACTCTCTGTCCCCGGTGAACACTCTCTGTCCCCGGTGAACACTCTCTGTCCCCAGTGAACACTCTCTGTCTCCCCGGTGAACACTCTCTGTCTCCGGTGAACACTCTCTGTCCCCAGTGAACACTCTCTGTCCCCGGTGAACACTCTCTGTCTCCGGTGAACACTCTCTGACCCGGTGAACACTCTCTGTCTCCGGTAAACACTCTCTGTCTCCGGTGAACACTCTCTGTCTACGGTGAACACTCTCTGTCCCCTGTGAACACTCTCTGTCCCCGGTGAACACTCACTGTCCCCGGTGAACACTCTCTGTCTCCGGTGAACACTCTCAGCCCCCTGTGAACACTATCTGTCCCCGGTGAACATTCTCGGTCCCCGGTGAACACTCTCTGTCCACGGTGAACACTCTCTGTCCTCGGTGAACACTCTCTGTCCCCGGTGAATACTCTCTGTCCCCGGTGAACACTCTCTGTGTCTGGTGAACACTATCTGTCTCCGGTGAACACACTGTCCCCGGTGAAAACTCTCTGTCCCCGGTGAACACTCTCTGTGTCTGGTGAACACTATCTGTCTCCGGTGAACACACTGTCCCCGGTGAACACTCTCTTTCTCCGGTGAACACTCTCTGTCTCACCGGTGAACACTATCCCCGGTGAACACTCTCTGTCCCCGGCGAACACTCTCTGTCTCCCCGGTGAACAATCTCTGTCTCCCCGGTGAACACTCTCTGTCCCCGGTGAACACTCTCTGTCTCCGGTGAACACTCTCTGTCCCCGGCAAACACTCTCTGTCCCCGGTGAACACTCTCTGTCCCCGGTGAACACTCTCTGTCTCCCCGGTGAACACTCTCTGTCCCCGGTGAACACTCTCTGTCCCCGGCGAACACTCTCTGTCCTCGGCGAACACTCTCTGTCCCCGGTGAACACTCTCTGCCTCCGGTGAACACTCTCTGTCTCCCCGGTGAACACTCTCTGTCCCCGGCGAACACTCTCTGTCTCCGGTGAACACTCTCTGTCCCCGGTGAACACTCTCTGTCTCCGGTGAACACTCTCTATCCCCGGTGAACACTCTCTGTCCCCGGTGAACACTCTCTGTCCCCAGTGAACACTCTCTGTCTCCGGTGAACACTCTCTGTCCCCGGTGAACACTCTCTGTCCCCAGTGAACACTCTCTGCCCCCGGTGAACACTCTCTGTCTCCGGTGAACACTCTCTGTCTCCGGTGAATACTCTCTGCCCCCGGTGAACACTCTCTGTCTCCGGTGAACACACTCTGTCTCCGGTGAACACTCTCTGTCCCCGGTGAACACTCTCTGTCCCCTGTGAACACTCTCTGTCCCCGGTGAACACTCTCTGTCCCCGGTGAACACTCTCTGTCCCCAGTGAACACTCTCTGTCTCCCCGGTGAACACTCTCTGTCTCCGGTGAACACTCTCTGTCCCCGGTGAACACTCTCTGTCCCCTGTGAACACTCTCTGTCCCCGGTGAACACTCTCTGTCCCCGGTGAACACTCTCTGACCCGGTGAACACTCTCTGTCTCCGGTGAACACTCTCTGTCTCCGGTGAACACTCTCTGACCCGGTGAACACTCTCTGTCTCCGGTAAACACTCTCTGTCTCCGGTGAACACTCTCTGACCCGGTGAACACTCTCTGTCTCCGGTAAACACTCTCTGTCTCCGGTGAACACTCTCTGTCCCCGGTGAACACTCTCTGTCCCCTGTGAACACTATCTGTCCCCGGTGAACATTCTCGGTTCCCGGTGAACACTCTCTGTCCACGGTGAACACTCTCTGTCCTCGGTGAACACTCTCTGTCCCCGGTGAACACTCTCTGTCCCCGGTGAACACTCTCTGTGTCTGGTGAACACTCTCTGTCCCCGGTGAACACTCTCTGTCTCCGGTGAACACTCTCTGTCCCCGGTGAACACTCTCTGTCTCCGGTGAACACTCTCTATCCCCGGTGAACACTCTCTGTCCCCTGTGAACACTCTATGTCCCCGGTGAACACTCTCTGTCCCCGGTGAACACTCTCTGTCCCCAGTGAACACTCTCTGTCTCCGGTGAACACTCTCTGTCCCCGGTGAACACTCTCTGTCCCCAGTGAACACTCTCTGCCCCCGGTGAACACTCTCTGTCTCCGGTGAACACTCTCTGTCTCCGGTGAATACTCTCTGCCCCCGGTGAACACTCTCTGTCTCCGGTGATCACACTCTGTCTCCGGTGAACACTGTCTGTCCCCGGTGAACACTCTCTGTCCCCTGTGAACACTCTCTGTCCCCGGTGAACACTCTCTGTCCCCGGTGAACACTCTCTGTCCCCAGTGAACACTCTCTGTCTCCCCGGTGAACACTCTCTGTCTCCGGTGAACACTCTCTGTCCCCGGCAAACACTCTCTGTCCCCGGTGAACACTCTCTGTCCCCGGTGAACACTCTCTGTCTCCCCGGTGAACACTCTCTGTCCCCGGTGAACACTCTCTGTCCCCGGCGAACACTCTCTGTCCTCGGCGAACACTCTCTGTCCCCGGTGAACACTCTCTGCCTCCGGTGAACACTCTCTGTCTCCCCGGTGAACACTCTCTGTCCCCGGCGAACACTCTCTGTCTCCGGTGAACACTCTCTGTCCCCGGTGAACACTCTCTGTCTCCGGTGAACACTCTCTATCCCCGGTGAACACTCTCTGTCCCCGGTGAACACTCTCTGTCCCCAGTGAACACTCTCTGTCTCCGGTGAACACTCTCTGTCCCCGGTGAACACTCTCTGTCCCCAGTGAACACTCTCTGCCCCCGGTGAACACTCTCTGTCTCCGGTGAACACTCTCTGTCTCCGGTGAATACTCTCTGCCCCCGGTGAACACTCTCTGTCTCCGGTGAACACACTCTGTCTCCGGTGAACACTCTCTGTCCCCGGTGAACACTCTCTGTCCCCTGTGAACACTCTCTGTCCCCGGTGAACACTCTCTGTCCCCGGTGAACACTCTCTGTCCCCAGTGAACACTCTCTGTCTCCCCGGTGAACACTCTCTGTCTCCGGTGAACACTCTCTGTCCCCGGTGAACACTCTCTGTCCCCTGTGAACACTCTCTGTCCCCGGTGAACACTCTCTGTCCCCGGTGAACACTCTCTGACCCGGTGAACACTCTCTGTCTCCGGTGAACACTCTCTGTCTCCGGTGAACACTCTCTGACCCGGTGAACACTCTCTGTCTCCGGTAAACACTCTCTGTCTCCGGTGAACACTCTCTGACCCGGTGAACACTCTCTGTCTCCGGTAAACACTCTCTGTCTCCGGTGAACACTCTCTGTCCCCGGTGAACACTCTCTGTCCCCTGTGAACACTATCTGTCCCCGGTGAACATTCTCGGTTCCCGGTGAACACTCTCTGTCCACGGTGAACACTCTCTGTCCTCGGTGAACACTCTCTGTCCCCGGTGAACACTCTCTGTCCCCGGTGAACACTCTCTGTGTCTGGTGAACACTCTCTGTCCCCGGTGAACACTCTCTGTCTCCGGTGAACACTCTCTGTCCCCGGTGAACACTCTCTGTCTCCGGTGAACACTCTCTATCCCCGGTGAACACTCTCTGTCCCCTGTGAACACTCTATGTCCCCGGTGAACACTCTCTGTCCCCGGTGAACACTCTCTGTCCCCAGTGAACACTCTCTGTCTCCGGTGAACACTCTCTGTCCCCGGTGAACACTCTCTGTCCCCAGTGAACACTCTCTGCCCCCGGTGAACACTCTCTGTCTCCGGTGAACACTCTCTGTCTCCGGTGAATACTCTCTGCCCCCGGTGAACACTCTCTGTCTCCGGTGATCACACTCTGTCTCCGGTGAACACTGTCTGTCCCCGGTGAACACTCTCTGTCCCCTGTGAACACTCTCTGTCCCCGGTGAACACTCTCTGTCCCCGGTGAACACTCTCTGTCCCCAGTGAACACTCTCTGTCTCCCCGGTGAACACTCTCTGTCTCCGGTGAACACTCTCTGTCCCCGGTGAACACTCTCTGTCCCCTGTGAACACTCTCTGTCCCCGGTGAACACTCTCTGTCCCCGGTGAACACTCTCTGACCCGGTGAACACTCTCTGTCTCCGGTAAACACTCTCTGTCTCCGGTGAACACACTCTGTCCCCGGTGAACATTCTCGGTCCCCGGTGAACACTCTCTGTCCACGGTGAACACTCTCTGTCCTCGGTGAACTCTCTCTGTCCCCGGTGAACACTCTCTGTCCCCGGTGAACACTCTCTGTGTCTGGTGAACACTATCTGTCTCCGGTGAACACACTCTGTCCCCGGTGAACACTCTCTGTGTCTGGTGAACACTATCTGTCTCCGGTGAACACTATCTGTCTCCGGTGAACACACTCTGTCCCCGGTGAACACTCTCTGTGTCTGGTGAACACTATCTGTCTCCGGAGAACACTCTCTGTCCCCGGTGAACATTCTCGGTCCCCGGTGAACACTCTCTGTCCACGGTGAACACTCTCTGTCCTCGGTGAACTCTCTCTGTCCCCGGTGAACACTCTCTGTCCCCGGTGAACACTCTCTGTGTCTGGTGAACACTATCTGTCTCCGGTGAACACTCTCTGTCCCCGGTGAACACTCTCTGTCCCCATTGAACACTCTCTGTCTCCGGTGAACACTCTCTGTCCCCGGTGAACACTCTCTGTCCCCAGTGAACACTCTCTGCCCCCGGTGAACACTCTCTGTCTCCGGTGAACACTCTCTGTCTCCGGTGAATACTCTCTGCCCCCGGTGAACACTCTCTGTCTCCGGTGAACACACTCTGTCTCCGGTGAACACTCTCTGTCCCCGGTGAACACTCTCTGTCCCCTGTGAACACTCTCTGTCCCCGGTGAACACTCTCTGTCCCCGGTGAACACTCTCTGTCCCCAGTGAACACTCTCTGTCTCCCCGGTGAACACTCTCTGTCCCCGGTGAACACTCTCTGTCCCCAGTGAACACTCTCTGTCCCCGGTGAACACTCTCTGTCTCCGGTGAACACTCTCTGACCCGGTGAACACTCTCTGTCTCCGGTAAACACTCTCTGTCTCCGGTGAACACTCTCTGTCCACGGTGAACACTCTGTGTCCCCTGTGAACACTCTCTGTCCCCGGTGAACACTCACTGTCCCCGGTGAACACTCTCTGTCTCCGGTGAACACTCTCAGCCCCCTGTGAACACTATCTGTCCCCGGTGAACATTCTCGGTCCCCGGTGAACACTCTCTGTCCACGGTGAACACTCTCTGTCCTCGGTGAACACTCTCTGTCCCCGGTGAACACTCTCTGTCCCCGGTGAACACTCTCTGTGTCTGGTGAACACTCTCTGTCCCCGGTGAACACTCTCTGTCTCCGGTGAACACTCTCTGTCCCCGGTGAACACTCTCTGTCTCCGGTGAACACTCTCTATCCCCGGTGAACACTCTCTGTCCCCTGTGAACACTCTCTGTCCCCGGTGAACACTCTCTGTCCCCGGTGAACACTCTCTGTCCCCAGTGAACACTCTCTGTCCCCGGTGAACACTCTCTGTCCCCAGTGAACACTCTCTGCCCCCGGTGAACACTCTCTGTCTCCGGTGAACACTCTCTGTCTCCGGTGAATACTCTCTGCCCCCGGTGAACACTCTCTGTCTCCGGTGAACACACTCTGTCTCCGGTGAACACTCTCTGTCCCCGGTGAACACTCTCTGTCCCCTGTGAACACTCTCTGTCCCCGGTGAACACTCTCTGTCCCCGGTGAACACTCTCTGTCCCCAGTGAACACTCTCTGTCTCCCCGGTGAACACTCTCTGTCTCCGGTGAACACTCTCTGTCCCCGGTGAACACTCTCTGTCCCCTGTGAACACTCTCTGTCCCCGGTGAACACTCTCTGTCCCCGGTGAACACTCTCTGTCCCCAGTGAACACTCTCTGCCCCCGGTGAACACTCTCTGTCTCCGGTGAACACTCTCTGACCCGGTGAACACTCTCTGTCTCCGGTAAACACTCTCTGTCTCCGGTGAACACTCTCTGTCCACGGTGAACACTCTCTGTCCCCTGTGAACACTCTCTGTCCCCGGTGAACACTCACTGTCCCCGGTGAACACTCTCTGTCTCCGGTGAACACTCTCAGCCCCCTGTGAACACTATCTGTCCCCGGTGAACATTCCCGGTCCCCGGTGAACACTCTCTGTCCACGGTGAACACTCTCTGTCCTCGGTGAACTCTCTCTGTCCCCGGTGAACACTCTCTGTCCCCGGTGAACACTCTCTGTGTCTGGTGAACACTATCTGTCTCCGGTGAACACACTGTCCCCGGTGAAAACTCTCTGTCCCCGGTGAACACTCTCTGTGTCTGGTGAACACTATCTGTCTCCGGTGAACACACTGTCCCCGGTGAACACTCTCTTTCTCCGGTGAACACTCTCTGTCTCACCGGTGAACACTATCCCCGGTGAACACTCTCTGTCCCCGGCGAACACTCTCTGTCTCCCCGGTGAACACTCTCTGTCTCCGGTGAACACTCTCTGTCCCCGGTGAACACTCTCTGTCTCCGGTGAACACTCTCTGTCTCCGGTGAACACTCTCTGTCCCCGGTGAACACTCTCTGTCTCCGGTGAACACTCTCTATCCCCGGTGAACACTCTCTGTCCCCTGTGAACACTCTCTGTCCCCGGTGAACACTCTCTGTCCCCGGTGAACACTCTCTGTCCCCAGTGAACACTCTCTGTCTCCGGTGAACACACTGTCCCCGGTGAACACTCTCTGTCTCCCCGGTGAACACTCTCTGTCTCCCCGGTGAACACTCTCTGTCTCCGGTGAATACTCTCTGCCCCCGGGGAACACTCTCTGTCTCCGGGGAACACTCTCTGTCTCCCCGGTGAACACTCTCTGCCTCCGGTGAATACTCTCTGCCCCCGGTGAACACTCTCTGTCTCCGGTGAACACACTCTGTCTCCGGTGAATACTCTCTGTCTCCGGTAAACACTCTCTGTCTCCGGTGAACACTCTCTGTCCACGGTGAACACTCTCTGTCCCCTGTGAACACTCTCTGTCCCCGGTGAACACTCTCTGTCTCCCCGGTGAACACTCTCAGCCCCCTGTGAACACTATCTGTCCCCGGTGAACATTCTCGGTCCCCGGTGAACACTCTCTGTCCACGGTGAACACTCTCTGTCCTCGGTGAACACTCTCTGTCCCCGGTGAACACTCTCTGTCCCCGGTGAACACTCTCTGTGTCTGGTGAACACTATCTGTCTCCGGTGAACACACTGTCCCCGGTGAAAACTCTCTGTCCCCGGTGAACACTCTCTGTGTCTGGTGAACACTATCTGTCTCCGGTGAACACACTGTCCCCGGTGAACACTCTCTGTCTCCCCGGTGAACACTCTCTTTCTCCGGTGAACACTCTCTGTCTCACCGGTGAACACTATCCCCGGTGAACACTCTCTGGCTCCCCGGTGAACACACTCTGGTCCGGTGCCCAGTCCACACTCTCGTGCCTGGTCCACACTCCTGAGCACACTCTCCGGCGCTCTCACCACCACCAGCTCTCCTATATGTCCCCACTCTGCCTGCCTCAGCGGTGCCTGGATCGGTTCCGCGCTGCCCGCGTCTCCCTCCATCCCGGCTACCAGATGCTGCCACAGTGCCTTCTACTTCTGGAGGCCTGGGCCCGGGCCTGGGCTTGGGCCTGGGCCTGGGCTTGGGCCTGGGCCTGGGCTTGGGCCTGGGCCCGGGCCTGGGCTTGGGCTTGGGCCTGGGCCTGGGCCTGGGCCTGGGCCTGGTCCTCACACACACTTATTTTCCCAATAAAACTCTGATGATCGGCCTTGCAATAGAAATGGGAATTTTACCAGATCAAGTTCACCAAGCAAGTCATTGACTTGCTGCTTGATAACTGTTGATAACTGATGAAAGTGTCAGAAGACCAGCATCTGGGAGTTCTCACACTCCTGGCCTCGGATTAAATCAGGAAACTGCATCCCAACCAGTAGCACAAAGCACTAAATGCCAAACCCAATCTCTGCTTGGGCACAAACACAAACTAAGTAGAATCAATAGTTCGAGATCCTGGCCAACAACAATTTGCATTTATTTAGCACCTTTAACCAAGTAATTATGCCGAGGATGACTTTGGAAGCCTGGGAAATGTTTTCCAGAAACGGGGGTCGGGAGTTCACCGCGTCGAACATGTGAACCTCTGGTGTTGCCGTGGGTGATCACCATTTTGTTAAAGGGAAATACACACGGTAATTCAAGTTAAATCAACGGGACACACTTTGTTGAATGAATTGATGCCACGAGGTTACTTGAAAGCACCAAACAAGAGCTGGAATTTTCCACCTGTTGCCACCGACGGGATCGCTCAGTCCTGCCGATGGTGCACCCCCACCGGGGGTGCACTGTGGATAATCCCGCCGCCAGCCAATGGAACCACACGGCACACCGTACAAATTAGGAGGGCAGGTGTAGGTCCCACCGCACGACTCCCGCGGGGCCACACGCATGTTCCCACATGTGCGAAGGTTTGTGCCAACCTATTCCATTCAGCACCAATATGACCTTTGAACGTCTTGTTCAGGTTGAACCCCCCCCCCCCCCCCTTTCCTGGTCTATCTGCAACGTGGGTGTTATTACTTTGCAGGCACCTCGTGAATCTCATTGGTCATCTGGGACCTGGCCATGTTCCACACGAATAAACTGCATTCTATATGTGCGTGGGTTTCCTCCGGGTGCTCCGGTTTCCTCCCACTGTCCAAAGATGTGCAAGTTAGGTGGATTGGCCATGATAAATTGCCCTTAGTGTCCAAAATTGCCCTTAGTGTTGGGTGGGGTTACTGGGTTATGGGGATAGGGTGGAGGTGTTGTCCTTGGGGAGGGTGCTCTTTCCAAGAGCCGGTGCAGACTCGATGGGCTGAGTGGCCTCCTTCTGCACTGTAAATTCTATGATAATCTATGATATATTTAGGCCACCAGGTGCCTTTTGCACACATTCCAGATCAATAACTCCATCCCAGCCTTCCCCATCCCACCATCACTACCGGCCTGCACAGAAACCCCGATAGTGGTCTTAACGCCTGGAAATGACCGTAGGGTTTGACTTTCTTCCGCCGGCCCTGCGGGTTTGTACCACCCTGAGTCTTGCCCCTGTGGTGTTGGGTGTTCTGATGTACAGATGAGCCAACACGGTTGCATTTGGTACAACGCTGTTTTATTCTAACATGCTATTTACAGTTCTGTCTTGATACTCTGCACGTGGGGACTCCCTGAGTGTGATGTTAATCAGGTCCTGTCCTTGTCCTGGTCTCTAGATGGACTGGCCACCAGGTGTCGTGTTTCTTCTCTTATACTGTCTCTGTCCTTGTCTGTGATTGGCTGTCGTGTTGTGTGTGCTGATTTGTCTGTTGGTCTGTCTATCATGCTGTGTGTGTTTGAATATCATGGCAGCCCTGTGCTGTCGTTTTTCACTGAAACTCTTTTCAAGCATTTCCACTCCACACTTTGTCTGCTGGGCACCTAGATATTCAGGAAGGGTACCTGGCATTGGAGGCTGTCCAGAACTCTTTGCCGCAGAAGGCTGTGGAGGCCAAATCACTGAGTGTCTTTAAGGCAGAGATAGATCGGTTCTTGATTACTAAGTGGATCAGTTGTCATGGGGAGAAGGCAGGAGAACGGGGATGAGAAACATATCAGCTATGATTGAATGGCGGAGCAGACTCGATGGGCCGAGTGGCCTAATTCTGCTCCTTTGTCTTATGGTCTAATGAATAGCTGGAAACTGCTCCTTTTGGCATCGAGATTTTTTGGTCATGGTCTTCTCCGTAACACTGGAATGTTCTGTTCCATATAATGGCTACACCAACCAGCTGTCGCGCTGTGAAGCAACAGCGCTAACCACTGTGCTATCGTGCTGCCCGTGCTGTGCTGTGGATTGACTTGTACATTGTAATCTATGGTGGCTAATATGCTAAATTGTTTGAAGCAAGAATTAAAAATTCCACAACGGGCGGTTTCTCCGGACATTTGCCGGCGGCGGGAGTGGAGATTCCCGCCGCCAGCGAACGGCGTAGCCAAAGGGTCCGTCCTCGCTAGCGGCGATAGCGGGGCGAATCGCAATCGAGAAGCCAGCCCCATATCTTCAGCAGATCATGAGAAATAGGCGCAAGTGTGGGCCATTCAGCCCATCGAACCCGCCTCACCGTTCAGGAAGATCATGGCTGATCTGACTGAGGTCTCCAGTTCCTGCGTGTCTCTGATTATCCTTAACTCCCTTGTTCATCAGATGTCTGTCTAACTCAGCGTTGAATATATTCAATGACCCAACCTTGACCCAATCTCCATGTCCATCTGTGGAAGAGAATTTCAAAGATGAACAAGCCTTTGAGGGAAGAAATTCCTCCTCATCTCATGGGAGACATTTAGGGGGCGATTCTCCCAAATGGAGCCCAAGTGTTTGCACCGTCATGAACGCCATCGCATTCCGTGAACCGGGCCCGGGTACGAACTATTCTGTCCCCCACAGGGGGGCCAGCACGGCGCTGGAACGGTTCACGCTGCTCCAGCCTCTTTTCCCGGCGCCATATGGACGCCACACCAGCCCGCGCATGCGCGGGGGACGTCTTCAGCGCGCCGGCCCCGACTCAACATGGCGTCGGTGTTCAGGGGCCGGCCGCACAGGAAAGTAGGCCCGGGGGGGGGGGGCGGGGAGAGGCCTGCTCCCAGATTGGTGGGCCCCCATCGCGGGCCAGACTCCATCGGAGGCCCCCGGTGAAGGACCCCCCCCCCCCCCCCCACAGGGCGCCCCACGACCATCCGCGCAGAGTTCCCGCCGGCAGCGACCAGGGGTGAACGGCGCCGGCGGGACTCTGTTGTATCCGCCCGGCAGGCTTGGCCCAGCCGGGCCGGAGAATCGGCGGCCCCACCGATTCTAGCGGGCAGCGCCGCGCCAAACTTGCCGGCGCAAATGGGGCGGATCCTCTGCACCTCGGAGAATCGCGCTCCGGTGTCGGGGCATCGTCACGCGGTCGCGGCGATTCTCCGGCCCGGTGCGGGGCTCGGAGAATCGCCCCCCTCAACCGTGCCCCCCAGGTCTAGATAACCCCCCCCCCGGGGGGAAACATCCTCTCAGCATCCACCCTGTCAAGCCGACTCAGAATCTTTTATCTTTCAATAAGATCATCTCTTATTCTTCTAAACTCCAATGTGTACCTTTCTTTGAAGGCAAACCTTTCATCCCAGGAGTCGTCCTGACTGGGCCTTGTAGCAACAGCTCATGAGAATGGTTTTCCTCTGTCAACCTGTTTCATCTCTCCATCAAACCTCCCCCTCAACCCCCTTATCCCAAGGAATGAAATGAAAATCGCTTATTGCCACGTGTCGGCTTCAATGAAGTTACTGTGAAAAGCCTCGAGGAGAACCAACCCCAGCTTCCTCAACCTGACCCTCTAGCCTGTTAGCCCCCCATTCCCCACCCCCCCCCCCACTCCATCCCGGGAACCATTCTAGGTGAATCCCCTGCGTCATCCAATGGACACCCTGTGGCCCTCTCACCAGGCCCGACCTCGCCTGCCCACTCCCGCGCTGTGGGCCTCGGCGACGCAAGGACCAGCCCGTCGCCGCCGGAGTCTCCCGCCTCCCTGGCGGCCAGGCACTCTCACGGCGGCTTCCGGAGGTCCGGGACTGACACACGTGCGCTTTCCGCTCAACTTCGGCCCGCCACGTATAGAACCAGGGGAATCCCGCCAGTGCAGAAGGAGGCCACTCGGCCCATCGAGTCTGCATCAACCTTACGAACGAGCACGCTAACCTAGGCCCACTCCCCCCCCCCCCCGCCTCACAAAGGTGAAGCGATTAAAAGATGTGGACCAGAATTGGGGGAGTGATGAGCTTGTGGGGGAGGGCTGGAGGAGATTGCAGAGATTGGGGTGGGGCAGTGGAGGCGTTGGAGTACAAAGGTGAGCATTTTAAAATCGAAAAGTTGTCAGACTGAGGGCTGATGCAGGTCAGACGGAGGAGCGAGCAGGTGTCAGCAAGGGGGCAGCAGAATATCGCATAAGCTCGGGTTTTCTGCAGCTGACGGTGTCACAGCTGGGCAGACAATCCCATTCTGGAGTTCGAATCCCACTGTGGCAAGATTAAAAACTTGATTCCCATATGAATTGTCGGATGGCACCAAGCGAGAAAAAGTTTTTTTTTCTTCTCTTTAATCTTTTTTTTTCTCTTTATTCTTTTATCTCTTTTCTTTTTCTCTTTATTCCTTCACGGGATGTGGGCCTCGCTGGCTGGGCCCGCGTTTGTTGCCCGTCCCTAATTGCCCTCGAACCGAGTGCTTTGCCACCGCCATTTCTCATTGCTGCGTGGGCCTGGAGTCACGTGTAGGCCAGACCAGGGTAAGGGTGGCGGATTTCCTTCCCTGAGCGACATGAGTGAACCAGATGGGTTTTTACAGCAATCGATGGACAGTTTTGTGGTCAACATCACCGAGACCGGCTTCTAGAGTCTTGATTTTATTCATTGAATTTAAATTCCACCAGCCGCCTTGGTGGGATTCGAACCAGTGTCTCCCCAGGGCATTAGCCTGGGGTGGGAGGGGGGGGGGGGCGAGGGCTTGGGGAGGGGGGTGGTCTCTGCGTTACCAATTCAGTGACCCCGATGGCGTCACCTCCTCCGAAATATATATGAACAATAATGTGCGTGTTTACATTATTTATTTCAGATCAATTCCATACATCCAGAATGTATTATTTGGGAACTTGTTCAGGAAGGTGAAACCAGCTGTGCGAGGACGAACGCCAATCAGTCTGGCGAACTCAATGGCACTATTGCAGGCTCGCCTGGTACGTGACTTTGCTTCTATTCCATTGTGAGCCGCTGATATTCCCCCCCGCCCCCACCCCGTGAGGAAAAACATCGAGAGGCGAAAATGCTGATCTAAAGACATCAAACCAGTTCCCTGCGTTGCGTTGAACCCACCTTGTGAATTTAAAAGGCAGCTATTGATCCGTGAGATCAGCTTGTGGCACCCTCGCCGCCAGATTTACGGGTCGGCAATTCTCACCCCCAGTCCAAAGGTTTTGAATGCACAATCCAGGTTGACACTCCCGGCGCCGCACAGAGGGAGCGCGGCATCGTCGGGGAGGGTGCCACCTTTTCGATGGGATGTTGAACTGAGGCCTCCACCTGGTTTCTGAGGTGGGTGTAAACGATCCCCATGGAGCTCTCCCTTCCCGCAGCCGGCCAATAGGGTTTTCCACTGTTGCCACCCCCACGCCGTCGGGAAACCCGCGAGCATGGGTGCGCTGCCGGCGAAGGAGAGGATCCCGCCAACGGAGAATCTCAGGCGGGATTCTCCCATCCGGCGGCCGAGTGTCCTTGCTGTCGGAAACGCGTTTCACGATGGCGTGAACGGGCCGCTGGGAGTACCGATTCTGGCCCCACGGCGCTGGAGCGGTTCACGCCGCTCCAGCCTCCCATCCCGGCGCGGACTGTGGGCCGCGGGACCTCCCTCAACGCGCCGGCCCCGACTCAACATGGCGCGGGAGTTCAGGGGCCGGCGCGGAGGAAAATAGGTCCGGAGAGCGAGAGGCTGGCCCGCCAATCGGTGGGCCCCGATCACGGGCCAGGCCCCATCGTAGGCCCCCCCCACAGGGTCGGAGCCCCCCCCCCCCCCCCCCGACCCTCCGCAGTTCCCGCCGGCTGTGACCAGGCATGGACGGCGCCGGCGGGACCCTGCCTTAATCGAGAGGCCGCTCGGCCCATCCGGGCCGGAGAATCGGCGGGCCGGCCCCGTATAGAGGCCTGTGACCGACGCCGCGCCGGCGTCGATGGCGCCGATTCACCGCTCTGTGGAGAATCGCGTGCCGGTGTCGGGGCGGCAAGGCCCGGTTTGGGGGGATTCTCCGGCCCGGCCCCGAGCTGGGAGAATCCCGCTTGACATGTATCCCTCGAGCAGATAAACTGTTTAATCAGTCATGCCGTGTGTGGAACAACCCAAACGTTGGTTGCTGCACTTGTTACATTGCAACAGTGACTAAACTTCAGAGGCAATAACGCACATTGGGACTTGCATGAAAGACGCACTATGAATTCAAGTTCCTTCTTTATTTCTCTCCTTTTCTCTTTACATCTTTCTTTCGCCCTTTCTCGTGTTGCACCGTATGTTTCAGTCTGAAGGTTTGACGTCTGAGGCCTGCTTCAAAAGGCTGCAGTTGATGAGAGCCCTGCAAGAATCCAGCAGAGGACGGATAGAGTGATGTCGAAACAGGGCCCGTCCCCGCCAGTCCCCATTTCACCGGTTAAGAAGTTAGGGGCTGGAGGGATGGGAATCGAGCCGCGATCTCTCTCGCAACCAATGTTAAATGTGTGGGCTGTCAGAAACGTTCAGATTGCAGGGTGCCCATTCCAACCGGGTGTGAGAGGTCTGGAGACCCGGCCCCGAAACCAGTTTCTCCCTCCATGGTCCCATCTCTGGCAAATTAGACTGATTAACCTCAATGGAATGATTTCTGCTCCCATTTAAGCAGGATTTGGTGTCAGGAGCAGAACTCGTTTAGATATCATGGGTGGGATTCTCCATCCGGTCACACCGCCGGAATTCCGCGTCCTCCCGAGCAGCAGCGAAGCGGACACGTAACGGAGCATCCCAGCCCACGGTAGCATAGTGGTTAGCACTGTTGCTTCACAGCTCCAGGGTCCCAGGTTCGATTCCCGGCTTGGGTCACTGTCTGTGCGGAGTCTGCACGTTCTCACCGTGATTGCGTGGGTTTCCTCCGGGCGCTCCGGTTTCCTCCCACAGTCCAAAGATGTGCAGGTTAGGTGGATTGGCCAGGATAAATTGCCCTCAGTGTCCAAAAAGGTTAAGTGGGGTTACGGGGATAGGATGGAGGCATGGGCTTGAGTAGGGTGCTCTTTCCAAGGGCTGGTGCAGACTCGATGGGCTGAATGGCCTCCTTCTGCACTGTAAATTCTAAGATTCTATGTCAACATATTCCAATTCTCTTCCCGCACCTACTGGTGCACAAAGGCAGACTTTTATCTGTTTCCATAGCTAGTGGGGCGGATTCTCCGGTGGCCGATGCTGATTTCGCAATCGGTGATCCGGAGGAGAATCGCTTTTAACGACACGGGCTGTTTAGCACAGGGCTAAATCGCTGGCTTTGAAAGCAGGCCAAGGCAGGCCAGCAGCACGGTTCAATTCCCGTACTGGCCTCCCCGAACAGGCGCCGGAATGTGGCGACTAGGGGCTTTTCGCAGTAACTTCATTGAAGCCTACTTGTGACAATAAGCGATTTTCATTTCATTTCGTTTCAGAGAGACTTGCATTCGCTGTTTCAAACCAATGTTATCAGTTAAAGGTCCAGTTGCAAGTTGCCGGTCTGTCTGTTGGCACAAAACTCATGCTGCTGAGCTGCAGTTTTCACACACACAAGTCTGTTACCCTCTTTTACCATCATGCCTCACGGCACAATGTTAGCCATTGTCCTCATCGATAGTCCTCACGGTAGTTTACTAAACTACTCTGGTTTATTTCAGTTTCCGTTACACCTCAAAAGTTAGTGGAGAAAGAATTAATGTGCGGCAGGTTATGATAGGCCTAGCTGGACACTGGGCAGCTAGCGGTCCCAGCTAACTCCATGCACGCGCCTCCAGTCAGCACATGGGTTTGCCTGATCCTAACTCGGACAGGAGGTACGGGTCGCAACCTCAGAGAAATGGCAGGGATCGCCAACAACTAACATTGAGAGAAGGCGATATTAGGCCAGGTGACTGAAAGCTTAGTTAAGATAATTGTAAATCCCTTACAGGAACACGACCTCACACATGTGCACCAAAGCCCTGATTCACCAGGATGTTACCAGTGCTTAAATGGTTAAATTATGCAAATATGGCACAAAGTACCTTGGATTCAGAAGGTTAAGTGGTGACCTAGTTAAGGTGTTTAAAATAATAAATGGGTTTGAGGGAATAAAAAGTAAACACTTTTTCACACAGAGGCTCATGGGAATTTGCAAATTTCCCGCCGAAACGCTCTGGCATCAGGTCTGTTATTGTGGCGTTACCTCAGGATTTATTGACGTCTTATTCTGGCGCTGGCCTTTTGTTCAAAACCGTTTATTTTCGGGCTGGCTATTTACAAAGGTTAGATAAGGTCAAGACATAAGACACAGTACCACAGTGGTTAGCACTGTTGCTTCACAGCGCCAGGGTTCAATTCCCAGCTCGGGTCACTGTCTGTGTGGAGTCTGCACGTTTTCTGCGTGCGTTTGATCCGGGTGCTCCGGTTTCCTCCCACAAGTCCTGAAAGATGTGCTTGTTCGGTGAATTGGACATTCTGAATTCTCCCTCTGTGAACCTGAACAGGTGCCGGAATGTGGCGACTAGGGGCTTTTCACAGTAACTTCATTGCAGTGTTCATGTAAACCTACTTGTGACAATAATAAAGATTATTATTATTAACCCAATGTTGTACAGCAGGGACAATTTAATGAGATTGAGATTGATAGATTTTGATTCGTTATCATGCGAAATGGAAACAAAAGGCAGGTAAATGAGGTTAAGGGGCAAGCCAGCCTTGATCTAATTGAATGGGGAGAAAGCTGGAGGGGCTGAATGGCCTCCCATGGCTTGGGACGCTCAAGCCCTTGGTCTACACTTGTTTGATTTAGGTGGTGAAATGCGATCCAAGAGGGAAAGAGTATGGGGGGGGAGAGTGATTTTAACAATATTTTTTTAATTCATTTACGGGATGTGGCCATTGCTAGTTAGACCAGCATTTATTGCCCTTCCATTGTTGCCCTTCAGAAGGTGATGGGTAGCTGCCTTCTTGAACCGCTGCACTACTTGAGCTGCAGGTACACCCACTGTGCTGTTAGAGAGGGAGCTCCAGGATGTTGCCCCAGCGACAGTGAAGGAACGGCGATATATTTCCAAGTCAGGATGGTGAGTGACTGGGAGGGGAACCTCCAGGTGATGGAATTCCCAGGTTTCTGCTGCTCCTGTCCTTCCAGATGGTAGTGGTTGTGAGTTTGGAAGGTGCTGTCTAAGGAAACTTGGTGAGTTACTGCAGTGCATCTTGTAGATGTACACACGGCTGCCGCTGTTCGTCGGTGGTGGAGGGTTTGAATTGTTTGTGGAAGGGGGAGCAATCAAGCGGGGCTGCTTTGTCCTGGATGGTGTCGAGACTCCCACAGTCTAAAGATGTGCAGGTTGGGCGGATTGACCACGATAAACCGCCCCTTAATGTCCAGGGGTGTACAGGTTAGGTTAAGGGGTTAGGGCGGGGGATTGGGCAAGGTGCTCTTTCAGAGGGTCGATGCAGACTCAATGGGCTGAATGGAGTATTCCTCTGAACTAGAGGAATTCAGGTTTTAGTGTACAACCCCCAAAACCAAATCCAGAACAGTGCCTCAAGTAGTGCTTAGAAGATGATTGCACAGGTGATGAATGATGTGAGGTTCAATGTGGTAATTATATTGCTGTGGGACTGCTCCAGATAGTGTGAAGCTGTGGTAGTCAGTATTAGGGGTATTACGGTACCCAGGTTGATGCTGTAAGACCATTGGTGTGGGAGGTACCTGAGACAGCAATATCATTGGTGAAGCCTGCCTGCTGGTTCCACCCAGTAAGGCGGAGTATAAGAGCCTGTGTCTCCCCAGCAGCTGCCTTCTGTACCTGCGCTGCTGGGGGAAACATCTAGTCCAATAAAGCCTTCAATTGTCATTCAATCTCGCTTCTGGAGTTATTGATCGAGCATCAGAAGCTTTGTACATAATGGCCATCAGTAACTCCCTGATTCTCCTAAACATTTGTTTCTAATTGGTAATGAGCAGCTCCAGGACCAATGATGACCGTAATTCATTCCAAATCATTTTATTGCATAAATTAAATTAACCACATTAGCTGCCACTAAGAGATATGAGTAAGAATTTTGCCTTGTAGACTTTGATTTCTCTGAACATAGATATCGTTCCTTGAGCCTTGAAATTAAATATTATATTCTTCATTAACTAATTACTATTACAGCGCACATATATCGATTGCCTTTCACAGTCTCGGAGGAGGTCCGTCGTGTTTGACTGCCAGCGAAGAGCATGGGAAAGGAAATTAACTATCCTTCGCCCCTGATGCTTTTTAATTTAGAAGGAGGAGACTTGTGTGCCTGAAGCAGAGAGTGGAGGAGGCAAAGAAAGGGTGGAGGGTCGTATAAGACATCATGAATAAAAGGCAATGCCGGCAATATGAAATATAAAGAAACAGGTCAATCGAGGAACATAGGTAAGAAGAGCAAGAGTAGGCCATTCGGCCCCTTGAGCCTGCTCCACCATTCACAGAATCACTCAAAATCACAGAAAATACACAATGCACAAGGCGTTCTTCGGCCCATCGAGTCTGCACCGACACATGGAAGTCACCTGACCTGCCTACGTCATCCCATTTACCAGCACTTGACCCATGAACCCGAACGTGCCAAGTGCTCATCCGGGTACTTTTTCCGAGGATGTGAACCCGCTTCCACCACCCTCCTAAGGCAGCGCATTCCAGGCCGTCACCGCCCTCTGGGTAAAAAGGTTTCCCCTCAAATCCCCTCTAAAACCCCCACCCCTCACCTCGGGCAGCACGGTAGCATTGTGGGTAGCACAATTGCTTCACAGCTCCAGGGTCCCAGGTTCGATTCCCGGCTTGGGTCACTGTCTGTGCGGAGTCTGCACGTTCTCCCCGTGTGTGCGTGGGTTTCCTCCGGGTGCTCCGGTTTCCTCCCACAGTCCAAAGATGTGCAGGTTAGGTGGATTGGCCATGATAAATTGCCCTTAGTGTCCAAAATTGCCCATAGTGTTGGGTGGGGTTGCTGGGTTATGGGGATAGGGTGGAGGTGTGGACCTTGGGTAGGGTGCTCTTTCCAAGAGCCGGTGCAGACTCGATGGGCCAAATGGCCTCCTTCTGCACTGTAAATTCTATGAAATCTATGAAAACTTGTGTCCCCTCGTAACAGACCCTTCAACTAAGGGGAAACAGTAGCTCCCTATCCACCCTGTCCATGCCTCTCATAATCTTGTACACCTCGAACAGGTCACCCCTCAGTCTCCTCTGCTTCAACCCGAGCCTTTCCAACCACTCTTCGTAACTTAAATGTTCCATCCCAGGCAACATCCTGGTGAATTGCCTCTGCATCCCCTCCAGTGCAATCACATTCTTCGTATAATATAGCGACCGGAATTGCACACAGTATTCCAGCTGTGGCCTCACCAAAGTTCTCTATATAAAGCTCCATCATGACCTCCCCTGCTTTTGTATTTCAGTCAAGTCACCCCTCACTCTTCTAAACTCCAGTGTAAACAAGCCCAGTCTGTGCAATTTCCTTCTAAGACATCCTGTTCATTCCTGGTATCAATGTAGTAAACCTCCTCTGAACCACCTCCAACACATTTACATCCTTCCCTAAGTAAAGAGACTCAGCAATACCCTGTATAACGGAAGTATAACATCTTTATTTTATGTTCAATTCCTCGCATAATAAAGGAAAACATTCCATGAGCCTTCTAGATTAAATGCTGCACCTGCAAGCTATCTTTTTATCACTATATTTTATTTGGTGTGATACATCTTTTAAGAACTTTCACTTTTCAGTAAAGCACCTATCTTCCAATAAATGATCATGTGACCAGGTTGCCGAAGAGTAGAATAGCAAAGGATCAACCAGAAGTTAATTAGAAGGATGAGTAGATTGTTGGTGTTCTACGTTGAAGCAGTTTATGGTTTTAGTTTATAGCTTTACAACAGGCTAGGTACAGGAAGCGTCTCTCTCGAGCAGGGGTCAGTGAACTCTTGTGCGTTGGCTTTGAAAAGTGATTGAATTTCTGGGATAGCCCAGCTGGGAAGAGAAAAAGAGAGAGATAGAGTTTGCGATGCAAAGACCCCAGCGTTAGAAATGCTCAGTGATTTGGGGGCTGGGCATTTCTGGTCGAAGAACATTTTTCGGAAGTCCCATGTGTCTTGATGATATGCTGAGAGTTATCGAAGTGATGGAACATCTGAAAATGCTCGTTCGTAAGGTTGGAGAATTCCCTCTAACTTGATTCTTTGGTTTGTTTCTTGTTCCTCCTCTGCAGGTTGCCGTGGGGAATGGAATACCCTGATTTGCTGGCCTTCGGTTGCCGTGGGAGAAATGGTCAACAGGACATGTCCAAGTTTTCTGGATCCCCTTTTAGCTAAGAAAAGTAAACATGTTCTCCTATTGTTACATTTCCGAACTTTAATCTCTTAAGTTTGAGAAGAATTGTCCAGCATTGCATAACTTTGACAGCATGGTGGCACAGTGGTTAGCACTGCTGCCTCACAGCGCCGGGGACCCGGGTTCAATTCCGACCTTGGGTGTCTGTCTGTGCGGAGTCTGCACGTTCTCCCTGCGTCTGCGCAGTTTCCTCCGGGTGCTCCGGCTTTTTTTTTCCATAGAATTTACAGTGCAGAAGGAGGTCATTCGGCCCATCGAGTCTGCACCGGCTCTTGGAAAGAGCACCCTGCCCAAGGTCCACACCTCCACCCTATCCCCATAACCCAGTAACCCCACCCTACACTAAGGGCAATTTTGGACACTATGGGCAATTTAGCATGGCCAATCCACCTAACCCGCACATCTTTGGACTGTGGGAGGAAACCGGAGCACCCGGAGGAAACCCACGCACACACGGGGAGGATGTGCAGACTCCGCACAGACAGTGACCCAAGCCGGAATCGAACCTGGGACCCTGGAGCTGTGAAGCATTTGTGCTATCCACAATGCTACTGTGCTTCCTCCCATGGTCCAAAGATGTGCAGGTTAGGTGGATTGGCCATGCTAAATTGCCCCTTAAGTGTCCAAAGCTGTGCAGGTTAGGTGGGGTTTCTGGGTCACAGGGATCAGGCGGGGGAGTGGGCCTAGGTAGTGTGCTCTTTCAGAGGTTCGGTGCAAACTCGATGGGCCGAATGGTCTCCTTCTGCTCTGTAGGAATTCTGTGGTTTTGATTGGCAAATTACAGGACCAGTTTTCAAGACCAAGAAGTGGGGGATAGCTCGGAGACTGTGCTCTGTATGTCTTCAAATAAGAAAAGAAAGTTACATTTGTATAGCACTTTTCATGAACAGGTTATTCAACCTTGCCCCTCGCCTGAGGTGCGGTGATCCTCAGGTTAAATCACCACCGGTCAGCTCTCCCCCTCAAAGGGGAAAGCAGCCTATGGTCACCTGGGACTATAGCGAGACTATCAATAAGGAAGTACAGTCACGCAGTTGAATTGTAGGAAACAGGTTAGTGATGGGGGTTAGAGGTGTACTGTTAATAGAACATAGAACATACAGTGCAGAAGGAGGCCATTTGGCCCATCGAGTCTGCACCGACTAGTAATATAGAGGCCCAGGCTATTGATCCTGGAATCTATGTTCAAATCTCCCCATGACAACTGGTGGAATTTTAATTTAATTAACAAACCTTGTCCCAGTAATGGTGACAAGGAAACTATTATTGACTGTTGTCCATCTGGTTCACTAACGTCCTTTAGGGAAGGAAATCTGCCAACCTTACCTGATCTGGCCTACATGTAACTCCAGACCCACAGCAATGTAGTTGAGTCTTAACTCCCTCTGAAATGACCGAGCAAGCCATTCATTTCAAGGGCAATTGGGGATAGGAACTTCAATATCCATCACCAAGAGTGGCTCGGTAGTACCACCACAGGCTGAGCTGGCCGGGTCCTAAAGGACACAGCTGCTAGACGGGGACTGCAGCAGGAGGCGAGGGAACGAACAAGAAAAGAAAAACACACTTGACTTCATCCCCGCCAATCGCCAATCTGCCTGCTGCAGATGCATCTGTCCATGACAGTATTGGTAGAAGTGACCACCGCACAGTCATTGTGGACACAAATTCCTGTCTTCACATTGAGGATACCCTCCCATCATGTTGTGTGGCACTACCACTGTGCTAAATGGGATAGCCTTTGAACAGATTTAGCGACTCCAGACTGTGGCCCATCAATAGCAGCAGAATTGTGTTCAACCACAATCTGTAACCTCCTGGCCCGGCCTATCCCCCACTCCACCATTACCACCAAGCCAGGGGATCAACCCTGGGTCAATGAAGAGCGCAGGAGAGCATGCCAGGAATAACATCAGGCATACCTAAAAATGAGGTCTCAACGGGTGAAGCTACAATACAGGACTACTTGTGTGACAAACAGCATAAGCAGCAAGTAATAGACAGAGCTCAGTGAGTCCACAATGCACGCATCAGATCTAAGCTCTGCAGTCCTGCCACATCCAGCCGTGAATGGTGGGGGACAATTAAACAACTCACTGGAGGAAGAGGCTCCACAAATGATCAGGGGGTTGGATAGGGTGGACAGTGAGAGCCTTCTCCTGCGGATGGAAATGGCTGGCACGAGGGGACATAACTTTAAACTGAGGGGTAATAGATATAGGACAGAGGTCAGAGGTAGGTTCTTTACGCAAAGAGTAGTGAGGCCGTGGAATGCCCTACCTGCTACAGTAGTGAACTCGCCAACATTGAGGCCATTTAAAAGTTTATTGGAGAAACATATGGATGATAATGGCATAGTGTAGGTTAGATGGCTTTTGTTTCGGTGCAACATCGTGGGCCGAAGGGCCTGTACTGCGCTGTATTGTTCTATGTTCTATGTTCTAAATATCCCCATCCTCAATGATCGAGGAGCCCAGCACATCTGTGCAAAAAGACAAGGCTGAGGCATTCGCAACAAAATTCAGCCAGAAAGTGCCGAGTGGATGATCCATCTGGGTCTCCTCCGGAGGTCCCCAGCATTGCAGATGTCAGTCCTCAGCCAATACGATTCACTCCATATGATATCAAGAAACGGCTGAAGGCACGGGATACTGCAATGACTATGGGCCCTGACAATATTCCAGCAATAGTACTGAAGACTTGTGCTCCAGAACTTGCTGCACACCTCGCCAAGCTGTTCCAGTACAGCTACAACACTGGCATCTACCCGGCAATGTGGAAACTTGTCCAGGTGTGTCCTGTGCACAAAGGACAGGAAAAATCCAACCCAGCCAATTACCGTCCTATCAGTCTACTCTCCATCAGCAAAGTGATGGAAGGAGTCATCAACAGTGTTATCAAGTAGCACTTACTCAGCAATAACCTGCTCACGGACGCTCAGTTTGGGTTCCGCCAGAGTCACTCAGCTCCTGACCTCATTACAGCTTTGGTTCAAACGTGGACCAAAGAGCTGAATGCCAGAGGTGAGGTGAGAATGACTGCCCTTGACACCATAGATTATCATAGAATTTACAGTGCAGAAGGAGGCCATTCGGCCCATCGAGTCTGCACCGGCTCTTTGAAAGAGCACCCTACCCAAGGCCACACCCTATCCCCATAACCCAGTAACCCCACCCAACACTAAGGGCAATTTTGGACACTAAGGGCAATTTAGCATGGTCAATCCACCTAACCAAGGCAGCATTTGATCAAGTATCGAATCAAGGAACCCCAGCTAAACTGGAGTCAATGGGAATCAGAGGGAAACGGTGAGACAGTGGTTAGCACCGCTGCCTCACAGCTCCAGGGTCCCGGGTTTGATTCTGATCTCAGGTGACCGTCTGTGTGGAGTTTGTACGTTCTCTCCGTGCCTGCGCGGGTTTCCTCCGGGTGCTCCGGTTAAAGATGTGCAGGTTAGGTAGATAGGCCATGCTAAAATTCCCCTTTTTGTCCAAAGGTTAGGTGGGGTGATGGGTTTGCAGGGGTGGGCTGGGGGATTGGGCCTAGACGGGGTGCTCTTTCGGAGAGTTTGGGGCAGATTCGATGAGTCGAATGGCCTCCTTCCACACTGTGGGAATTCTATGATTCTACGAGGGTGAGCTCCAGATGGCCAGGGACCTGACCTCCACTCGTGATCTGCTCACATTTCTCTTTCCCCAAAGAGACAGTGTTACGTTTTATTTTAGCTGGCTACCTTCAAGTCATTTTTATTCCGAGCACGTTCTCACCTCCACCCGCCACCCCTCCTCAAAAGCAAATCTAACCTCAATGTTGCTGCATATTTGACACAGTTGTTCCTTTTTGTTTCTCAGGGGTTATATATCGAAACTGTACAGAACAAGGCTGGAGCAAAATGATGCCAGATTTCAAAGTGGCTTGTGAATTTCTGACCCTGCCTTCAAATGAATCTGATATGGTGTGTGTGTGTGTGTTAATCCATGTTTCTTGAGAAACCACAGCGTTTATCGCATAGCTCCAGCTCGTGAAATCCATACAATAACACCCCAATAACGTGAATCAGCAGATTTAGAATCAGTCTAGAAATGTTGGTTACTTCTCTGGAATTGGTCATTGCTGGGTGTGGAATCGAGCTACTTCCATTACCCACTTTTACTCATTTCTCAGTTTTAATTTAACCCTGCTCCATTGTAATCCGTCTTGCCATTTATCTACCTCACTTCCATGACTCTCTTCTCGAATCCCAGGTAGCACAGTGGGTAGCACTGTTGCTTCACAGCTCCAGGGTCCCAGGTTCGATTCCCAGTTTGGGTCACTGCCTGTGCGGAGTCTGCACGTTCTCCCCGTGTCTGCGTGAGTTTCCTCCCGGTGCTCCGGTTTCCTCCCACAAGTCCCGAAAGACGTGCTGTTAGGTAATTTGGACATTCTGAATTCTCCCTCTGTGTACCCGAACAGGTGCCGGAATGTGGCGACTAGAGGCTTTTGCACAGCAACTTCATTGCAGTGTTAATGTAAGCCGCCTTGCGACGGTAACCCACCTCTTCACTCACCTGAGGAAGGAGCAGCGCTCCGAAAGCTAGTGATTCGAAACAAACCTGTTGGTCTTTAACCTGGTGTTGTAAGACTTCTTACTGTGCTCACCCCAGTCCAACGCCGGCATCTCACATCGTGACAATAAAGATTATTATATACCACTCTTTCCCTTTGCTCAAATGTTACTTTAAATCCTTTTTTAATGACACAATTGGCCTGCTTTCAATGGTCACTCGTCGTAACAAGTTTAATAACAGTTTAACAATCCTGTTGCACGAACGTATTTATTCCATCTCCCACTTTTATCCTTCCAGTGCGAGCGGTCACTTTGTGCCAACGTTCTGTTAATTTACTAACATGGGGAAATAATCCCTAGTTTGTTAGTTAGGCCACACTTGGAGTATAGTGTTCAATTCTGGTCGCCACACTACCAGAAGGATGTGGAGGCTTTGGAGAGGGTGCAGAAGAGATTTACCAGAATGTTGCCTGGTATGGACGACATTATTAATAATAATAATAACTTATTGTCACAAGTAGGCTTCAATGAAGTTCCTGTGAAAAGCCCCTAGTCGCCACATTCCGGCGCCTGTTCGGGGAGGCCGGTATGGGAATTGAACCCGCGCTGCTGGTCTTGTCCCGCATGACAAGCCAGCTGTCTTAGCCCACTGTGCTAAACCAGCCCCATTAGGTATGAGGAGAGGTTGAATAAACTCGGTTTGTTCTCACTGGAACGACCGAGGTTGAGGGGCGATCTGATAGAGGTCTATAAGCTTATGAGGGGCATAGACAGAGTGGATAGTCAGAGGCTTTTTCCCAGGGCAGAGGGGTCAATTACTAGGGTGCATAGGTTTAAGGTGCGAGGGGCAAGGTTTAGAAGAGATGTACGAGGCAAGTTTTTTACACAGAGGGTAGTGGGTGCCTGGAACTCGCTGCCGGAGGAGGTGGTGGAAGCAGGGACGATAGTGACATTTAAGGGGCATCTTGACAAATACATGAATAGGATGGGAATAGAAGGATACGGACCCAGGAAGTGTAGAAGATTGTAGTTTAGTCGGGCAGCATGGTCGGCGTGGGCTTGGAGGGCCGAAGGGCCTGTTCCTGTGCTGTACATTTCTTTGTTATCCTTTCCCTGCCTTTCATAATTTCAAGTTCATCAGTTACATCGGGCGGGTGGATGGAGTTGAGATACGTATCAGCAATGATCTAGCAGAATAGCGGAACAGGCTTGAGGAGTGGCCTACTCCAGCCGCTATTTTCCAAACAGCAAGGGGCGGTTGTGGTATTGTCGCTGGGCTAGTAATCCAGGCTCATGCTCTGGGGACCTGGGTTCAAATCCCACTACAGCAGACGAAAAACCTGGAACTAAAAGTCCAATGTTGACCATAAAACCCATCTTGTTCGCCCACGCTCTTTAGGGAAGGAAATCTGCCGTGCTTACCCCTGTCCGGCCTACGCGTGACTCCAGACCCACGGCAATGTGGTTGGCTCTTAACCTCCCCCCAGAAATGGCCTAGCCAGACACTCAGTTCAAGGGCAATTGGGGGCTGACCTCAAGCAGCGACAGCCACATTCCACGAAGGAATCAAAATATCTGTATACCGCTCATGTTGTAGGTGAGCTTCTGTTTAAAGATCATCATTCCTACAACATGCTGTACTCTGAATTGGTACAGCTAATGTGTTCAATTTTAAAAACTGTATATTTTCTAATTAAACTAGAAATCCTACTATCTCACCTTTAAGCAAGTGTACACTGCGGGATATGCGACGTCCGTGGTTGCCCTGGTAACCGCTATCATAATCCTTACAGCCATCAGGTTTGAGCTTTCATTTGTTCCTAGTTATGCTCAGTTGTTTGATCCACATCTCGTGCGCCTCACTAATTATCTGTCCTCCCCACCCAGGAAATTCCACTGTACCCGCAATTACATCCACTTGAATCTCTTTGCGTCCTTCATTCTCCGCGCGGCTTCAGTCTTCACCAAAGACGCCATTTTGTTCTCGAACAGGGGAATAAACCATTGTTCCATCTCAACGGTAGGAAATCCTTGAGTGGCTCTTATTTAGGGGATGGAGTTGAGTTACATGTCGGCAATGACCGAGGGGTGGAGGCAGTGTCATGGCACTGTCACTGAGACCCAGGGTAATGCACGGGGGGGGGGGGGGTCCCTGGTTCTTCCACCAGGGAAGATGGTGAAATTTGAATTCAATTGTTTTTAAAAATCTGGAATTCAAAGGCATTGGCGTAAAAAAACCATCTGGTTCACTGGTGTCCTTTAGGGAAGGAAATCTGTCGTCATTAGGTGGGGTTACTGGGATAAGGTGGAGGTGTGGGCTTGGGTAGGGTGCTCTTTCCAAGGGCCGGTGCAAACTCGATGGGCCGAATGGTCTCCTTGTGCACTGTAAATTCTATGATCTGGCCTACATGTGACTGCAGATCCACAGCAATGTCATTGATTATCATAGATTATCATAGAATTTACAGTGCAGAAGGAGGCCATTTAGCCCATCGAGTCTGCACCGGCTCTTGGAAAGAGCATCCTATCCAAGGTCCACACCTCCACCCTATCCCCATAACCCAGTAACCCCACCCAACACTAAGGGCAATTTTGGACACTAAGGGCAATTTATCATGGCCAATCCACCTAACCTGCACATCTTTGGACTGTGGGAGGAAACCGGAGCACCCGGAGGAAACCCACGCACACACGGGGAGGACGTGCAGACTCCGCACAGACAGTGACCCAAGCCGGAATCGGACCTGGGACCCTGGAGCTGTGAAGCAATTGTGCTATCCACAATGCTACCGTGCTGCCCCTATGTGGTTGACTCTTAAATACCCTCAGGGATGGGTAATGAATAATGCGCGGCACGGTAGCATTGTGGATAGCACTGTTGCTTCGCAGCTCCAGGGTCCCGGGTTCGATTCCCGGTTTGGGTCACTGTCTGTGCGGAGTCTGCACGTCCTCCCCGTGTCTGCGTGGGTTTCCTCCGGGTGCTCCGGTTTCCTCCCACAAGTCCCGAAAGACGTGCTGTCGGGTGATTTGGACATTCCGAATTCTCCCTCAGTGTGCCCGAATAGGCGACTAGGGTGGGGAACATAAATCGGCCATCGACTTGGGCAGGAGTCGGATGCCCCGCCGGAGGCCGATGTTTCCACCTGTGGGCGGCTGAAGAATTCCAGCCCATAAATCTGTCTGACGCAGCCTCGAATGTAGTCAGCAACCTGGCCTCTCTGTGGAAGAGTAAACATTAAAATGGTGCTCAGAGGACTGTGGCGGAGAGGGGATTTTCACAGTAACATCATTGCGGTGCTAACGTAAGCCTTCTTGTGACAAGAAAGATTATTATTATTATGCTGGCCCAGCCGGCAACGCCCGCATCCCATGAACAAATTTTTTTAAAGTTGTCGAAAGGTTTTGCGCTCGTCATAAAGAAACATAACAGCTGTGACCCCTCTGGTAATTGTGAAAGACCTCATGCCCATGTCCGGGAGAAGACCACATGGGTCTTCGCCCTGGTGTCCTGGACAACATTTATCGCTCAACCAAGTGCATCAGAACAGATTATCTGATACCTCACACATTTCTGTTTGTGGGATCGTGCTGTGCACACATTGGGTTGCCGTGTTTCCTACCTTGCAACTGTGGCTGCCCTTCAAAAAGTATTTAATGCTCCTGGACGTCCTGAGGTCGGGGAAAGGCCCGATGGACGTGCGGGTCTTACGCTGCTCAACTCAATTTCTCAGACGATTGGGTTTTGGTCAAGCAGACTGTGAATTGTTGGGAAGAGCTTGGCGCACACACCTGTCCGGTACCCTGAATGCCAGTGTGGGCAGGTCGTAATCAGGAGGGATTGATGGCGATCTTCTCCCCTTTCCTCAAGGTTACAAATTTTTGTTTTTTTACAAAGAAGACAGGAGCAGGAGGAGACCTTTAGGCCCTTTGAGCCTGCTCTGCCCTTTTGGATATTGGATAACCATATCAGATAAGATATGAGGAAAAGGTTGGGAAGTTGGGCCTGCATTCATTGGAGTTTAGAAGACTGAGAGGTGATCTTATTGAGACATATAAGATCCTGAGGGGACTTGACAGCGTCGATGCTGAGAGGATATTTCCCCGTGTGGGGATGTTTAGAACTAGGGGGGCTCACATTTAAGACAGAAATGAGGAGAAATTTCTTCTCTGAGCGCCATTTTAATGTTTACTCGTCAACAGAGAAGCCAGGTCATTGAACACATCGGAGGCTGCGTCAGGCATATTTACTGGATGGAAATCTTCAGCCGACCCCACAGCGGGTTTTCCCACAGGTGGAAACGACTCAACATCGGCCTCCGGTGGGGCATCCGGCTCCCGCCAGTGCCGTCATCGGAGAGCCCTGGGCGGGGGTCAACTTCAGCCGGACTGCAAGATCCCGCTGGCAGGGGGGGCGGGAGAATTCCGCCCTTCATCCGCGAGGGAATCGAGGGTTATGTGTGGGATTGCGGGGGGAGGGGGGGGGGTGTATTCCCAGGGAATGCTGGCAGGGAAGTGGAGCAGATGCCACAGTAGATCAGCCATGATACTATGGAATAGCAGAGCTGGCTCGAGGGGCCGAAAGGCCTATTCTTATTCCGAATTATTCCGCAAATAATTTCAACAGGGGATTCAGGAGAAGGCAGTTTCCCAGAGAGAACGGATCGAATATGGAACACAAGAGGTAGCTGAGGTGCATTTGGGGCAGCACGGTAGCACAGTGGTTAGCACCGTTCCTTCACAGCTTCAGGGTCCCAGGTTCGATTCCCGGCTTGGGTCACTGTCTGTGCGGAGGCTGCACGTTCTCCCCGTGTGTGCGTGGGTTTCCTCCGGGTGCTCCGGTTTCCTCCCACAGTCCAAGGATGTGCAGGTTAGGTGGATTGGCCATGATAAATTGCCCTAAGTGTCCAAAAATAAAGGTTAGGTGGGGTTACTGGATTATGGGGATTGGGTGGAGGCGTGGGCTTGGGTGGGGTGCTCTTTCCAAGGACCGGTGCAGACTCGCTGGGCCGAATGGCCTCCTTCTGCACTGTAAATTCCATGATTTTCTGATTTAAGGGGAAGTGGTATGAATACATGAAAGGGGAATGAGTAGAATATAGGTGAGCAGAGGCTCATAGGAAGCATCGATGCCTGTCGCTAGCTCAATGTAATTCTCTTTTGTTTCCCAGGTGACATGTAAAGCTGCTATCACATTCTTTCAGTACTGCATTCTGGCCAATTTCTCATGGCTTCTGGTGGAAGGGCTGTACCTCCAAACACTTCTCAGCCTAACATTCGTATCGAACAAAAAGTACTTCTGGTGGTACTGTTTAATTGGTTGGGGTTTGTATTTCCTGTCTTGCTTCCCATGTCAAGAGCTGGGCGAGGGCATGGCGAGGGTGGGGGGGGTGCGGAGAACTGGGGCGGGTGGGGAGGGGGTGGAGGAGAGGGGGATTGTGCGTATCTCATGTACTGTTTTGTCATTTTTGGCGAGGAGTTTTCTGCGGGGTGGGGGGTTGGAGTGGGGGAGGTGGATGAATGATTTTATCGATGAGGGGTATTGTATTTTAATCACAGGGTGGTGGTGATCGGGGGGTCACCGCCTGAACGAGCGATTGAGGCAGAAACCCACGTACATTGAAAGAGTACGTGGGCAGTCGTTCTTTTTTCAATTCTGTCACGGGGTGTGGGCATAGCTGGTTAGACCAGCATTGGGCACCTATCCTTTATCGCCCTTGGGAATGTGCTGGGATGCTGCCTTCCCTAACCGCAGCAGTCCACGTGGTGTAGGTACACCCACTGTGCTGTTAGGCAGGGAGTCCCAGGATTTTGACCCAGCGGCAGTGACGGGACGGCCGATATATTTCCAAGTCAGGATGGTGAGTGACTGGGAGGGGAACCTCCGGGTGGTGGGGTTCCCAGGTATCTGCTGCCCTTGTCCTTCTAGAATCTAGATGGTGGGCGCTGTGGGTTGTGGGAAGGTGGTGCCTCAGGATAAACTCTTGCACTTGCACAATCACTTGAAGTGCTGTAATCTCAAAGGCTATGGACCAGAAGATAGGCAACTGGCTCCGAAGCTGATCAGCCAACCTTGATAGGATGGACCAAATGGGCTCAAATTGCTGTCTATTTTTATGGATCCATGATTAATATGATACTTCATTTCTGGCTCTGTCATTGCTACATCAGGTTCCTTTGCGGATGACTGCACAATGTTCAGCACCATTCGTGACTCCTCAGACACTGAAGCAGTCCACGTCCAAATGCAGCAAGACCTGGACAATATCCAGGTTTGGGCTGACAAGTGGCAAGTTATATTTGCGCCACATAAGTGCCAGGCACTGATCACCTTCAACAAGAGAGGATCTAATCATCGTCTCTTGACATTCAATGGCATTCCCATCATTGAATCCTGCACTACCAACATCCTGGGAGTTACCATTGATCAGAAACTGAACTGGACCAGCCACATTAATAGTGCGGGTACAAAAGCAGGTCAGAGGCTAGGAATCCTACGGTGAGTAACTCATCGCCTGACTCCCCAAATCCTGTCCACCATCTACAAGGCACAAGTCAGGAGTGTGATGGAATACTCTCCACTTGCCTGGATGAGTGCAGCTCCAACAATACTCGAGAATCTCAACACCATCCAGGACAGAGCAGCCCCACTTGATTGGTGCCCATTCCACAAACTTTCAATCCCTCCACCAATGATGCACTGTAGCAGCCGTGTGTACCATCTACAAGATGCACTGCAGTAACTCCCCAAGCCTCCTTAGGCAGGACCCTCCAAAACCACGACCGCTACCATCTAGAAGGCCAAGAGCAGCAGATGCCTGGGAACCCCACCACCTGGAAGATCCCCTAGTAACTCACAATCCTGACTTGGAAATGTATCACTGTTCCATCATTGCCGCTGGGTCAAAATCCTGGAACTCCCTTCCGAACACCTCAGGAACTGCAGCGGTTCAAGAAGGCAGCTCATCACCACCTTCGCAAGGGCAACTAGGCTTGGGCTATAAATACTGGCCTTGCCAGCGAAGCCCACATCCCATAAATGAATGAAAAACAAACAGGGCCTGATGAGGCCCACCCGTCATCAAAAATGATGTGAGCCAGAGCTGACAACCCAACTTTTTAGAAGCGGAACAAGAGAGCATAGAATTTTCTAGATCGCCACAGCCAATAATTACTGACAGAGAACCATTTTCCTGAGGCCAACCCTGGAGGTAAGCAGTCAGGCACACCTGAATCAGGCAGACCTGATGTTCGAGCCAGGGTCTGAAGATTGAATTCGACAGGCCTCCCCGTACCGGCCTCCCCCGAACAGGCGCCGGAATGCGGCGACTAGGGGCTTTTCACAGTAACTTCATTTGAAGCCTACTTGTGACAGTAAGCCATTTTCATTTTTCACAGGGCTGAGAAATTCCTCCAAGTGATTGAGGCTTCCTCCCTTCCTTCCCTCTCTTACCCACCCGCCTCAACTGCCAGCCACCCGCTGTCTCAGGCTCACAAAGGGTGGCGTGGAGAATTAAAATAGGGTCCCTCATGTCAACATTTAAGGAGAGGTGGTTGAAGGAAAATGGAATAAGGCGGTCAAAGAAGGTGGCGAGCGGGCAGGTGCATGCGATTCGGACTCGGCCTAATAATAGTTAGCACACCAACACGGATTGCTTTTCTATTTTTGCAGAACACGTGCTAAATTGTTGTGGTTAAATATTGACGTCGAGAGTGTGGTCACATGGTGGCATTTATATATACACTAGATTTTCAATATGTTAATTAATACCTTGATGTAATTAAGTAACGGTTTTCCAACCAATTTTGCTTTCCATCTATCTTAGGAGCACCCTCCGTAGTACTGGCAATTTGGATCATTTTAAAGCTGAACATTGATAATGAAGGGTAAGAAAATATAACAGTTTTGAAATCTCGGGCCTGATTTTTAAAAATAAATTTAGAATACCCAATTCATTTTTTCCAATTAAGGGGCAATTTAGCGTGGCCAATCCGCCCACCCTGCACATCTTTGGGTTGTGGGGGCGAAACCCACGCAGGCACGGGGAGAATGTGCAAACTCCACACGGACAGTGACCCAGGGCCGGGATCGGACCCGGGTCCTCAGCGCCCTGAGGCAGCAGTGCTGCCCCTAGGGCCAGATTTAAACTCTGTTTAAGTGAAATGGTTTTGGGCCCAGTTAAAATTGGGCCCAGTAGCTTGTGCATCCTTCAGGATTTCAGGCAGCACGGTAGCACAGTGGTTAGCACAGTTGCTTCACAGCTCCAGGGTCCCGGGTTCGATTCTGGGCTTGGGTCACTGTCTGTGCGGAGTCTGCACGTCCTCCCCGTGTCTGCGTGGGTTTCCTCCGGGTGCTCCGGTTTCCTCCCACAGTCCAAAGATGTGCAGGTTAGGTGGATTGGCAGTGCTAAATTGCCCTTAGTGTCCAAAAAGGTTGGGTGGGGTTACTGGATGATGGGGTTAGGGTGGAGGTGTGGGCCTGGGTAGGGTGCTCTTTCCAAGAGCTGGTGCAGACTCGATGGGCCGAATGGCCTCCTTCTGCCCTGTAAATTCTATAGACCCTCGCAGGCTAGATGTAGAAAGGATGATTCCCCTGGCTGGTGAGGGACACAATCGTAGTATAGAGGGCCAGACCATTCCAGACTGAGTCAAGGAGGAACTTCCTCACACAGAGGATGGTCAATCTTTGGCAAGTCAAACACGGAAATCTTCTGCTGATTACCACGTACTGTTCCATCCCCCCCCGCCCCAACACCCTCCTCCCCGCAATCAGCTGATGTATCAGTACTCCTCCATGTTGAACACCACTTGGAGGAAGCACTGAGGGTGCGAGGGCACAAAATATCCTCTGGATGGGGGACTTCAATGTCCACCATCAAGAGTGGCTCGGTAGTACCATCACAGACCGAGCTGGCCCGGTCCGAAAGGCCTTAATCCTAACCCTAGTTGCTAGACTGGGTGTGTGGCAGGTGGTGAGGGAACCAACAAGAGGGTAAAACTTACTTGGCCTCAATCTCACATACTTGCCTGCGCAGAGGCATCTGTCCTTGACATCATCGGTAGGCGTGACCACCGCACAGTCCTTGTGGAGACAAAGTCCCGTCTTCACATTGAGGATACCCTCCATTGTGTTGTGTGGCACTGCCGCCGTGCTAAACGGGATAGACTTCGAACCGCTCTCGCAACTCAAGACTGGGCATCCATGAGGCGCTGTGGGCCATCAGCAGCAGCAGAATTGTACTCGACCACAATCTGCAGCCTCATGGCCCTGCATATCCCCCACTCCACCATTACCACCGAGCCAGGGGATCAACCCTGGGTCAATGAAAAGTGCAGGAGGGCATGCCAGGAGCAACATCCAGCATCTACTTGTGAGCCAAACAGCATAAGCAGCCAGTAATGAAATAAATAAGTAATAGACTGTGCTAAGTGATTCCACAACAAATGCATCAGATCTAAGCTCTGTAGTCCTGCCACATCCAACTGGGAATGGTGGTGGTCAGTTAAACAACTCACTGGAGGAGGAGGCTCCACAGATATCCCATTCCTCAATGATGGAGGTGCCCGGCACATCTGTGTAAATAACAAGGCTGGAGCATTTGCAACAATCTCCAGCCAAAAGTGCCAAGTGGATGATCGATCTTGGTCTTCCCGGGAAGTCCCCAGCATCACAGATGTCAGTCTTCAGCCAATACCATTCATTCCACATGATATCAAGAAATGGCTGAAGGCACTGGAAACGGCAAAGGCTATGGACCGTGACAATATTCTGACAAAAGTATAGAAGACTTGTGCTCCAGAACTTGCCGCACCCCTAGCCAAGCTGTCCCAGTACAGCTACAACACTGGCATCTACCCGGCAATGTGGAAAGTTGTCCAAGCATGTCCTGTACACAAGAAACAGGACAAATCCAACCCAGCCAATTACCGCCCTGTCAGTCTATTCTCCATCATCAATAAGGTGATGGAAAGGGTCATTAACAGTGCAATCAAGCAGCATTTACTCAGCAATAGCCTGCTCACGGACACCCAGAAACTAAACTGGAATAGCCATATAAATACTGTGGCTACCAGAGCAGGTCAAAGGCTAGAAATCCTGCAGCGAGTAACTCGCCCCCTGCCTCCCCAACACCTGTCCACCATCTACAAGGCACAAGTTAGGAGTGTGATGGAATACTCTCCACTTGCCTGGATGAGTGCAGCTCCAACAACACACAAGAACTCGACAACATCCAGGACAAAACAGTTTGTTTGACTTGCATCTCATCTACAAACATTCACTCGCTCCACTACAGACGAACAGTGGCAGCCGTGTGTCCCATCTACATGATGCACTGTAGGAACTCACCAAGGTTCCTTAGGCAGCACCTTCCAAACCCACGGCCACTAACATCTGGAAGGACAAGAGCAGCAGATACCTGGGAACCCCACCACCTGGAGGTTCCCCTCCCAGTCACTCACCACCCTGACTTGGAAATATATCGCCGTTCCTTTATTGTAGCCGAGTGAAAAATCCTGGCACGCCCTCCCTAACAGCACAGTGGGTGTACCTACACCCCAGGGACTACAGCGGCTCAAGAAGGCAGCTCACCACCACCTTCTGAAGGGCCACTATGGATGGGCAATAAATGCTGCCTAACCAGCGAAGCCCGCATCCCGTAAATGAAATTGAAAAAACAACCTGATATTTCCTACCATTACTTTGGGGCAGTACGGTAGCATTGTGGATAGCACAATTGCTTCATAGCTCCAGGGTCCCAAGTTTGATTCCTGGCTTGGGTCACTGTCTGTGCGGAGTCTGTACATCCTCCCCGTGTGTGCGTGGGTTTCCTCCGGGTGCTCCGGGGTCCTCCCACAGTCCAAAGATGTGCAGGTTAGGTGGATTGGCCATGATAAATTGCCCTTAGTGTCCAAAATTGCCCTTAGTGTTGGGTGGGGTTACTGGGTTATGGGGATCGGGTGGAGGTGTTAACCTTGGGTAGGGTGCTCTTTCCAAGAGCCGGTGCAGTCTCGATGGGCCGAATGGCTTCCTTCTGCACTGTAAATTCTATGTCTATGTCTACTTGAACTTCTTTGATTTGTTTCTAGATGTTGGGATGCTAATGAGAATGAATACATCTGGTGGATTATAAGAGGTGCTATACTGCTCACAGTCTTAGTAAGTAAAAACGATTAATATTTTGATCTAATGAATGGAATCAAATCAAATTAGAATATTAAGAAGTGGGTTTTGGCAAAGGTTCGGGACGTGCAGCCGCGTCGGCTGATTATGGGGGGGACTTTAATACAATGTTGGATCCGAGACTTGACCATTCGTGTCCAAGGTCATTGAAGGTGTCAGCGATGGTGAATGAGTTAGAGTGGTTTATAGAGGGGATGGATGGGGTGCCCCCCACACTTCCACCCTATCCCTGTAACCCAGTAACCCCACCTAACCATTTTGGACACTAAGTGGTAATTTACCATGGCCAATCCACCTAACCTGCACATCTTTGGACTGTAATAGACAAGACGTTGTTAGCGGTGGTGGTTGGGTCAGAGTATTCTGCTAATCTGGTGTCCAATCACGCGCTGCACTGGATGGACGTGGGGGGGGGGGGGGGGGGGTCTCAGTGGCCGCGGATAAGGAGATACGCGAAAAGCTAGGGGTGGCGATCCAGGATTATGTGGAGCGTAACAGGATGGGTAAGGTCTCCACCTCCATGTTGTGGGAGGCATTGAAGGTGGTGATTAGAGGGGCGTTTATTTCGATTTGGACGCACATGGAGAGGGTGGCGAGGTTAGAGTGGCAGAGGTTGGTGGGGGCCATCCAGGTGGTGGACCGGATGTACATAAGAACATAATAACATAAGAACTAGGAGCAGGAGTAGGCCATCTGGCCCCTCGAGCCTGCTCCACCATTCAATGAGATCATGGCTGATCTTTTGTGGACTCAGCTCCACTTTCCGGCCCGAACACCATAACCCTTAATCCCTTTATTCTTCAAAAAACTATCTTTATCTTAAAAACATTTAATGAAGGAGCCTCAACTGCTTCATGGGGCAAGGAATTCCATAGATTCACAAACCTTTGGGTGAAGAAGTTCCTCCTAAACTCAGTCCTAAATCTACTTCCCCTTATTTTGAGGCTATGCCCCCTAGTTCTGCTTTCACCCACCAGTGGAAACAACCTGCCCGCATCTATCCTATCTATTCCCTTCATAATTTTATGTGTTTCTATAAGATCCCCCCCCTCATCCTTCTAACTTCCAACGAGTACAGTCCCAGTCTATCCGACCTCTTCTCGTAATCCAACCCCTTCAACTCTGGGATTAACCTAGTGAATCTCCTCTGCACACCCTCCAGCGCCAGTACGTCCTTTCTCAGGTAAGGAGACCAAAACTGAACACAATACTCCAGGTGTGGCCTCACTAACACCTTATACAATTACAGCATAACCTCCCTAGTCTTAAACTCCATCCCTCTAGCAATGAAGGACAACATTCCATTTGCCTTCTTAATCACCTGTTGCACCTGTAAACCAACTTTTTGCGACTCATGCACTAGCACACCCAGGTCTCTCTGCACAGCAGCATTTTTAAATATTTTATCATTTAAATAATAATCCCTTTTTGCTGTTATTCCTATCAAAATGGATAACCTCACATTTGTCAACATTGTATTCCATCTGCCAGACCCTAGCCCATTCACTTAACCTATCCAAATCCCTCTGCAGACTTCCGGTATCCTCTGCACTTTTTGCTTTACCACTTATCTTAGTGTCGTCTGCAAACTTGGACACATTGCCCTTGGTCCCCAACTCGAAATCATCTGTGTAAATTGTGAACAATTGTACTCGCCGTGACTGCAGGAGGCGCTGTTAAAGGAGAGGCAGTGGCTCCAAATGGAGTTTGGGCTTAGGCCTGCAGGGAAGGCGGTGGGGCAATTGCGCAGGGCCAGGGACTGATCTACCAGGAAGAGGAAAAAGCCAGCAGGATGCCGGCACATCAGTTGAGGGATAGTGGGGGTGCGGTGCTTACGGAGTCGGGGGAGGTTAATGGGGTATTTGAAGCTTTTTATCGGAAGCTGGACAGCTCGGATTCTCCAGTGGGGGATGAGGGTATGAGACGGTTATTGGACGCGCTGCAATTGCCGATGGTGGAGGAGGAGAAGGTGCAGGGGTGGGGGTGTGCCGGTTTGGCTGAGGGAGGCAATGGAGTGTGTGGGGACTATCCAATCGGGGAAGGCCCCAGACGGGTTCCCGGCAAGAGTTTTATAAAAGGTTTGGTTCAGAACTGGGGCAAGGCACTGGCGACGCGTCCAGAGGATTGTGTGCCGGGGGGATATTGGAGACGCACGGCAAGGATGTCTTCACCCTCCGCCACACCCCTCCCAGCCCAGCCTCCAAAACCCCCGCTCGCTCCTCCTCCCACCTGCGCCTTACTTCCTCCACGAAGCTCTCCCCACTATCCTTCAACACCTTCAGAGTCTAGAAATCTATCTACTTCCTTCACAAATAAACTCCGTGATTTGGGCTCCACGGCCTCCTGTGGTGGGGAAATCCACAGCTTCACCAACCTCTCCGGATGAAGAAGTTTCTCCTCAACTCAGTCCTACATGACCCGCCCCATATCCTGAGACTGTGACACTTTGTTCTAGACAGCAGCACCCCCACCCCCCCCAAGCCAGGGGAAACCACATCTGTGCATCCAATCTGTCCCGTCAGAATTTTAGACATTTCAATTAGATCCGTCTCATTCCTCAATCTACATCACAGAGGATCTCCGGTCGTTGCGGTTCAATTTTCCCGCCGGCGTGGGGTGGTTTAAATGGAAAATCCCATTGGCAATCAATCAACAGGGGGGTAGCACCCCGCCGCCGCCGAGCGGCGGAGAGACACGCGGCTGGCGGAGCGGAGAATCCCGCCCAGAGTTGTAATAAAGAGCGGTCGGTGTTTATTTCGAAAAGGATGGCCAAGTTCAGCCAACGTGACTGAATCCTTTGAAGAAGCACTGCCAAGAGCAGACTGGGGTAACAATGTGGGTGCTTCATCAAGAGATTTTCCAGCGGCCTCAGGGTGGAATTACCTGAAGCAAGATTGCTATTCTAAATGTTATGGCCCAGGGTTTAGAGAAGCCCAAAGTGTATCATGGAGTTCACCTGACCCACAACTTTTACTAGATTGTGGTATGGGGAGCACACGGCCCACTCTACAGGTGTGGTACAGCAGAAATGGAAAAGTATTTTTTAAAGCAAAACAATGTTTATTCTATGAACTCAAATTAACCTTTTTAAAACATACAGTGAACATCTTGGCAACCATTAATTAAAATACAACCCCCAAAGAATACATTAAGTAATCCTTAATAACTTCCCAAACAACATCCAGAAGACAAAAGAAACACCTTTTAACAGAAGCACATCAGGTTTACATCCACTACTGAGAACATTTATAATTCTGATTTCACCAAATGATCAAGAAATAGTCTCTTCGTGACAGAGAAATCAACAGTACACCTGCTCTGTCTGGCTTCAGCTCTGATGCACGATCAATTTCACAAAGACTTGAGTTGGGTACAACTGAGGCTTTATTGCTCTAAGATGTGTGGCCTCCCACAGCAGCTGGCGAAATGGCTGCAGCATGGAGGACACACATATTTATACTCTGCCTACTGGGCGTAGCCAGCAGGCAGGGACTACCAACGTACCTGTAGTACAGGTCCTACCTACATCACCTAATAGAGGTGCAACAGTGGTTTACCACAAGCTCCAACACAGAAAATGAAACTAAAACACACCCTGCAGCAAAACAGCCTAAAACAAACGTAAAAAGCTGACAGACAGCTCAGCTCCACCCACACTGACATCACTGATAAACACCCATTTCTTAAAGGTACATTTCTTAAACACCCATTTCTTAAAGGTACCCTCACATGACATAAATCAAATTTTGATGGTAAAATGTTCCCACTGTGGACAAAAACATAAAATTTAACAAATCTGTAAATGTTTGATAATGACGGGTGCGAATAACCAGGTTGTTCTAATACTTTAAAGTATTTTTCATTCATTCGCACAGGTCAACTTCCTGATATTCCTGAACATCATCCGTATCCTGATGCAGAAGCTGAGATCACCAGATATTGGAGGAAACTCCTCCACTCAGTTCTCGTAAGTACCATCTACAAGGGCAGCACAGTGGCGCAGTGGGTTAGCCCTGTTGCCTCACGGCGCTGAGGTCCCAGGTTCAATCCCGGCTCTGGGTCACTGTCGGTGTGGAGTTTGCCCATTCTCCCTGCGTTTGCGTGGGTTTTGCCCCCACAACCCAAAGCTGTGCAGGGTGGGTGGATTGAACATGCTACATTGCCCCTTCATTGGAAAAAATGAATTGGGTACTCTAAATTTTAAAAAAAAGTTCCATTTACAACAGGACGGTAGATCCACATTGGCTATGAGCTATTCAGGGGCTGGTTTAGCTCACTGGGCTAAATCGCTGGCTTTTAAAGCAGACCAAGGCAGGCCAGCAGCACGGTTCAATTCCCGTAACAGCCTCCCTGAACAGGTGCTGGAATGTGGCGACTAGGGGCTTTTCACAGTAACTTCATTGAAGCCGACTTGTGACAATAAGCGATTTTCATTTCATTTTTTCATTTCAGTTGGGCTAACAAAGTGGAGAACGTGACATACGTAGATTTTCATTCATCCAAAATGTTTGTACAGTTTCCTACGTAAACGTATCAGATCGTTGCAAAACCATTGCTCCTTCTGGTAAAATACAGCATTCTATTGAGGCCAAAGCATTGTATGTTTTCAAGAAGCAATTAGATGTAGCCTTTGGGACGAAGGGAATCAAAGGATATGGGGGGGGGGGGGGGCGGGGAAGGTAGAATCAGGCTATTGAGTTGGAAGATCAGCCATGATTATAACAAATGGGCAGCGCGGTAGCACAACTGGATAGCTTTACAGCGCCAGGGCCCCAGGTTCGATTCCCCGCTGGGTCACTGTCTGTGCGGAGTCTGCACGTTCTCCCTGTGTCTGCCTGGGTTTCCTCCCACAGTCCAAAGTCGTGCAGGTCAGGTGGATTGGCCATGCTAAATTGCCCTTAGTGACCGAAAGGGTTGGGAGGGGTTATTGGGTTGCGGAGATAGGGTAGAAGTGGGTCAGCGCAGACTCGATGGGCCAAATGGCCTCCTCCTGCTCCTATTTTCTATGTTTCTGTGAATTGCATTAGAAAAAATTGCTAATTAAAATATTGGGGTGCAAAGGATAGATTGAAGCGTGTGCCAGCTTGGCTGAGTTAGTATGACTCTTGTTTCTGACACAGACCCTTCTGGGTTATCCCCCTACCAGATATTAACAGGGTAAGTCAGGGTAGCAAAAGAAAAACTACTTCCACTGGTTGGAGATTCTAAAGCTAGGGGCATCGTCTAAAATTAGGGCCAGACCGTTCAGGAGAGATACGAGGAAGAACGTCTTCACTCAAAGGGTGGTAGAGGTTTGGAACTCGCTCCCACAAACAGCAGTTGAAGCTGGAACAGTTTATCACGGGCCAGGGTTTAGAGAACCCCAAAGTGTATCATGGAGTTCACCTGACCCACAACTTTGAATAGATTTTGGTTATGGGGAGCACAGGGGCCCACTCTACAGGTGTGATGCAGCAGAGATCTAAAGTATTTCTAAAACAAAATAATGTTTATTATATGAATCCAGTTAACATTTTATAAACCCACAGTAAACATCTTAGCAACTATCAACTCAAATACTTCCCCCCAAAGAATACAGTACTCTATAAGTAACCCTTAATCTTTCCTAGCAACATCCATAAGACAAATACCCTCTTTAACAAAGACAGAAGATTTAAATTCTCGACTGACAGCAGTTATCACTTTTAAATTAGCAAGTGATCCGAAGATATTCTTTTCATGCAGAGAGAGATCAAAATTGCACCTTGTTTGGCCGGATGCAGCTCCAACTCTGAAAACGAAACTAAACACACCCTGTAGCTGCCAGCTCAAAAACGAAAGTAAAAGCAGACCGACAGCCCAGCTCCACCCACACACTGACATCACTGCAGCTATTTGATAAACACCCATTTCTTAAAGGTACATCCACTACAGCTATTTGATAAACACCAATTTCTTAAAGGTACTCTCACATGACAAGTTGTTCAGTTTAAATTTGAGATAGATAATTTTTTGTTGAGCAAAAGTATTGATGGATATGGGCCAAAGGCAGGTATATGGTGTTAGGCCACAGATCAGCCATTAAATGGCAGAACAGGCTCGAGGGGCTGAATGGCCGACTCCTGTTCCTATGTTTCTGTCATAATCTGGAACTGATATCTCAGGGATTAATATTGATTAAGGAGAACATTATAGGGCTGGGGGGAGAGAGAGAGTATCTCAGAGTATCAAGGTCAGAACCTATTTAGCTGGAGCCAAGAAACAATAAGATACCATTGCATTGCTGGGTCTACTGTAACGCCCATTAACTAGTGGGAAAGATGTAGAGGAACATACTTAGAAGGGAATTACAGAGGCCAGGATTCTCCAATCGCATTCTCCCCGCCACCACTGCCAGCGGAATTGGAGAATTTGGCGCTCAGCCGAAACTCCATTCATTTCAGTAAGACCGGAAAATCCCAGCCGCGGGGGAAGTGGGAGAATTCCGGCCTCCAGAGAGTTGCAAGAATTCTAGGGTAGTTAAGATGGGAGACTTTAATTATCTGAATGTGTACTGGGATAGGAATGTGTAAACGGCAGAGGGAGGGAACCTTCCTGAAGTGCGTTCCGGAGAATCTTCCGGACCAATATATTTCCCAGTCCACTGAGGAAGGATACACTGCTGGACCTGGGGTGGGATTCTCCACGAACAGGTGGGACGGGCCACTCTGGTGCCGAGGAGTGTTTGGCGCCGCGGCCTCCGCCGGCCGACGTGAGTTGGCGCATGCGCGGGAGCGCCAGCGTGTGCTGGCATCACCCAGCGCATGCGCAGGGGGGTTCTTCTCCACACCGGCCATGGCAGAGGTTGACAGCGGCCCGGTGCGGAGGGAAAGAGTGCCCCCATGGCACAGGCCCGCCCGCGGATCGGTGGGCCCTGATCGCGGGCCAGGCCACCATGGGGCATCCCCCGGGGCCAGAGCACCCAGCCCCCCCCCCCCCCCGAGGACTCTGCAGGCTGCCCGTGGGGCCAGGTCCCGCCAGTAAGGACCGGTTGTGATTTACGCCGGCGGGACCCACCAAAAACGGGCGGCCACTCAGCCCATCGCGGGCCGGAGAATCGTCGGGGGGGGGGGGGGGGCACTGCCAGCAGCCGCCGACCGGCGCGCCGCGATTCACGCCCCCTCCAAAACTCCCGCACCGGAGAATTCGGCAGGCGGCAGGGGCGGGATTTACGCCGGCCGCCGGCGATTCTCCGGCGGGGGGTCGGAGAATCCCGCCCCTGATTCTTGGAAAGCAGGTGAATCATGTGGATCAAGTGTCAGCCGGGGAACATTTAGGGGGCAATATTCATTGTATCAGAAGGTTTTGGTTGGCTATAGGAAAGGACGAACCGGGTATATTGGAATCAAAGGTTGGCAGGTAAAACTATGCCTTTAACGAGAAGACAGTTTGTGTAGGGTCACGGTACATTTCCACAAGTAAGGAAGGTAAACAAATCCAGAGCTTCATTGAAGGTGGGAATAAGATGAAGCATAGAAACTAGGTGCAGGAGTAGGCCATTCAGCCCTTCGAGCCTGCTGCACAGGACTTGAGCCTGTAATCTTCTGATGACATCACAATCCACACAAAGTCAAGCCTTATGCCATGCGACCACCACAATTAGTCCATATCGCCGTCACACAGCAGATAAAGAGTGCAATTAACAGATATCAAGTAGATAGGACTAAGCTACATATAGAAAGTTAAGAGGGGAAGTGATGCTCGATCAATAACTCCAGAAGTGAGATTGGAGACAATTGAAAGCTTGATTACACTAGATGTTTCCCCCAGCAGCGCAGGTACAGAAGGCAGCTGCTGGGGCGACACGGGCTCTTATACCCCGCCTTGCTGGGCGGAGCCAGCAGACAGGCTTAACCAATAAAAACAGAGTACTTCTATACCAATGGTCTTCCGGCATTACAGAGTACCGTAATACCTCTAATATTGACTACCACAGGAAGTAAAAAATAAATAAAATGGGCAAAGAGAGAGTATGTGAAGTGTTATCTATTTGTTGTTGCCGCAAAGAGAAATGAGGGGAAGAGATAGGGTGGACAGTATAAAATTGTTTCCCTTGGTGGAGAATTCTAGAACCAGGGGACATCGATTCAAGATAAGAGGCAGAAGGTGTAGAGGGGACATGACAACAAAGAACAATACAGCACAGGACAGGCCCTTCGGCCCTCCAAGCCTGTACCGGTCATGATACCAGCCTTGGCCAAAACCCTCAGCATCTCCTTGTGCCGTATCCCTCTATACCCATCCTGTCCATGTGTTTGTCCATATGCCTTTTGAACGCCGTTAATATACCTGCTTCCACAACCTCTCCGGCAACGCGTTCCAGGCACTCACCACCCTTGGTGTAAAAAACCTGCCTCGCACATCTCCTCTAAACTTTGCTCCATGAACGCGCCGCAAGCCGTTGGGGCGGCCTCAGAACGTCACCTGAAGGCCCTCCCCCGATGCTCTGACCCCCCCAATGGGCTGACTTCCCAATGGCGTGCTTCACTTGTGGTCTGAGGTTTCGGCAACCTCGGGTGGCGGCTGCGGACTGTGTCCAGCGCCTCCACAGTCGGGGAGGGGGGCATTGCACTGGCCGGGGAGGCTTCGTCGGGGGCTGGGGGGGGGGGGGGGGGGGAACTGGTGTGGGTGGTCCGGGGGGTGGCGAGGGAGTTACAGGGGGCATTAGCTGGCAGGCCGGGTCCGCGCACGGCCGGTGCCACGTTGTCCGGCGCGATCGCTGCAGGTCGTTGCCTTGCGCATGCGGTTCCACGGGCCCGCCAATTCTCCGGCTGTTTCTGTTGGGAACTCCAGGGGTTTTACGTGGCGCCACTGCTAGCTCCCCCCCCCCACCGGGCGGAGCAATACTGCGGGGGCGGCACCAACTTTTTCATCGTAAAACTGGACACTTCCTCCGGGCATAGCCTCAGAATTGGAGAATCCAGGCCTAAGTGGGGATATCGTGGAGTTTCACGACAGCAAATCTCGCACCGATCTGGCCTGATTCAGCGACCGCGGAGGGGCTAGCACAGCGCCACGTGGAGCACAATCGATTCCAAGTGGGGGGGAGGGGTGCCTGGGGGGACACCTATGCGACCGTGGCTCTAAGTTTACAGTGGTGTTAGCGGTGTGCGCAGCTGCATGACTGCCTTGCACTGCAGCATTGGTGTTCCCTGCCTGTCCACCCCGACCCCACAGCCCACCTCCTGCCCACCCCCCACTACTCGCTCTGGCAGAAGCCCCCCGGCCAGCGGCACAACTGTCAGCAAACTATGGCCATATTGGACACCTTCTGTACCTCTCTCTCCCTCAGCAGCCATGACGCTGGTTTCACGATATTTAAAAGCACAAGTGAACCGCGGCATCGGGAACTCGGCCCATCGGAGGCGGAGAATCGCAGAGACCCCGGAGAATATCGGGTCGGGCCCGCTAATGACATGCAAACCGTGTTTACTGTATGTGTGTTCCAGACAGCATTGACACCGCTGTCGAGGTGATGGTGAATTGCGATTTGGCGTCAATAAATTGCCGCCTGCTGCGACTTTAGCATCGGAACCTATTTTTTGCCCAATCACGTTCCGCTATTTCGGCGTCACCCAACGGAGAATCCCACGTATAGTCTCCCAAGCAGAGAAACGCACCAAATGTTCCTCATTATCTGCTCCCTGGGGAATCGCCAGAGATCATAACAAAAAACCATTGGGCCTCTCTTTGTAAACATGTGTAGGTTGGAAATAAGAATGATCTCACTTTGACAACATCTTAATTGCACCTTCTTCAGCCACACTGTCTGGTTGTCTTTCAAACCAGGATTTAAAGAAAATGGTACTGCAGCAGATGCATGAACAATATATAATATTTCCTACACTCATCACAACATGCAGAAGAATTTAGAACAGAGCGAGCTGGAGATGTACAAAATATGCTCAGGGTTTGGGCTTCATCTCTGAACTGGGAGAAAGACGAAAGGCAACTCGTATTATAGAACGTACGTAAAGGAAAGAGAAGGGAGCGGAATATGAAGTTTGAGGGAAAAATGTGGAAAGGGACAAGATTCCTTGATGATAGACACATATGTTACCAAATTGGATAGACCATTTAGCCCGACCAGTTTAATCTCCGATTAGCTCTGGCAGCACGGTAGCATTGTGGATAGCACGAATTGCTTCACAGCTCCAGGGTCCCAGGTTCGATTCCGGCTTGGGTCACTGTCTGTGCGGAGTCTGCACATCCTCCCCGTGTGTGCGTGGGTTTCCTCCGGGTGTTCCAGTTTCCTCCCACAGTCCAAAGATGTGCAGGTTAGGCAGATTGGCCATGATAAATTGCCCTTAGTAACCACAATTGCCCTTAATGTTGGGTGGGGTCACTGGGTTATGGGGATAGGGTGGAGGTGTTGACCTTGGGTAGGGTGCTCTTTCCAAGAGCCGGTGCAGACTCGATGGGCCGAATGGCCTCCTTCTGCACTGTAAAATTCTATGAATCCTCACAGTTACTACCTCAACCTGGAAGTGAATTCCACATCCTGACATCACTAATTTACCGTTGAATAATTTTAAGGGATTCCGTTATGTCACTCTGCAATTTGTGCTATTTTTTACATCAATATCTCTTGATGTCCCCAGACGGCGTCAAGCTCGCAATCTACTCTGCTTCAATTCACAATATCCTTCCTATACTACCCAATACTGTACACAATACTATTTGGCTTTATAATAGGTTCATTATTACTCATTGCGTTTTATACTCTGCGCTTATTTCAATAAACCTAGAATTTGTTAGAACATAAGAACATAATAACTAGGATGTGGAGATGCCGGCGTTGGACTGGGGTGAGCACAGTACGAAGTCTTACAACACCAGGTTAAAGTCCAACAGGTTTGTTTCGATGTCACTAGCTTTCGGAACAGTGACCACGACACCACACAACCCTGTCATGGCAATCTCTGCAAGACGTGCCAGATCATCGACATGGATACCACTATTACACGTGAGAACACCACCCACCAGGTACGCGGTACATACTCGTGCGACTCGGCCAACGTTGTCTACCTCATACGCTGCAGGAAAGGATGTCCCGAAGCGTGGTACATTGGCGAGACCATGCAGACGCTGCGACAACGAATGAACGGACATTGCGCAACAATCACCAGGCAGGAATGTTCCCTTCCAGTCGGGGAACACTTCAGCAGTCAAGGGCATTCAGCCTCTGATCTCCGGGTAAGTGTTCTCCAAGGCGGCCTTCAGGACACGCGACAACGCAGAATCGCCGAGCAGAAACTTATAGCCAAGTTCCGCACACATGAGTGCGGCCTCAACCGGGACCTGGGATTCATGTCGCATTACATTCATCCCCCACCATCTGGCCTGCGAAATCCTACCAACTCTCCTGGCTTGACACAATTCACACCTCTTTAACCTGGGGTTACCCCATCTCTGGATCTGTAAAGATTTAATCACCTGCTAATGCTCGCATTCCTAGCATTGTTTGGCATCTTTGAATTTGTCTATATATGTGTTTCTGGAACAGACCTCTTCATTCACCTGAGGAAGGAGCAGCGCTCCGAAAGCTAGTGACATCGAAACAAACCTGTTGGACTTTAACCTGGTGTTGTAAGACTTCGTACTATAATAACTAGGAACAGGAGTAGGCCATCGGGCCCCTCGAGCCTGCTCCGCCATTTAATGAGATCATGGCTGATCTTTGTGGACTCAGCTCCACTCTCCGGCCTGTACACCATATCCCCGAATCCCTTTATTCTTTAGAAAGGCATCTATCTTTTTCTTAAAAAGAAGGAGCCTCAACTGCTTCACTGGGCAAGGAATTCCAGAGATTCACAACCCTTTGGGTGAAGAAGTTCTTCCTACACTCCGTCCTAAATCTACCTCCCCTTATTTTGAGGCTATGCCCCCTAGTTCTGCTTTCCCCGACCAGTGGAAACAACCTGCCCGCATCTATCCTATCTATTCCCTTCATAATTTTATATGTCTCAATAAGATCCCCCCGCATCCTTCTAAACGCCAATGAGTACAGTCCCAGTCTACTCAGCCTCTCGTCATAATCTAATCCCCTCAATTCTGGGATCAACCTAGTGAATCTCCTCTGCACTCCCTCCAGTGCCAATATGTCCTTTCTCAGGTAAGGAGACCAAAACTGAACACAATACTCCAGATATGGCCTCACCAACACCCTATACAATTGCAGCATAACCTCCCTAGTCTTGAACTCCATCCCTCTAGCAATGAAAGACAAAACTCGATTAGCCTTCTTAATCACCTGTTGCACCTGCACACCAACTTTTTGCGACGCGTGCACCAGCACACCCAGGTGCCTCTGCACAGCAGCATGTTTTAACATCTTACCGTTTAAATAACAATCCATTCTGCTGTTATTCCTCCCAAAATGGATAGCCTGTTGAGGGATTCTCACAAACACGTTCCCAGTGATCCCCCCTATTCCTAGCCCCTTGTTCGCTGTTCAAATCTTTCAACTTCCCAGAGACAAAGGCAGGGATTGCGGCTTTAATTTTTTGAGGCGTGCGTGGGAGGGTCTTTTGTTAAAAACTCCGAATTTCTTTTCCAGGAGACTGACAAAGTCGACCCTGCTCCTCATCCCGCTCTTCGGCGTCCACTATATTATGTGTGTGTTTTTACCCGATCACATCGCCGAGGACCTGAGACTCCACATCGAGCTCGGGATAGGATCGTTTCAGGTACTGCCCCCAGCATTTACACCCTCAATGCTCAGCCCCGACTGCCACCTCTATCGGTCAACAGCTAACCAAACATGGGTACAATTTATGAAGATATGGCTAATGCAGTGTTCAGCTCAATAAATCCTTGCCCAGTTGAACTTACAGAATTTACAGTGCAGAAGGAGGCCATTCGGGCCATCGAGTCTGCACCGGCCCTTGGAAAGGGCACCCTACCCAAGCCCACACCCCTATCCCACCCCATCTCCGTAACCCAGTAACCCCACCCAACCTTTTCTGGACACGGAGGGCAATTTAGCACGTCCAATCCACCTAACCTGCACATCTTTGGACTGTGGGAGGAAACCGGAGCACCGGGAGGAAACCCACGCAGACACTGGGAGAACGTGCAGACTCCGCACAGACAGTGACCCAAGCCGGGAATCGATCCTGGGACCCTGTTCTTGCCACCTTGAAAGGCTGCGGGACATCTGGGAAGGCCGAGCCTTCAAGCAGCACCAATCCTCTGTTTGTACCTCATCAAAGTACGGTTACCATAGTGACAAGGTTCTGAGTGCCCCGGTTGACAATTCGGAGAGGTGGTTGCTCAGTGAGAGTTATTTCTTTTATAAGGTGTTGGTGGTGTCACCCGTTCACACGTACAGCTCACAGATCACATTTGCCTGTTGGCAATGACTGTGGCGAACAGCGTGTGACGGCAGACACTCGAGAGGGTCACTTTAACTCGACAAAATTGGTGGGTTTGGGTGAGGTGGAAAGTTAAAATGTCAAAGCTTCGACAAAGGGGCCAGGCCTCCTCCATTCCGCCCACTTCCAGTTTTAACAGGGGCAGAACGAGGGGCATTGGCTGTTAAAAATGTTATAACGGGCTGCAGGCCTACTATTTTACCACTGGTTTTAACCAGGCCTTGGGAAACCCAGCAGAGAAGAGCTGATCCATGAAGTGAATGCCTTTACAGCACTGCTTGTGGGTCAGGAGGAGCAGGAGTTGTGTCCACCAGAGCCGACGGGCTACCCAGCAAGAACCCCCAACACTCCTGTGAGCACCAACCACCTCCGTGACCTCTGACACCTTCTCCACTCTCAGTCCTTCCCCAAGCGTTTCACTCGGCCTTCGATCTCTTCTCGACCATTCCAAAAGCCACATCGCACCCACCCTCCCTCACCCCAGCGATCTGTACCTCCATCTGCACTCTTGGGCTGTGGCCTCAGTGACAAGAGGTCCCCACCTGACAGGGAAGCAAATTTGTCAATCAAGTTGGTTCGGTGGGGAACATGTTCCAAAAGGAAATCGTGACCATGGAGTTAAAACTCCATGGGATGGGTTTTATGACCACCTCCCCCCACCATCCTGGTGTATTTGAAAGTTGGTGGTGGGGGGGGGCATGTAAAATGAAATGGCTTGCCAGCCCGATGCCTTCCCGCCCACTCTGACCTGTGCCCTATATTATGGGTGGGCGGGTAGAGTGTGAGGCAGCACCTTGGTCCTTAGGCCAATTGAGGCCCTCAAAGTGGACAATTAACTGCCAGTTAAGGGCCCCATTCTGCCTCCGCGTCAATTACCTGGTCTGGAAGGGAAGGTAGGGGCATGGAGTCGAGCCTGACAGCTCCTCTTCCCCCCCCCCCCCCCCCCCAGCTCCCCCCAACTTCTGTAACCCTACACTCCCCCCAACCCCCTCTCGCTGGGGTCTCCTAGCCATGTCCACCCAGATTTGGCCAAGGCTGATATCCATCTTGGAGGCTACATGTAGTTCCAGCAGTGACCACTGCTCTCTTCTGGCACTGCTGGGACTACAGAGCTGCTGGCCAATCAGAATAGCTGGTTATCCCGACGGTGGGAGAGAAATCTCACTCTCACCTTGTTAAGTATGACCCCCCCCCCTCCCCCTCTCAGTGAATTCGAGGCATGGGGTAGTGAGGTTTCACATTGGCGAGGTGTGGACTGACTTTGAGCTTGGTGGTGGGAGGGGCGAGGTAGGTAATCGGTACCCCCCCCCCAGCCCCCCACAAAATCCACCCCCGCAAATCATTTCTGCTCTTGGTCTCAAGTACTCCACGGAGCAGTGAGGTCCACATTCAAACCATTCTCTAGGTCGAGAAAACCTCTGCGCCTTTCTAACCTCCCATCAGAACAACAAACCTACCATTACCATCGCAATATTGAGGTTTAGCACACTGGGCTAAATCGCTGGCTTTTAAAGCAGACCAAGGCAGGCCAGCAGCACGGTTCAATTCCCGTACCAGCCTCCCCAAACAGGCGCCAGAATGTGGCGACGAGGGGCTTTTCACTAACTTCATTTGAAGCCTACTTGTGACAATAAGCCATTTTCATTTTTTTTTTTCATTTCAAACCAAGTGTCACTTGGGACAGACACGCGATTGAAGAGCTAAATATAACTGCCCTGTACTAAACTAACCGAATCTAATTCTTTTTTTCTAAACAGGGCTTTGCCGTGGCTTTACTGTATTGCTTCCTGAATGGAGAGGTAAGGAATGATTCACTGCTGGAGGTGATGAGTGAGACATTGTCGTGACCGGAGCAGAATATAGGACTGTGCTTTATCTCAATGTTATAACCTGCCCGCGTCCTACTGACTGGGGACAATTGGTTACCCCCATGTTATATTTTAGGGCCCAATCAACTAAATAGAAGAACAGAAATTAACTGAGGGATAAATTAAAAGGAGCCGCTCCTAAAAGACAAACGGAGCACAGCCCAAAAAGAACAAAGAGGAAACGGAAACTTAAAAACAGCAAATCAAAATGTGAAAACTGGGGTCGAAGAAACAGTCCATCCCCTGCGTGCCCACCGACCACGGAAAGCCTTGAGTGTGCCCGTGGACACCGCATGCACGCTCTCCAGGGACACGCGGCCGTGAATAAAGAGGGGCAGACAGTCCGGTAGGATGACCCCCCTTGGTCGCTCGCTGCCTGCACCTATTTATGGCAAGCTACGCCAGGCCCAGGAGCAGGGATTACCCCGTTGTTCCTTGGGGAATATGAGCTCCCCCAATGAGGGTGCTGCAGGGCAATCATTAGCAGCACAGCTGTATAAATAGAGCTGGTAAGTGTGGCATTGGCAGAGAGAGGAACAAGCAGTGAACTACTGGCCCTGTATACATATTGTAAATAAAATGACTTTCTGTTTGACTCTACAAACTCGTGCTGAATTCTTCGTGGCCCTCACAAAAATAAACCACCCTGAACCCTTCGACTAGATTCCACTCTGTAACTCACTCCCGGATATCCATTATTCTATATATAAACCACCTGAACCCCTCGATTAGATTCCAGTCTGTAACTCACTCCCGGATATCCATTATTCTATATATAAACCACCCTGAACCCCTCGATTAGATTCCAGTCTGTAACTCACTCCCGGATATCCATTATTCTGTATATAAACCACCCTGAACCCCTCGATTAGATTCCAACCTGTAACTCACTCCCGGGTATCCATTATTCAATATATAAACCACCTGAACCCCTCGATTAGATTCCAGTCTGTAACTCACTCAAGGATATCCATTATTCTATATATAAACCACCCTGAACCCCTCGATTAGATACCAGTCTGTAACTCACTCCCGGATATCCATTATTCTGCATATAAACCACCCTGAACCCCTCGATTAGATTCCAGTCTGTAACTCACTCCCGGGTATCCATTATTCTATATATAAACCACCTTGAACCCCTCGATTAGATTCCAATCAGTAACTCACTCCCGGTATCGACTATTCTATATATAAACCACCCTTAACTCCTCGATTAGATTCCAATCTGTAACTCACTCCTGGGTATCCATTGTTCTATATATAAACCACTCTGAACACCTCGATTAGATTCCAGTCATTAACTCACTCCCGGATATCCATTATTCTATATATAAACCACCTTGACCCCCTCGAATAGATTCCAGTCTGTAATTCATTCCCGGGTATCCATTATTCTTTATATAAAGCACCCTGAAGACCTCGATTAGATTCCAGCCTGTAACTCACTCCCGGGTATCCATTATTCTATTTGTAAACCACCCTTAACCCCTCGACTAGAGTCCAGTCTGTAACTCACTCCCGGGTATCCATTATTCTATATATAAACCACCCTGAACCCCTCGATTAGATTCCAGTCTGTAACTCACTCCCGTTTATCCATTATTCTATATATAAACCACCCTTAACCCCTCGATTAGATTCCAGTCTGTAACACACTTCCGGGTATCCATTATTCTATATATAAAGCACCCTGAAGACCTTGATTAGATTCCAGTCTGTAATTCACTCCTGGGTATCCATTATTCTATATATAAACCACCCTGAACCCCTCGCTTAGATTCCAGTCTGTAACTCACACCCGCGTATCCATTATTCTATATATAAACCACCCTGAACCCCTCGATTAGATTCCAGTCTGTAACCCACACCCGGGTATCCATTATTCAATATGTAAACCACCTGAACCCCTCGATCAGATTCCAGTCTGTAACTCACACCCGGATATCCATTATTCTATATATAAACCACCCTGAACCCCTCGATTAGATTCCAGTCTGTAACTCACACCCGGATATCCATTATTCTATATATAAACCACCCTGAACCCCTCGATTAGATTCCAGTCTGTAACCCACTCCCGGATATCCATTATTCTGCATATAAACCACCCTGAACCCCTCGATTAGATTCCAGTCTGTAACTCACACCCGGGTATCCATTATTCTATATATAAACCACCCTGAACCCCTCGATTAGATTCCAGTCTGTAACTCACTCCCGGGTATCCATTATTCTATATATAAACCACACTGACCCCCTCGATTAGATTCCAATCTGTAATTCACTCCTGGGTATCCATTATTCTATATATAAACCACCCTGAACCCCTCGATTAGATTCCAGCCTGTAACTCACTCCTGAATATCCATTATTCTATATGTAAACCACCCCGAACCCCTCGATTAGATTCCAGTCTGTAACTGACTCCTGGGTATCCATTATTCTATATATAAACCACCCTGTAGCACCGTCAATATGACGCAGATTGAGGTAATGTCAATTGAAGGCTTTATTAAGCAGAACTTTATCCCCAGCAGCGTGGTTCCAGAATACAACTGCTGAGGGAAATGGAGGGAAAAACTGGGTTCTTATACCAGCATTTCTGAGTGGAGTCCAGTAGGTGGCAGATCCTATCAGGACCTGGCATCCCTCCACCAATAGCCTGTCGACACGTGGTGTACCATATTACCCCTAATACATACCACCACATTCACCCCTTGTTGAAAATAAACCCGGCGGGATGGTGGTTCGCATGGTGGTAGGGGTTTACAGAGTCTGTACTGTGCCGTAACTTTGAACAAAACACAAAATTATCGCTTCAACTGGGCCAACGGGCCAAACTGGGTTGGCATGATGCCATAACTATAACAAGACACAATAACTGAAAACGTTGAGAGTTAAAGTGATTCGATGAGCCGGATGGGCACCCTGGTCATCCTTTCCGATCGTCTCGGGCGTGGTGGTGATGGTGTGGCTCGAGCCCCGTCGACTCTGGGAGCGTAGCGCTGTCCCCTGTGTCCTTACTCCTGGGCTTGTCTGGGAGGAGAACCGAACCCCCCGGGAAGGGGGTGGCTGCGGGATGAACCGGCAGGAGTGAGGAGGTGGTGATTGGCGTTGGGGGTGTGTGGGTAGCTCCAGCGGGCGCCAGATCTCGCAGGGAGACCGTGTCCTGTCGCCCATTGGGGTACTCCACATAGGCGTATTGCGGGTTGGCGTGAAGGAGATGCACCCGTTCCACCAACGGATCTGACTTGTGCGCCCGCACATGTTTCCGGAGCAGAATGGGTCCCGGAGCTGCTAGCCAGGTCGGAAGTGGCGTTCCAGAGGAGGACTTCCTAGGAAAGAGGAGGAGGCGCTCGTGAGGCGTTTGATTCGTGGTGATGCACAGCAGGGACCGGATAGAGTGAGGGGCATCCGGGAGGACTTCCTGCCAGCGGGAAATTGGGAGGCTCCTAGACCGGAGGGCCAGCAGGACGGCCTTCCAGACCGTTCTATTCTCCCTTTCTACCTGCCCGTTCCCCTGGGGGTTGTAACTGGTCGTCCTGCTCGAAGGCTATGCCCTTGCTGAGCAGGAATTGACGCAGTTCGTCACTCAGAAAGGAGGACCCCCTGTCGCTATGGATATAGTCGGGGAAACCGAACAGTGTAAAAATGGTACTGAGGGCTTTAATGACCGTGGACGCGGTCATGTCGGGGCAGGGGATGGCGAAAGGGAAACGGGAGTATTCGTCAACGACGTTCAGGAAGTACGCGTTGCGATCGGTGGAGGGGAGGGGGCCTTTGAAATCCAAACTGATTTCAAAGGGTCGAGAGGCCTTTATCAGGTGCGCTCTATCTGGCCTGAAAAAGTGCGGTTTGCACTCAGCGCAGATCTGGCAGTTTCTGGTGACTGTTCGGACGTCCTCGACGGAGTAAGGGAGGTTGCGGGCCTTAAGGAAGTGGTAGAAACGAGTGACTCCCGGGTGGCAGAGGTCCTCGTGGAGGGCTTGTAGACGGTCCACTTGTACATTGGCACATGTGCTGCGAGATAGGGCATCAGATGGCTCGTTCAGCTTTCTGGGACGATACAAAATCTCATAATTGAAGGTGGAGAGTTCGATCCTCCACCGCAAGATCTTGTCGTTCTTGATCTTGCCCCGCTGTGCATTATCGAACATGAAGGCAACCGACCGTTGGTCAGTGAGGAGAGTGAATCTCCTGCCGGCCAGGTAATGCCTCCAGTGTCGCACAGCTTCCACTATTGCTTGTGCCTCCTTTTCCACTGAGGCGTGGCGGATTTCTGAAGCGTGGAGGGTTCGGGAGCAGAAGGCCACGGGTCAGCCTGCTTGGTTGAGGGTGGCCGCCAGAGCTACATCCGATGCGTCGCTCTCAACCTGGAAGGGGAGGCACTCGTCGATGGCGCGCATCGTGGCCTTTGCGATATCCGTTTTGATGCGGCTAAAGGCCTGGCATGCCTCTGTCGTCAGGGGAAAAGTAGTGGACTGGATTAGTGCACGGGCCTTGTCTGCGTACTGGGGGACCCACTGGGAGTAATAAGAAAAGAAGCCCAGGCAACGTTTCAGGGCTTTGGCACAGTGGGGGAGAGGGAACTCCATGAGGGGGCGCATGCGTTCAGGGTCGGGGCCTATCACTCCATTACGCACTACGTAGCCCAGGATGGCTAGACGATCGGTGCGGAACACGCATTTTTCTTTGTTGTAAGTGAGGTTCAGGGCGTGAGCGGTCTGGAGGAATTTTTGGAGGTTGGCGTCGTGGTCCTGCTGGTCGTGGCCGCAGATGGTGACGTTGTCGAGGTATGGGAATGTGGCCCGTAAACCGTGCTGGTCAACCATTCGGTCCATCTCTCGTTGGAAGACCGAGACTCCGTTCGTGACGCCGAATGGAACCCTTAAAAAGTGGTATAACCGCCCGTCTGCTTCGAAGGCAGTATAGTTGCGGTCACCGGGACGGATGGGGAGCTGGTGGTAGGCGGACTTGAGGTCCACGGTGGAAAAGACCTTGTACTGTGCAATCCGATTGACCATGTCGGATATGCGGGGGGGAGGGTACGCATCTAGCTGAGTGTACCTGTTGATGGTCTGACTATAGTCGATGACCATCCTCTGTTTCTCCCCGGTCTTAACGACTACCACCTGGGCTCTCCAGGGACTGTTGCTAGCCTGGGTGATGCCTTCCTTCAGCAGCCTCTGGACTTCGGACCAGATAAATGCTCGATCCTGGGCGCTGTACCGTCTGCTCCTTGTGGCGACGGGTTTGCAATCCGGTGTGAGGTTCGCAAACAAGGAAGGCAGTTCAACCTTGAGGGTCGGGAGGCCGCAGACAGTCAGTGGGGGTATAGGGCCGCCAAATTTGAATGTTAAACTCTGGAGGTTGCATTAGAAGTCCAACCCTAGGAGTGTGAGCGCACAGAGATGGGGGAGGACATACAGCCGGTAATTTCGGAACTCCCTCCCCTGCACCGTTAGGTTAGCGATGCAGAACCCCGTGATCTGAACGGAGTGGGATCCCGCCGCCAGGAAAATTTTCTGGGTGCTTGGCCGAATTACGAGAGAACAGCGCCTTACCGTGTCCGGATGAATGAAGCTCTCCGTGCTCCCAGAGTCGATAAGACACGGCGTCTCGTAGCCATTCACTAGGACTGTAGTGGTTGCAGTCTGGAGCGTTCGGGGTCGCGACTGGTCGAGGGTCGTCGAAGCCAGACGTGGTTGTTGAAGTTGAGCATCGTAATCAGGCAGTATGTGGCCGTCTGTGTCGGGGTCCTTCAGCCAAGATGGCGGCGTCCACGGATCGAGCGCGGTCGGCGGTGGACAAAATGGCGGCGCCCATCTCTCCCTCATGGCGTCCGGGGTCCAAAATGGCGGCGTCCGTTGGTCACACGTGGATCGCTGGGGGGGCTGGGTCTGTGGACCCGTTTCTTCCCCAGAGATAGCGGCGACCCCGCGGGACTTGCACACCGTTGCGTAGTGGCCTTTCTTCCCGCAGCTTTTGCAGGTAGCCGCGTGGGCTGGGCATCGCTGCCGAGGGTGTTTCGGCTGGCCGCAAAAATAGCAGCGGGGCCCCCCGGTTGGTCTGGTGTTTTGGCCGTGCAGGTTTGCGGGGGTGGGGGGGGGTGTCGGAGAGTCGACCGCAGCGGGGGTCCACGGAGCCCAAGGGGCTGTAGTGCGGTCGGGGGCGTAGGCGCGGGCATTACGCGAGGCCACAACGAGGGATGCCGCCAGGGCCTGAGCTTCTGTAAGTCCCAGAGATTCTTTCTCCAGAAGCCTCTGGCGGATCTGGGAAGAGGCCAAACCTGCCACATACGCATCGCGGACCAGGAGCTCTGTGTGTCCACTCGCTGTTACCGCCGGGCAGTTGCAGTTTCGACCCAGGATCTGCAGGGCGTTATAAAACTCGTCCAGCGATTCCCCCGGAAATTGCCATCGTGCAGGGATCCCCTGCAGTCATCTCCCTCCAAAACAGATTTACCGTTTTGGAAACTGTTGGGGGAGATGGCTCACCAGGGGAAGGTGGCAGCAGCCAGGTTCATGGCACCGTGGCTGGCTCTGCTGCACAGAAGGGCGGGAAAAAGAGTGGCAGAGCTATAGTGATAGGGGATTCAATTGTAAGGGGAATAGACAGGCGTTTCTGCGGACGCAAACGAGAATCCAGGTTGGTATGTTGCCTCCCTGGTGCAAGGGTCAAGGATGTCTCGGAGTGGCTGCAGGGCATTCTGGAGGGAGAGGGTGAACAGCCAGCTGTCGTGGTGCATATAGGCACCAACGATATAGGTAAAAAACGGGATGATGTCCTACAAGCTGAATTTAGGGAATTAGGAGTTAAACTAAAAAGTAGGACCTCAAAGGTAGTAATCTCAGGATTGCTACCAGTGCCACGTGATAGTCAGAGTAGGAATGACAGGATAGCTAGGATGAATACGTGGCTTGAGAGATGGTGCAAGAGGGAGGGTTTCAAATTCCTGGGACATTGTGACCGGTTCTGGGGGAGGTGGGACCTGTACAAATCGGACGGTCTGCATCTGAGTGGGACCGGAACCAATGTTCTCGGGGGTGTGTTTGCTAGTGCAGTTGGGGAGGGTTTAAACTAATGTGGCAGGGGGATGGGAACCGATGTAGGAAGTCAGTGGGGACGGAAACAAAAGGCAGGAAGGGAGAGTGTGTAAAGCATGACCAGAGAAAGCAGGGCAGAGAGCAAGGAAAGTCTACATTAAACTGCATTTATTTCAATGCAAGGGGCCTGACGGGCAAAGCGGATGAACTCAGGGCATGGATGGGCACGTGGGACTGGGATATTATAGCTAGGACTGAAACATGGCTAAGGGAGGGGCAGGACTGGCAGCTCAATGTTCCGGGGTACAGTTGCTATAGAAAGGATAGAACAGGAGGTAAGAGAGGAGGGGGAGTGGCGTTTTTGATTAGGGAGAACATCACGGCAGTACTTAGAGGGGATATATCCGAGGGTTTGCCCACTGAGTCTATATGGGTGGAACTGAAAAATAAGAAGGGAGAGATCACCTTGATAGGATTGTACTACAGGCCCCCAAATAGTCAGCGGGAAATTGAGGAGCAAATATGTCAGGAGATTACAGATAGCTGCAAGAAAAATAGGGCGGTAATAGTAGGGGACTTTAACTTTCCCAACATTGACTGGGACAGCCATAGCATTAGGGGCTTGGATGGAGGGAAATTTGTTGAGTGTATTCAGGAGGAATTTCTCATTCAGTATGTGGATGGACCGACTAGAGAGGGGGAAAAACTTGACCTCGTCTTGGGAAATAAGGAAGGGCAAGTGACAGAAGCGTTAGTGAGGGATCACTTTGGGACAAGTGGCCATAACTCCATTAGTTTTAAGATAGCTATGGAGAATGATAGGTCTGGCCCAAGAGTTAAAATTCTTAATTGGGGCAAGGCCAATTTTGATGGTATCAGACAGGAACTTTCAGAGGTAGATTGGGGGAGACTGTTGGCAGGCAAAGGGACGGCTGGTAAATGGGAGGCTTTTAAAAATGTGTTAACCAGGGTTCAGGGTAAGCACATTCCCTTTAGAGTGAAGGGCAAGGCTGGTAGAAGTAGGGAACCCTGGGTGACTCGAGATATTGAGACTCTGGTCAAAAAGAAGAAGGAGGCATATGACGTACATAAACAACTGGGATCAAGTGGATCCCTTGAAGAGTATAGAGATTGTCGAAATAGAGTTAAGAGGGAAATCAGGAGGGCAAAAAGGGGACATGAAATTGCTTTGGCAAATAATGCAAAGGAGAATCCAAAGAGCTTCTACAGATACATAAAGGGAAAAAGAGTAACTAGGGACAGAGTAGGGCCTCTTAAGGATCAACAAGGACATCTATGTGCAGAGCCACAAGAGTTGGGTGAGATCCTGAATGAACATTTGTCATCGGTATTCACGGTGGAGAAAGGCATGGATGTTAGGAAACTAAGGGAAATAAATAATGATGTCTTAAGAAGTGTGCATATTACAGAGGAGGAGGTGCTGGAAGTCTTAAAGCGCATCAAGGTAGATAAATCCCTGGGACCTGATGAAATGTATCCCAGGATGTTGTGGGAGGCTATGGAGGAAATTGCGGGTCCCCTAACAGAGATATTTGAATCATCGGCAGCCACAGGTGAGGTGCCTGAAGATTGGAGAGTAGCGAATGTTGTGCCCTTGTTTAAGAAGGGCAGCAGGGAAAAGCCTGGGAAATACAGACCGGTGAGCTTAACGTCTGTAGTAGGTAAGTTGCTAGAAGGTATTCTGAGAGACAGGATCTACAAGCATTTAGAGAGGCAAGGACTGATTCGGGGCAGTCAGCATGGCTTTGTGAGTGGAAAATCATGTCTCACAAATTTGATTTGAGTTTTTTGAGGGGGTGACCAAGAAGGTAGATGAGGGCAGTGCAGTAGACGTTGTCTACATGGACTTTAGCAAAGCCTTTGACAAGGTACCGCAGGGTAGGTTGTTGCAGAAGGTTAAAGCTCACGGGATCCAGGGTGAGGTTGCCAATTGGATTCAAAATTGGCTGGACGACAGAAGACAGAGGGTGGTTGTAGAGGGTTGTTTTTCAAACTGGAGGCCTGTGACCAGTGGTGTGCCTCAGGGATCGGTGCTGGGTCCACTGTTATTTGTGATTTATATTAATGATTTGGATGAGAATTTAGGAGGCATGGTTAGTAAGTTTGCAGATGACACCAAGATTGGTGGCACAGTGGATAGTGAAGAAGGTTATCTAGGATTGCAACGGGATCTTGATCAATTAGGCCAGTGGGCCGACGAATGGCAGATGGAGTTTAATTTAGATAAATGTGAGGTGATGCATTTTGGCAGATCGAATCAGGCCAGGACCTACTCAGTTAATGGTATGGCGTTGGGGAGAGTTATAGAACAAAGAGATCTAGGAGTACAGGTTCATAGCTCCTTGAAGATGGAGTCGCAGGTGGACAGGGTGGTGAAGAAGGCATTCGGCATGCTTGGTTTCATTGGTCAGAACATTGAATACAGGAGTTGGGATGTCTTGTTGAAGTTGTACAAGACATTGGTACGGCCACACTTGGAATACTGTGTGCAGTTCTGGTCACCCTATTATAGAAAGGATATTATTAAACTAGAAAGAGTGCAGAAAAGATTTACTAGGATGTTACCGGGACTTGATGGTTTGAGTTATAAGGAGAGGCTGGATAGACTGGGACTTTTTTCCCTGGAGCGTAGGAGGCTTAGGGGTGACCTTATAGAGGTCTATAAAATAATGAGGGGCATAGATAAGGTAGATAGTCAACATCTTTTCCCAAAGGTAGGGGAGTCTAAAACTAGAGGGCATAGGTTTAAAGTGAGAGGGGAGAGATTCAGAAGGGCCCAGAGGGGCAATTTCTTCACTCAGAGGGTAGTGAGTGTCTGGAATGTGCTGCCAGAGGTAGTAGTAGAGGCGGGTACAATTGTGTCTTTTAAAAAGCATTTAGATAGTTACATGGGTAAGATGGGGATAGAGGATTATGGGCCAAGTGCGGGCAACTGGGACTAGCTTAATGGTAAAAACTGGGCGGCATGGACTGGTTGGGCCGAAGGGCCTGTTTCCATGCTGTAAACTTCTATGATTCTATGTGTGGCGAGCTGGTAGCAAGCAAAAACCTGGTTGGCGGGCCGGATGTAGATATCCTTCAGCGCGGCGATGGCACCGGTGAAACAGTCCTTGTCCTCGATAAGGGAGTAGACGTCAGTAGACGTTTAAATTCTTGATTTCTCGAGGAATTAAGGGCTATGGAGAGAGAGCGGGTAAATGGAGTTGAAATCAGCCATGATTGAATGGTGGAGTGGACTCGATGGGCCGAATGGCCTTACTTCCACTCCTATGTCTTATGGTCTTATGGACTCACCCTGGAATAGAGGACCTGCCTCTTTTGTTCGTCAGTCGGTGTGCCGGGGGCCGTTCGGAGGTAGCCCTCAAAGCATGCCATCCAGTGTTTGAAGATAGAGGCCGAGTTAGCTGCTTGGGGTGCGATGCGCAGGCACTCCGGGGTGATTCGGAGCTCCATGTTCCCACGTCGTTTTCTTCAATTTAAATTCTGCTTAATAAATTGTAGCACCGTCAATATGACGCGAGGCAGGTTGAGGGAATGTCAATTGAAGGCTTTATTAAGCAGAACTTTATCCCCAGCAGCGTGGTTACAGATTGCAGCTGCTGAGGGAAATGGAGGGAAAAACTGGGTTGTTATACCGGCATTTCTGGGTGGAGTCCAGTAGGTGGCAGATCCTATCAGGACCTGGCATCCCTCCACCAATAGCCTGTCGACACGTGGTGTACCGTTTTACCCCTAATACATACCACCACACACCCCGAACCCCTCGATTAGATTTCAGTCTGTAACTGACTCCTGGGTATCCATTATTCTGTATATAAACCACCTGTGCCCCTCGATTAGATTCCAGTCAGTAACTGACTCCTGGGTATCCATTATTCTATATATAAACCACCCTGAACCCCTGGAATAGATTCCAGTCTGTAACTCACTCCCGGGTATCCATTATTCAATATATAAACCATCCTGAACCCCTCGATTAGATTCCAGTCTGTAACTCACTCCCGGGTATCCGTTATTCTCTATATAATCCACCTGAACCCCCCCGATTAGATTCCAGCCTGTATCTCACTCCCGGGTATCCATTATTCTATATATAAACCATCCTGAACCCCTCGATTAGATTCCCGTCTGTAACTCACTCCCGCGTATCCATTATTCTATATATAAACCATCCTGAACCCCTCGATTAGATTCCAGTCTGTAACTCACTCCCGGGTATCCATTATTCTATATATAAACTACCCTGAACCCCTCGATTAGATTCCAGTCTGTAACTCACTCCCGGATATCCATTATTCTATATATAAACCACCCTGAACCCCTCGATTAGATTCCAGTCTGTAACTCACTCCTGGTTATCCATTATTCTGTATATAAACCACCCTGAACCCCTCGATTAGATTCCAGTCTGTAACTCACTCCCGGATATCCATTATTCTATATATAAACCATCCTGAACCCCTCGATTAGATTCCAGTCTGTAACTCACTCCCGGGTATCCATTATTCTGTATATAAACCACCCTGAACCCCTCGATTAGATTCCAGTCTGTAACTCACTCCCGGATATCCATTATTCTGTATATAAACCATCCTGAACCCCTCGATTAGATTCCAGTCTGTAACTCACTCCCAGGTATCCATTACTCTATATATGAACCACCTGAACCCCTCGATTAGATTCCAGTCTGTAACTCACTCCCGGATATCCATTATTCTATATATAAAGCACCCTGAACCCCTCGATTAGATTCCAGTCTGTATCTCACTCCCGGATAGCCATTATTCTATATATAAACCTCCCTGAACCCCTCGATTAGATTCCAGCCTGTATCTCACTCCCGGATATCCATTATTCTGTATATAAACCACCCTGAACCCCTCGATTAGATTCCAGTCTGTAACTCACTCCCGGATATCCATTATTCTGTATATAAACCATCCTGAACCCCTCGATTAGATTCCAGTCTGTAACTCACTCCCGGATATCCATTATTCTGCATATAAACCTCCCTGAACCCCTTGATTAGATTCCAGTCTGTAACTCACTCCCGGGTATCCATTATTCTGTATATAAACCACCCTGAACCCCTCGATTAGATTCCAGTCTGTAACTCACTCCCGGATAGCCATTATTCTGTATATAAACCACCCTGAACCCCTCGATTAGATTCCAGTCTGTATCTCACGCCTGGGCATCCTTTATTCTGTATATAAACCACCCTGAACTCCTCGATTAGATTCCAGTCTGTAACTCACTCCCGGATATCCATTATTCTATATATAAACCACCCTGAACCCCTCGATTAGATTCCAGTCTGTAACTCACTCCCGGGTAACCATTATTCTATATATAAACCACCCTGAACCCCTCGATTAGATTCCAGTCTGTAACTCACTCCCGGATATCCATTATTCTATATATAAACCACCCTGAACCCCTCGATTAGATTCCAGTCTGTAACTCACTCCCGGGTAACCATTATTCTATATATAAACTACCCTGAACCCCACGATTAGATTCCAGTCTGTAACTCACTCCCGGATATCCTTTACCCTGTGACTTTTTCTGCATGTCTTTGGCTGTAAGGTGAAGGAAGAAGAAAGTCACGGCCAATCTTGTCGCTCCCTGGGTGTAAGGAACCCCACCTTTATCCCACGTTGACGTATCCTCATCTCTGTCTGATGAAGCTCCGGTTTGCCTGCTCATTCCCTTGAATAAAAACACCATTTAGACTTCAAGTGGCTTGTTTTAAGTCCCTAAACTAGCAGAGAATAAGCACCAACCATTTCTGCTTGTCAAGGTCATGCTTTTCAGGGACTTGTATAATCTTCCCCCTTTAGTCCCTTTAAATGGCTGTGCCAAAGGGACAGCAGCAGCACAATGGGCCAAATGGCCCCATTCTGTGATTCTTTAGCGAGACCTCATTGTTCTCATTGTCCTTGCAGCTTGCTGCATTGCTGTGACGCCAGTTGGCACGGGTGTTTTGACATAACGGCTGTTTGTACATTCAATACTGTTTGTGTCACTGTCATGGAAAGAAAGGGGTTGTTTTAACATACAGTGTAATTTGGTGTGCCATAAATCAGGACAAAATATATCATTTTGGTGTTGCCTGCCTCTTGGCTAATTTAATTTCCCTGCAATTGCTTTTTAGAGCAATGCTGCTAATCCTCTACCAGATCTACCGCACTTCTTGAAATGAAAATCGCTTATTGTCACAAGTAGGCTTCAAATGAAGTTACTGTGAAAAGCCCCTAGTCGCCACATTCCGGCGCCTGTTCGGGGAGGCTGGTACGGGAATGGAACCGTGCTGCTGACCTGCCTTGGTCTGATTTCAAAGCCAGCGATTTAGCCCTGTGCTAAACAGCCCCTTAAACAAAGCACTGAAATTAATCGTACAAAATGAAATGAATGTCTTTGTCGGAAGTGACTGGTTGGTTAATGGATTTAAGAATTTCATTTACTTCGATACTTGACCTCTAATTGACCATGAAAGGATAGGATTAAAATCTTCCTCTTTCTTTATTGAAAGCTTAAGATCCCGAGGGCTCTCGACAGGGTGGGTAAGGAGAGGATCATAGAATCATAGAATTTGCAATGCAGAAGGAGTCCATCGAGTCTGCATCGGCCCTAGAAAGAGCATCCCACTTAAGCCCACTCCTATCTCCATAACCCAGTAACTCCACCTAACCTTTTGTACACTAAGGGCAATTTAGCATGGCCAATCCACCTAACCTGCACATCTTTGGACTGTGGGAGGAAACCGGAGCACCTGGAGGAAACCCACGCACACACGGGGAGAAGGTGCAGACTCCACACAGACAGTGACCCAAGCCGGGAATCGAACCCGGATCCCGGGAGCTGTGAGTCAGCAGTGCTAATTAGTGTGCCACATTTCCACTTGTGGAAGAAGCGAGGGCAACGATTCTCTGGCCTCATTATGCTCTCAGTCAAGTGAAAGTAGGCTGGTGTATAGTGACAGAGATGGTACACGAGAACCACACCAGGCGTCAAACGGTTTGTGATGCAACCGGCCCAGTCCCGTAGGTGTTATGGGAGGGAACCCCAAAATGTATCATGGAGTTCAACCAACCTCCCCCTTTCATGTATTTGTTGCTTTTCCGAGGACACGGCTTGTTCCCTAGGTGTGGGATTACAATTATGGACACGTGGGTTTTTAAACACAAAACAATGTTTATTCCATGAACTCAACTTAACCTCTTAAATAAACATTGGATCTCTTAACACCCCTTACTTCAAAGATAACCCCAAAAATATTACAACACTAAATAATCCTTCAGTTATTCCTTTCAACATCCAAGAGAGACTTAACACCTTTAAACAGAATGACATCAGGTTAAAGGCTTTACTATTATGAGTTTAAATCACCCAAATGATCCAGAGATAGTCTTTCGTGGCAGAGATCACAGCAGATCCAGCTCACTGCAAAACACAGACACACACCCAAGCTCTTTTCAAACTGAAACTAAACTGCAAAATGGCTGATCTAAAACCAAGCTCCACCCACACTCTGACATCACTGCATTTCTTAAAGGTACATTGCTTAAACATCCATTTCTTAAAGGTACCCTCACATGACACCTCCCCCCCAAGAAAAGAAAATAAACCATCAACTTCAAGACTGTTTCATTTTTCACTTTTGCACCATCCACTAAGAAATGCACACAGTAAATATACATTTTCATTTAAAGAAAACAACACACTCAAACAGGTATAATAATATAGTCCATTTTTCTTTGTTCTTCTTTCCCCAACCAAAATCCTTCTCGATTGACAGTCTCTTTGAACAAAGTCTCTGCACGATCCATCCATTCCTCTACTCCTCTGCATTTCTCTTTAGAATCAGATACGTTAGTTCAATCTGACCACAGATTCCCTTGCAATTCTCCAATACAGGAACATTGGTGATCACAGCTTTCAGGCAGTCAAATGCCTGTTGAAAGTCCGCTGTCCATTGAAATTTTTTACGTTTCTTCAGCAATTCCATCAGTGGAGTAATCACGCCACAAAACTTTTGCACAAATGTTCGATCAAATCCACTCATGCTAAGAAATCGCATTATTTCCCTTCGTCTTGAGGGTATCGGAAACTCCGCAAGGAAAGTGATTCGGGCTTCTCCAAATTCACTTTCGGCTAGGTTCATCACCAAACCCGCCACCTGAAGTCGATCGAAGAACTCCATACAATGTTTTAAATGTTCTTTCCATGCCTGGAAGTTGTAAATAAAAGCAGATTGTCCCAATTTCTCAATGCAATCCTTCAAACGCGGGATAGGATAAGAGTCTGTTCTTGTAACTGCATTCAACTTTCCACACACAACCGTTGGGTACCATCTGGATTAGGTACCATCACTATGGGTGAGCTCCATTGGCTGCAATCCACTTCAATTATGCCATTTGTAAGCATACTCTCAATCTCTTTGTTAACCTGTGCGAATTTTAAAGGGTTAAGTCTATATGGATGTTGTTTGATCGGAACAGCATTTCCCACATCTACATCATGTATAGCCATTTTAGTACTTCCCAATTTATCTCTGCAAACTTGCCCATGTGATATCAAAAGCTCTTTCAGGTCAGTTTGTATTTCCTCTGGAAGGTAATTTAACAATTCATCCCAATTTTTAAGAACATCCTCATTTTCCAATTTAATTTGAGGTATGTCAAATTCAGTCATCTGGATTTGGTTCGTCACTTTGAGTTAGAATCATTAAAACCTCCTTTTTCTCTCCTTCCCTTTCAAAGTACCTTTTAAGCATATTCACATGACACACTCGGTGAGTCTTCCTTCTAGCTGGTGTTTTTACCACATAATTCACCTCACTTAATTTCCTTTCAATCTGATACGGTTCACAAAACCTAGCTTTTAAAGGCTCACCTACCACTGGTAACAACACAAAAACTTTATCCCCACTGGCAAAACTACGAACTTTGGATTTCTTGTCCGCGACCCGTTTCATCACATTTTGTGCAACTTTCAAATGTTGTCTAGCCAATTCACCTGCTCTATTTAATCGTTCCCTAAAATTTGGCACGTAATCCAATAGTGTAATTTCCGATTTCTCACCCACCAATTTTTCCTTAATCAATTTAAGTGGTCCTCTTACTTCATGACCAAAAATTAGTTCAAAAGGACTAAATTTGGTCGACTCGTTAGGTGCATCCCTAATTGCAAACAATACAAATGGAATTCCTTTATCCTAATCCTCTGGATAATCTTGACAATACGCCCTCAACATTGTCTTTAATGTCTGGTGCCACCTTTCTAACGCTCCGTGCGATTCTGGATGGTACGCAGTTGATTTAAATTGTTTTATTCCTAAGCTATCCATAACTTCTTTGAATAACTTTGAAGTAAAATTCGTTCCTTGACCGGATTGAATTTCTGTGGATAGTCCATATCTAGCAAAGAATTTAAGTAACTCCTCCACAATTCTTTTAGCTGTAATATTACGTACTGGAATGGCCTCTGGAAACCTAGTAGACACATCCATTACAGTCAAAAGATATTGATTCCCACTTTTTGTTTTAGGAAGCGGTCCTACAAAATCGATTAGGACCCTTGTAAAAGGTTCCTCAAATGCTGGAAAGGGTATTAAGGGCGCTGGTTTTATCACTGCTTGAGGTTTCCCTATCACTTGACATGTGTGACATGATTGACAAAATTTAATTACATCTTTATGTAGTCCAGGCCAATAAAAATGTTTCTGGATTTTTGCTTGAGCTTTCCTTATTCCCAAATGATCTCCTACTGGTACCTCATGTGCAACTCGCATATATACCCTTTCTATACCCTACCGGCAATACTACTTGATGAACTTCTGCCCACTTTTCATCCGCCTGCATATGGACAGGTCTCCATTTTCTCATCAAGACATCACTTTTATGGTAATAACACTCTGGTATACTCTCAGATTCCTCTTCCGTATATGCTTTCTGATATATCCGTTTTATTTCTACATCTTTCTGTTGTAACTCCTCCAATTTTCCTGAACTAAAAATATCCGTCTCATCCTCCACCTGTTCTTGTTCTTTTTCAACCATCTGATCAAAAATCGTTTCTGATAATTGCACTTCAACTTCATCTTCACTCTTTGATTTCTCCTCTTGTCTGAACCTGTGACTTTGCGACCTTGTTACTACACAATCCGGAAAAATCCCAGGATTTTCGCCCTTCAACACTTCAATTGACTGATTTTCCACTGGCTTATGAACCACAGTAGGCATCACTCCCACCTGCGATCCAGCATTTTCATTACCCAAGATAAACTGTATTCCTGGACAAGATAGTTTATCTATTGCCCCTACTACCACTTCACCACTCTTCATTGGACTTTCCAACCTTACCTTATATAATGGAACGCTACTCCTCTCACCCTGAATTCCACATATCACCACCTTTTCTGGCAACATTCTTCCCAAACTACATAATTCCTCATCTCTTACCATTAAAGATTGACTAGCCCCTGTATCTCTTAAAATTGTGACTTCTTTACCTGCTCCTCCTGATACACATGAGTAAACTTTACCCACACAAGTAAATTCTTTAAAGACATCTGGCACCTTCTTAATAATTACTTCTTGAACAGGCTGTACAATCGTTTGCACCTCCTTCGCTTCCCTTGGGCTTTCCTTTACCACTCTAACAAATCTCACTGTCTTATCCTGTTTTACCACATCAGCCTTTCCAGTGCTTTTCTTCAACCACCAACACTGACTTTACATGGCCTAGTTTATTACAGTGAAAACATTTGAAACTTTTCATCTCTTTTCCACCCTCCTGGATTTAAAAAAAAATCTGAGGTACACTCTCTTTATTGTCTCCCAACAGATCACCTTTACCTTTACCACTTGATTATTTCTCATGTTCCCAGTTTCTATCCCTCGCCGGCTGAAACTGATGTCGGAAACTAATCTTCGATTTATGAACTAATTCATAATCATCTGCCATTTCGGCTGCTAATCTCGTAGTTTTAACCCTCTGTTCTTTCCACATAAGTTCTCACTACATCAGCAATTTAATTTTTAAACTCCTCCAAAAGTATAATTTCTCTGAGAGCTTCATACGTTTGGTCTGTTTTCAAAGCCCTGATCCACCGATCAAAATTACTCTGAGCCTTTCAAACTCCATGTATGTTTGACCAAATTCTTTCCTTAAATTTCTAAACCTTTGGCTGTAAGCTTCAGGCACTAGCTCATATGCACTTAAGATGGATTTCTTCACCTCCTCATACGTTCCAGATACCTCCTCCGGTAGTGATGCAAACACTTCACTAGCCCTACCTACCAGCTTTGTTTGAATCAGTAACACCCACATGTCCTGTGGCTATTTCATTTGTTTAGCTACCTTCTCAAATGAAATGAAAAAGGCTCCCACTTCCTGCTCGTCAAACCTTGGCAATGCTTGGACATATTTAAATAGATTCCCACCAAGCCTACGACTATGACGCTCTTTCTCACTATCCTCATCACTATCATCCAACTGTACGTTTCCCTTCACATCTGCCAATTTTAACTGACTTTCATGTTTCGTCGCCTTTCTCCGAAGTTCAAACTCCCTCTCTTTGGGTGGGATTCTCTGACCCCCCCCCCCCGCTGGCGTGAATCCCGCCCCCGCTGGTTGCCTTATTCTCCGGCACTGGATATTCGACGGGGGGGGGAATCGCGCCGCGCCGGTCAACGGGCCACCCCCCCCGCGATTCTCCGGCCCGCGATGGGCCGAAGTCCCGCTGCTGGAATGCCTCTCCCGCCGGCGAGAATCAAACCACCTACCTTATCGGCGGGACTGGTGGAGCGGGCAGGCTCCTGGGTCCTGGGGGGGGCGATCTGGCCCCGGGGGGGTGGCCCCACACTGGCCTGGCCCGCGATCGGGGCCCACCGATCCGCGGGCGGGCCTGTGCCGTGGGGGCACTCTTTTCCCTCCACCTCGGCCACAGCCTTCACCATGGCCGACGCGTAAGAGACACCCCCCCCCCCCCCGCGCGCATGCGCAGGTATGACATCAGCAACCGCTGACGCTCCTGCGCTGACTTCCGCCGCCCGGCAAATTCCTTTCGGCCCCGGCTGGCGTGGCGCCAAAGGCCTTTCCCGATGCCGGTGAAGCGGAAACCACTCCGGCGGGGGCCTAGTCCCTCAGGGTCGGCCCGACACCGGAGTGTTCCCTCCACTCCATTCCGCCGGGACCCCCGCCCCGCCGGTTAAGGGAGAATCCCGCCCTTCATCTTTTTCCCTTATCTGTATCTCCCTTTCTTTTTATTTTTGTTCTGCTAGGGCTATTCCTTCTTTTCTCCTTTCTTCTCTCTCCTTTTCTTTTTCCTCTCTCTTTCCTCTCCCTCACTCTCGCATTCAAGCCGCTTTAATTCTTTCTCATGTTCCATTTGTTTAATTTGTAACTGAATTTCTGCCATTTCCAATGAGTCAAACTCTATCTCAGGCAACTTTAAATGCTGAACGACCACCATAATTACCTCATCATTTCGCATTTGAAATGAAAATCGCTGATTGTCACAAGTAGGCTTCAAATGAAGTTACTGTGAAAAGCCCCTAGTCGCCACATTTTGGCGCCTGTTCGGGGAGGCTGGTACGGGAATTGAACCGTGCTGCCGTCCTGCCTTGGTCTGCTTTAAAAGCCAGCGATTTAGTCCAGTGAGCTAAACCAGCCCGTGGTTTATGTTAACTGCAATATTTTTGCTGGACCCAACAGTTTAAGTAAGGTATCACCTGTTATCGTGTCCACCCCAAAAACGTCTGAGCCTCTGAAAGAGCCATTGTTCACAACACACTCCCCACTTAAACTAAAATACCACACCGGAAAAGCAACATTCCTTCACTGTCTTTAAGTTCACAAAAGCCAATGCAATAGATAGACTTTTATCCCCCTCAAGCCCCCAATTGTTATGGGAGAGGTGTTTTCAGAACCCCAAAATGTATCATGGAGTTCAACCAACCTCCCCCTTTAATGTATTTGTTGATTTTCCGAGCACACGGCTTGTTCCCTAGGTGTGGGATTACAATTATGGACACGTGGGTTTTTAAACACAAAACAATGTTTATTCCATGAACTCAACTTAACCTTTTAAATAAACATTGGATCACTTAACACCCCTTACTTCGAAGATAACCCCAAAAATATTACAACACTAAATAATCCTTCAGTTATTCCTTTCAACATCCAAGAGAGACTTAACACCTTTAAACAGAAACACATCAGGTTAAAGACTTTACTATTATGAGTTTAAATCACCCAAATGATCCAGAGATAGTCTTTCATGGCAGAGATCACAGCAGATCCAGCTCACTGCAAAACACAGACACTCCCCAAGCTCTTTTCAAACTGAAACTAAACTGCAAAATGGCTGACCTAACCTCAGCTCCACCCACACTCTGACATCACTGCATTTCTTAAAGGTACATTGCTTAAACATCCATTTCTTAAAGGTACCCTCACATGACATAGGCAAAATCGGGATCTCTCCGTAGCGTGGTGAGAATCCAAATATCGCCACTTAATCCCTATTTCCATACAATTAACGAGAGCCACCCCTTATCCAGCGACATCCCGTCATTCAGCCCCCCCCCCCCCCCCCCCCCCGAGCAAGTGGTCACGCTGGCGCCGATTAGTACTCCTTTTGAAAAACGTGAACCTGGCGGAAGGGCTTCTGTGGTAGGCGAGGAGGTGAGTAGCCATCTTTGCTCGCAGACAAAGAGCCTGGGGATGCTGGGACTGCCACCCCAGTGTTTGGCGGGGGGTGGGGTCCCTCAGCTGGGGGTGGAGGACCCTCTGCAGTGGTGGACCGCCATGGGAAGGGGAGGGAGGCGCTGGGGGGGCAACCAGGCAGGCAACCACCATGCCAACCTCTGGATTGTGTGTACCCGTTCCTGGGGCAACCCTTGTCCCTGCCTGGCCCACCAACCACCCATAACCCCCACTGACTGCCAAGGCCTCTGGCCATGCGGCTGAAGGCTGGATTGGATTGGATTGGATTTGTTTATTGTCACGTGTACCGAGGTACAGTGAAAAGTATTTTTCTGCGAGCAGCTCATACATGGGAAGAAAAGGGAATAAGAGAAAATACATAATAGGGCAACACAAGATATACAATGTAACTACATAAGCATTGGCATCGGATGAAGCCTACAGGGTGTAGTGTTAATGAGGTCATTTAGGAGTCTGGTGACAGCGAGGAAGAAGCTGTTTTTGAGTCTGTTCGTGCGTGTTCTCAGACTTCTGTATCTCCTGCCCGATGGAAGAAGTTGGAAGAGTAAGTAAGCCGGGTGGGAGGGGTCTTTGATTATGCTGCCCGCTTTCCCCAGGCAGCGAGAGGTGTAGATGGAGTCAATGGATGGGAGGCAGGTTTGTGTGATGGACTGGGCTGTGTTCGCGACTCTCTGAAGTTTCTTGCGGTCCTGGACCGAGCAGTTGCCATACCAGGCTGTGATGCAGCCCGATAAGATGCTTTCTATGGTGCATATGTAAAAGTTGGCAAGGGTTAATGTGGACATGCCGAACTTCCGTAGATTCCTGAGGAAGTATAGGCGCTGTTGTGCTTTCTTGGTGGTAGCGTCGACGTGGGTAGACCAGGACAGAGTTTTGGAGATGTGCACCCCTAGGAATTTGAAACTGCTAACCATCTCCACCTCGGCCCCGTTGATGCTGACAGGGGTGTGTACAGTACTTTGCTTCCTGAAGTCAATGATCAGCTCTTTAATTTTGCTGGCATTGCGGGAGAGATTATTGTTGCTGCGCCACTCCACTAGGTTCTCTATCTCCCTCCTGTATTCTGACTCATCGTTATTCGAGATCCGGCCCACTATGGTCGTATCGTCAGCAAACCTGTAGATGGTGTTGGAACCAAATTTTGCCACGCAGTCGTGTGTGTACAGGGAGTAGAGTAGGGGGCTAAGTACGCAGCCTTGCGGGGCCCCGGTATTGAGGACTATTGCGTGTCGTGATGGGTGTTCCGCTATACAGACGAACCAACACGGTTGCAGATGGTACAACTCTGTTTTATTACTATCAATAACAACATCTGTAAACTTATGACTGTGGTTCGTTCTTTACCCTTTAACCTGTGGACCCAGCTCTAACACTATCTTAGAGAGGCACTCAGCACATGGTGTATGTCTGAGTGGCTTGCTGTGAGCTCTGTGCCCTGAGCTGTCTCCTGCTGGAATGAACGGGGACTGTGGTGTTCCCCGTTTAATAGTGTGTGTGCTCTTGCTTGTGATTGGCTGTGATGTTGCGTGTGTGTTGATTGGTCCGTTGATCTGTCCATCAGTGTGTATGTGTGTTGCACCATGATGTTTATCTGAATATAATGACATCCCTCCTTTTTTATTACAAGAATATGTGCCTATGTGGTAATAAATATAGATGTGTACTGAGTGCAGCTGAATGTGTGTGTGTGCAATATCTACAACATGTACATGAGGCTAAACTATATACATAGGAAGGTGTCAGGTGCAACATAGCAACGAGGTTGTACCATCAACAAAACAAGTGTAATCATCAAACATCAAAAACAAACTCCTGTAATGACAAAAAGAGAAACATATTAACATTGTGGCATAACACTTTACTGAGTCCAATGTTCAAACAGGCTCATAAGTCCAGCCTAGTAGGTGGGTGACGTATTCGGGTTGACGGCCTCAAGGGTGGGTCAGGATCCACTGGCTGAGGAATGGGCCTGACCACAGGCAACAGAGGAATAGGCATGGTGGCAGGAAGCTCCACAAAGTCGACATCAGAAACAACAGGAGGGCGTGGCACTGGCGTATGATCACGTAGCGAGCGCGGAAGCAGGCGAAGAGCCCGGCGATTACGCCGGCGAATGGAACCATCAGGCATGCGAACCAGGAGCGAGCGGGGAGCCACACGTCGGAGAACTTCGGCAGTTGCCGACCAGCCACCCTCTGGTAGGTGGATGCGGACGTTGTCTCCAGACGCCAGGGCAGGAAGATCAGTTGCCCGAGTGTCGTGTGCCACCTTCTGCTGAGCACGCTGCTGTCGCAACCTTTGCAGTACTGGAGCATGGTAGTGTGTAGGAACAAGAATGGAAGGCACAGTGGTCCTGAGGGCACGACCCATCAACAGCTGGGCTGATGAGAGGCCAGTGGATAGGCCTGCAGGGCTAAGCAGAAATCCGATCCGGCATCAGCAGCCTTGCAGAGGAGCCGCTTGACGATATGGACGCCCTTTTCCGCCTTGCCATTTGACTGGGGATGCAGAGGGCTGGGCGTCACGTGTGTGAAGCCATACGAAGCAGCAAAGGAAGACCATTCTTGGCTTGCAAAACAGGACCCATTGTCCAACATGACAGTAAGCGGAATGCCATGGCGAGCGAAGGTTTCTTTGCATGCCCTGATCACAGCGGACGATGTCAAATCGTGCAGGCGTATGACCTCTGGATAATTCGAAAAGTAATCTATAATGATGACGTAGTCCATGCCAAGCGCATGAAAAAGGTCCACACCCACTTTCGCCCGGGGGGACGTTACCAACTCATGGGGCTGAAGCGTCTCAGGGGGTTGCGCCGGCTGAAACCTTTGGCAGGTGGGGCAGTTGAGCACCATGTTGGCAATGTCATCGCTGATGCCCGGCCAGTATACAGCTTCTTGGGCCCTCCGTCTGCACTTCTCAACCCTGAGATGGCCTTAGTGTAATTGTTCGAGGACCAGCCTGCGCATGCTGTGTGGAATCACAATCCGGTCCAACTTTAGGACACCGTCAAGGACGGCCAAGTCGTCCCGGACATTGTAGAATTGTGGGCACTGTCCTTTGAGCCACCCTCCCGTCATGTGGCGCATCACACGTTGTAGAAGGGGGTCAGCCGCAGTCTCCCGGTGAATACGGGCCAGACTTGCATCATTAGCTGGCAGATTTGCCGATGTGAAGGCCACATGCGCTTCGACCTGACATACGAACCCCTCCGAATCGGGCAGTGTGCTCACTGCTCTGGACAGGGCATCCGCGATGATGAGGTCCTTCCCAGTTGGAAGTCGTACCTCCGGAGCTTGAGCAGAATGCACTGGAGGTGAGGGGTCATTTCATTCAGGTCCTTTTGTATGATGCTGACCAGGGGGCGATGGTCGGTTTCCACGGTGAACTGAGGGAGACCATACACCTAGTCATGGAACTTATCTATGCCGGTTAACAAACCCAGGCACTCCTTCTCGATCTTCGCATAGCGCTGTTCTGTGGGGGTCATGGCCCGCGAGGCATAGGCGACCGGGGCCCATGATGCAGTGTCGTCCCGTTGCAGGAGTTCTGCCCCAATGCCGGACTGGCTGGCATCAGTCGAGATCTTCGTATCTCGAGAGGTGTCGAAGAACGCCAATACCGGGGCTGTGGTGAGCTTGATCTTGAGCTCCTCCCATTCCTTCTGGTGTGCGGGCAGCCACTGGAACTCCATGGTCTTCTTCACTAGGTGGCGAAGAGCCGTTGTGTGGGAGGCAAGGTTGGGAATGAACTTCCCCAGGGAGTTGACCATCCCGAGAAAGCGTAGCACTGCTTTCTTGTCTGCCGGCTGCGGCATGGCTGTAATGGCGCTCACTTTGTCTGCATCCGGACGCACTCCTGACCGGGATATGTGGTCCCCCAGAAACTTTAGCTCAGTTTGGCCAAAAGAACACTTGGCTCGGTTGAGGCGCAGGCCGTGTTCCCGTATCCGTGCAAAGACACGCTGGAGACGACTGATGTGCTCCTGTGGTGTGGTGGACCAGATGATGACGTCGTCAACATAGACGCGCACCCCTTCGATGCCCTCCATCATCTGTTCCATGATTCTATGAAATACCTCGGGTGCCGAGATGATGCCAAACGGCATTCTGTTGTAGCAGTACCTGCCAAAGGGAGTGTTGAAGGTGCACAGCTTCCTGCTGGACTGATCCAGTTGGATCTGCCAAAAACCCTTCGAGGCATCCAGTTTTGTGAAGGTTTTAGCCCGGGCCATTTCGCTCGTGATTTCTTCCCGTTTGGGTATGGGGTAGTGTTCCCTCATGATGTTGTTGTTCAGGTCTTTCGGGTCGATGCAGATCCTGAGTTCGCCAGAGGGCTTTTTAATGCACACCATGGAGCTGACCCATGGCGTGGGCTCCGTGACCCAGGAAAGCACTCCTTGGTCCTGGAGATCCTGCAGCTGCTGCTTGAGGTGGTCTTTGAGTGGTGCTGGGATCTACGAGGTGCGTGAATGACCGGGGTGGCATCCTGTTTGAGCCGTATTCTGTAAGTGTAGGGCAGTGTGCCCATGCCCTCGAAAGCCTCCTGGTTGTGGGCGAGGAGCGAGTGGAGCTGTGCCCTAAATTCTGCATCCGGGAAGTCGGACGTGCCTTCTGGAGACAGTGTGTACCCGTGAACGAGGTGGAGAACCTTGCATGCCTGCGCGCCTAGCAGGAAGCCCTTCGATGATCCAACTATCTCAAAGGACAGTGTGGCTGTGTATGCATTGTGTGTGACCTCGAGCTGGCAGGATCCCATGGCCGGGATAACATTTCCGCTGTAATCGACCATCTGACAGCGGGATGGCCGAATCGTTGGTCTGACCTTCAGGGCGTAGAAGGCTGACCATGCTATAAGGTTGGCGGAGGCACCAGTGTCTAAACGGAATATGATTAGTGACCGGTTGACCGTTAGGGTGGCACACCAGTCATCACCCGGATTAACGCTGTTCACTGGCATCGGCTTGGGGACATCCGGTTCCTGTCAATGACCGCGACGCAGAAGGCTTCCCGGTCGTCGGTATCACCGGCCTGTACATCGTCAGGGTATGACTCGGTGTATGGAGGCTGAATGGCCTGCACGTCCCTGCGAGGCTGGCAGAATTGGGGAGCGTTGGCAGGTTGAGCTGATCGATAGCAGGCAGTGTAGTGGCCCATCTTGCCACAGCGGAGGCATTGTCAATTCTTTGCTGGACATTGCCGCTTTAAATGTGCGGATCCACAGTTGCCGCATGTCGTGACGTCATGGCGTTCGTTGCGCCATCACGCATGCGCAGTTCGGTCCTGCGTAGAGCGCGCCTGCGCGTTGCGTCCCTCTGCGTCGGCGTCTCTTTTGGCGCGTACAAGCGCGGGAGGCCACGGAAAGCGCGCAAAATGGCTGCCCTCGTCCGGGCCGCGGGCCGGGAGGAACTCAATCGACTGGACCCGCTCGGCCTCGTAGGACCCCTGCCGTGCCGATTCGGCCGCCTGGAATTGGGAGTACCGGCTGGTCGCGTTTTCATGGAGGACGCAGGCTTCGATGGCGGTGGCTAAGGTGAGGCTCTTAATTTTGAGGAGCTGCTGGCGTAGGGTGCCTGAGGTGACCCCAAAAACTATCTGGTCCCGAATCATGGAATCAGCGGTGGCGTCATAACCGCAGGACTGCGCGAGGATACGGATGTATGTCAGGAAAGATTGAAAAGGCTCATCCTTACCCTGCAGGTGCTGCTGGAAGAGGTTCCTCTCGAAGCTCTCGTTCACCTCGACGCTGAAGTGCTGCTCGAGTAAGAAGGACCGTCTTGTACTTCGTCTTGTCCTCACCATCCGCGAACACCAGGGAGTTGTAGATGTGGATGGCGTGTTGCCCTGCCGTGGAGAGGAGGAGGGCGATTTTCCTGGTGTCCGATGCATTCTCCCTTTCTGTGGCTTCTAGGAAGAGCTGGAAGCGCTGTTTAAACAGCTTCCAGTTGACGCCGAGGTTTCCAGCGATTTGGAGCGGCTGCGGCGGGCTGATGGTGTCCATGGCGCAGGATGGCGGATTCCTGAAGATGTGCAGGTAGGTCTCACAGTTGCTGGGTTCCAATCCTGGTACTATGTCGTGTTGGGTGTTCCGCTATACAGATGAACCAACACGGTTGCAGATGGTACAACTCTGTTTTCTTCCTATCAATAACAACATCTGTAAACTTATGACTGTGGTTTGTTCTTTACCCTTTAACCTCTGGACCCAGCCCTAACACTATCTTAGAGAGGCACTCAGCACATGGTGAATGTCTGAGTGACGCGCTGTGAGCTCTGTGCCCTGAGCTGTCTCCTGCTGGAATGAGCGGGAACTGTGGTGTTCCCCATTTTATAGTGCGTGTGCTCTCACTGGTGATTGGCTGTGATGTTGCGTGTGTGTTGATTGGTCCGTTGATCTGTCCATCAGTGGGTATGTGTGTTTGCACCATGATGTTTATCTGAATATCATGACATTGTGGAGGAGGTGTTGTTGGTTATTCTTACTGAGTGGGTCTGTGGGTCAGAAAATCGAGGATCCAGTTGCAGAGTGGGGAGCCAAGTCCTAGGTTTAGGAGCTTTGATATGAGCTTGGCTGGGATTATGGTGTTAAAGGCAATAGATAGGAGTCTGATGTCGGGGTCTTTGTTGTCGAGATGCTCTAGGGATGCTCTAGGCTATTGCTGATAGGGAATTGGCAATTGTGGTTAAATGAGCCCAAGTGGATGTAGAGTGTGGGAGTCATTGCCTAGCATCCCAATCAGACCACGAAGCCTGAACACTGTAGGAGGCAACACCACACACGCAGCTGCCAACAGCCAGGGGATGGGACACAGCTCCGGGGAGATGTCCATGGCTGGAGGGTGGGTGTGTGCAACAGTGAGGGAACCAGCACCCGGCCCAGCTGATGTTACGAGCGGGTGTCCGGGTCCGGGGCCCGGTGAGGGGGGCGGGGGCCCGCTGCGACTGGGAGTGCGCGGTCAGGGTGTTCTGGGCGAGGGTCGGAGGGGGGAATCAGTGGGGGAAAGGAGAGTCCCGGGGCGGGAGCCACTGCTGTTTCTCAATCGAAAACCCTCTCCTAATTCCTCACAGATATCGAACGCTATGGCAGAGATATTGGACACAGAACCTGCCCTAATGGTGCTGTTGCTAGGCCGGGCGGCCAGACGCCAGAGACGGCGGCGGCAGCAGCGTCTGCAGATGCTCGAGGGGGCGACCCAGGTGCCGTACCCCGCCCCACACCCTGAGGACCCGGCCACCCATCAGGCCAGGGAGGGGTCCCAGAGGGGGAGTCCCGCAACGGCCCAGGGTGTACAGGCGCCGCTGGTCATTTGGGCAGATGATGGACAGCTTGTGCCGCAGGAGGCTCCGCCTCAACAAAGGAGACGGTGTGACACGTGTGCCACATCCTCGTGGACCTGCCACCACATGGAGGACACCCGCTCTCTGTGGCCGTCAAGGTCACTACAGCCCTGAGCTTTTACGCCTCGGGATCATTCCAGGGCTCGAGCGGATGAAGGATGAGACCAGGGAGGAACCTAAGGATCAGCCGGAGGCTGCAGGACTGGCGGCAGCGATGAGGGCCCGGCAAGCCAGGAAGGCCAGAACGGCCCTCAGACTTGCTTCGCAGAGGGCGTGGCCCGGGCCATCACCCCCACTCCCATTTCCCATCCTCCTCGGCTATGTGTCACAACACTTCAGGATCATCACCCCACTGTCAAGGACAGGGGGTGCGATGATCGCCCGCAGAGAGCTGAGTGCTGATGCTTCTCAATCTATGCCGTAGTCTGACCCCTGAGTGCGCGCTCACACCCATCACCTGCACGTGGTGTTCTCGGGGACAGGGGGGATGCCTGGAGAGAGGGGCCAAGGGCTCAGAGATCGGCCCGCATTGCGGAAGAAAGTGACAGAGGCATTCCAGTGGTTGTGCACAAGGATGTTTAATGTGTAATACAAGTCCCCACTGTCCCAATGGTGCCACCGCCCCCTCCCCCCAACCTTACCTCCTACCCTCTGCCCTCCCCCGGTGCCCTCAGTGATTCTCAATGTGTTTTACCTTCCTCGACCACTACGTCTAGGTGTTTCCCCAGGATGCACATCTGAGGTGGAGGCAGCCAGCTGCTTACCTCAGCCCGTGCCCTTCGATGATCCCGGTGAGCGACCTCTGGGGGCTCTGAGCCCGGTGGGCCCCGGCTCACTTGTCAGCGGCACATGCCCAGCCGTGCCGCCCTGTCCCATGTGCTGACCCCAGGGCGAGGCCTAATAGGAGGCGTGGAACTCTGGAGAGCTGGTGGCCAGCGTCGCCACTCCATGTGTCGGGTCCGGGCTGCCACCCAGCGCCCCCTCCCCCCACTCGATGCCCATTGGGCCCTGGAGTTCACCTTGGGACGAAGGGGGCAGCTGATTCGAGCCCCGGCAGCCCCTGCATCATCTGGCTCTGCCAACCCTGGCGACTCCCCATGGTCCACACCATCATGTTGATGCCCTCGCCGATGCTCCTCAGTGACTGGGGCACAAGCTTGACTGAGTTATCCGTGCTCCGTTCCTGAGCCACGTCCTGATTCACTGAGGAAGGAGCAGCGCTCCGAAAGCTAGTGATTCGGAACAAACCTGTTGGACTTTAACTTGGTGTTGTCAGACTTCTTACTGCGCCCACCCCGATCCAACGCCGGCGTCTCCACCTCATGGATTCCAGTAATGACTTCCATCCAGTGTTCGGCTTCTCGCCGCCTGTCATTCTGCCTCTTCGTGTCGCTGGGTGTCCGATTGTTTCCTGACCTTGCTTCTGCGGCGTTGGATCCAGGTTCAAAGAGGCAAGTCGGTGTTATTGCCTCCCTGGCCTATGTTGGAAAGGGCTCTAATTTGCTCCCCTTGCGCGTGGAGTGCTGCGCATACACGGCCGGCGTTGGCGCTGCCGCTCTGATCGAAGATAGTCACGTGGTATTCCCAACCGGGAGACGTTAGCCCGCACAGAATGAGCCCAGGGTATCTGGGAAGCGCCGACTATCTCAGTCCAAGAATGCATGGTACCTGTAAACTTGCAGAAGGTCATCTACGCCCGAGAAAACAAACCACCGGGGTATTCGGGGTATGCCCCCCGATGGCACGATGCCTGATCACCAAAATGCCCATCGAGGGATTGAAAGCGGGCAGCATGAGTTGGTATCTTCTTTAAAGTCAGAGTGAGATTAATTGAGGGTCTGGAATCATAGGGTGAGTTGATTTATTGGCACGTGTACCGAGGTGCAGTGAAAAGTACTGTTCTGTGTACAGTCCAGGCAGATCGTTCCATACAGTAAAAAAGCATAGGACGCGCGATAAATACACAATTGGGGGTAGCACGGTAGCACCGTGGTTAGCACAATTGCTTCACAGCTCCAGGGTCCCAGGTTCGATTCCGGCTTGGGTCAGTGTCTGTGCGGAGTCTGCACGTTCTCCCCGTGTCTGCGTGGGTTTCCTCCGGGTGCTCCGGTTTCCTCCCACAGTCCAAAGATGTGCAGGTTAGGTGGATTGGCCATGATAAATTGCCCTTAGTGTCCAAAATTGTGTTGGGTGGGGTTACTGGGTTATGGGGATAGGGGGGAGGTGTGGGCTTGGGTAGGGTGCTCTTTCCAAGAGCCGGTGCAGACTCGATGGGCCGAATGGCCTCCTTCTGCACTGTAAATTCTATGAATGTAAATACATAGACACATTTTTAATAACAGGAGTCCCGCCTGCTAGCCGGAGAGAGGCAACCAGGCTCTGGACGGCAGTGAGCCTTCCCCAGGATCAAGGACCCTTGGGACAGATATTCCTCTACCCATCCACCCCCCGCACTGCTGAAAGCTGCCGACCGATCAGAGGCTGACCTATAGAAATGGTGGGGCGGGACCTGAGTAGGAACTTCCAGTTCCCATTTCGAACAGATCCAGAAGTTGCTGGTGTGGGAAAGGTGGGGTGCAAGATTCACTCGAGGGATCCCAGAACTAAATAGAACTCAGTGCTGAGTTCAAACACACTCATTTTGGCTTGTTGGAATTATCATTGGCGGAATGAACCTAAACGTCCTTCATGTGCAGACACTGGGCGGGATTCTGTGATCCTGAGGCTAAGTGTTGACGCCGTCGGAAACGCCGTTGTGTTTCCCGACGGCGTCAAGACGGCCTCAGGATCAGCAATTCCGGCACTGGTGCGGACCACGCCACTCCAGCTGCTGATCCTGGCGCGAACTGGGAGTCGGGAGGTCCGCGCATGCGCAGTGGCTCCCTTCTCCGCGCCGGCCCCGACGCAACGTTGTGCAGGGCTACAGGGGCCGGCACGGAGGAAAGGAGGCCCCCAGCCAGAGGGGCCGGCCCACCGATTGGTGGGCCCCGATCGCGGGCCAGGCCACATCGGAGGCCCCGCCCGGGGCCGGACCCCCCCCCCCCCCACCCCCACAGGCGCCCCCGGACCCTTCCACGCCCAGGTCCCGCCGGCTGAGTGCAGGTTAGAACGGGTCCAGCGGGACTTGGGTTTTTTACGACGGCCACTCTTCCCATTCCAGGCTGAGAATCAGCGGGGGGTGGGGGTTGGGGGGGGGGGCGTAGAGCAGCTCCCGACCGGCACCGCGCCAATGGCGCCAATTCTCCGCTCTGCGTCGGGGCGGCGTGGCGCGATTCGCGCCGGTCGCGCGGATTCTCCGGCCCGGCCCCGGGCTGAGAGAATCCCACTCAAGGTCTGTAGAATTGTCCTGATATGAAGATTTTAAATGCTCCATTTTAAACTTTGCAACAATGAAACAAACAGGCTATGATAACACTGAGAGTTTTTAAAAAAAATAAACCTCTGCTGGATTGCTTTAATTGCCTGGTACAGATTAGAAAAAAATAGTAGCATCTGGTCATACAGTTTTAATAGAGCTCTTTGACATTTATCCAACGGCTATCATTATGAATGCTTGCCTGAGTTTCAAGTGCTACGATTATCTCAGCAGGGTGTTCTGAGTTCACAGTTTAATTGACAGCTTAAAGAGGTTATTCAATGATTAGCTCTTTCATGTGGGGTTAGAATATCAGTTTCTTTTTATAAGCAATTAGTCACTTGAAGAGATTTAAAATCTTTGAATAGATTTAATGAATGGGGTCTTTTTTCACTGTCACGTGTATAAGAGTTAGAGCTGTATTTCATTTTTTTCATCTCCACATGGCTCCTGAGGTATGCCTATGTTGGATACTCGGTGAGTGGCTATGGAGGTGACATGGAGTATACAAAGGGTTAAGGGGGTGGGTGGGAGATTGGGTTCACATTGAATTGGTATGTCGAGCCATGTAAGGTGGGGAGCATGAGTTGGCATAGAGGGTATGTGGGGCCAGGAGGGGTTCGTGGGGAGCATTCGTCAGCATTGAGTTGGCATGGAGCACATGAGGGGCCACTGGGTGGGATGTGCGTGGAGGTGAGAGGGTTTGAGGGGCGAGAGGTTGAGGCCCGAACAACTAAGGCAACTCTGGTGTACCGAGCCGGGCCTTCTAACTCGCCTGCCTTGGCACCCGCCCGCCCCCATGGCCTCCTGGGATCTGCTTCCTGGGTCGATGGACCTGACTCCCACTGGCAACTACTGCCCCGGAGCAAAAACGTTTTGTTTCAGGGAATGTTTTACCGAGCAAAGTATAGCAAGTCGGGAAATGTCCCGACCCGAGTTACCAGTCGCAGTCGTAAAGATTTGGCCCATTCTGATCCCATCCTGAGATCTATTTACCCACAGCACAGAATGTGGAAAGTGAATTTGAAAGAGATGCGTTCAAAATGATGAAGGGTTTGTGTTGGGTAAATGAAGAAGGAACACTTTCCAGTGGCTGGTCAGAGGAAGAAGAATTCTGAGAATCGACGAAGGACCCAGAGGGTTACGAGGAGAAGTATTTTTGCAGAGTGAGCTGCTATAATCCGGATTCACTGACTGAAACAGGTTCAAAGAACAAAGAACAAAGAAATGTACAGCACAGGAACAGGCCCTTCGGCCCTCCAGCCCGTGCTGACCATGCTGCCCGTCTAAATTAAAATCTTCTATACTTCCGGGGTCCGTATCCCTCTATTCCCATCCTATTCATGTATTTGTCAAGATGCCCCTTAAATGTCACTATCGTCCCTGCTTCCACCACCTCCTCCGGCAGCGAGTTCCAGGCACCCACTACCCTCTGTGTAAAAAACTTGCCTCGTACATCTCCTCTAAACCTTGCCCCTCGCACCTTAAACCTATGCCCCCTAGTAATTCACCCCTCTACCCTGGGGAAAAAGCCTCTGACTATCCACTCTGTCTATGCCCCTCAGCCTCCGTCGTTCCAGTGAGAACAAACAGAGTTTATTCAACCGCTCCTCATAGCTAATGCCCTCCATACCAGGCAACATCCTGGTAAATCTCTTCTGCACCCTCTCTAAAGCCTCCACATCCTTCTGGTAGCGTGGCGACCAGAATTGAACACTATACTCCAAGTGTCTACCATACTTCAATGGTATCTTTAAAAGGCAACTGGTTATTGAAATATTGGGTTAGAAATTGAAGGGGAGGAAATTGGACTGTGCGGAAAGAGTAGGGGGGTGGGTGTAATTGGAGAGCCTTATCAAAGACCTGACTCAGCACAAAGGGCCGAATGGCCTCCATCTGTTGTGTAAGACTGTGTACGTGTGTGTGTGTGTGTCTTATAACTGCAAACATATGACCTGTCCTCTTGCCTCTTCAGGTCCTTGCTGAGCTGGGGAGGTATCTGAGATGGTGGCGCTCGAAGAGGAATCTGCGGTTGAGTAGAAGACGCAAGCGGAACTGTTCGACAGAGAGCAGCGGCACTGCCTACTTCACTCAAATCTCCTTGCTCGAGAAGCTCAGTCCGAAACGGAAATCCTTGGACCAGTGAGGCAGCCTTGGACTTGTGTGGAAAGGGGCCTGTCGTGAGCTACTGTTAAACAACGAGGATGAGTTGGTCAGCCGTACGGGTTCGATTTCTTCACGTGAAAGTTGCTTCCGTTTAAGCTCGGTGTTCCTGATTTCGAAGCTGTCCAGGATTCCTGTGCGCGGCGAGGCCACCCCACCTCCACTGCAAGGATTTAGGAGAGTCACGTCAAAGGAACTCGCAAGTTTCTCTTCCAGGTGTCTCACTGGTTAAGCGTAGAAGCCATGCGCCTGAGTAAGAAGGTCAAATCCCACTCCAGAGCAACAGATCTGCGTTGATGCACCAATGCAGTACTGAGGGAGAGCTGCATTATCAGCGGTGCTATGTATTGGAGGCCTCATCGGACAGACGTTGGACCTCTTGGGTGACTGTCGAAGGTCCAGTGGCACAAAGAGCTGGTCCAAGGCGATGACTATCTGGCATGCTCACAAAAGACACTGGAACAGGAGCCTTGGGCCTATTCAGCCATTCAACACGACCCGGCCTGATCTTCTGCCTCAACAGTACTTTCCCACCACATTCCTTGATCCCACCAGGGTCCACGTATCTCATCCGCGAGTATATTCGACAGCTGAGCACGCACAGTCTCCTGCGGTAGGAAATTCCTGAAGCTTCTCACTCCCTTCCCAAATGGCCGACCCCACATCCTGCCACGGTGTTGCGGTGTCCTCGCACACCAGCCAAGGAAAGGGCCTCTCGGCCCTCGGAGCTATTTCTCAGGTGTGATCCGAGCTTCAGCGAACTAACATGGGAGGTGTCGCAATTGAGTGGGTCAACTGGTATCCATACATAAATGCAGGCACTGGTAATGGGAGCAGGATTAGACCACATGGCCTACTGAGCCTTAAATATATTCAACGATGGAGCATCCACATCCTGTGGGGTAGAGAATTCCAAAGATTCACAGCCCTTTGAGCGACGTAATTTCTCCTCATCTCAGTCCTAAGTGATCGATCCCATCTCCTGAGGCTGTGCCCTCGTGTTTAGATTCCCCGACCAGTGGAAACAATCTCTCAGAGTCCACCCTGGGTAGCCCATCACAGGGCAGCACGGTAGCATAGTGGGCAGCATTGTGGCTTCACAGCGCCAAGGTCCCAGGTTCGATTCCCGGCTTGGGTCACTGTCTGTGCGGAGTCTGCACGTTCTCCCCGTGTCTTGCGTGGGTTTCCTCCGGGTGCTCCGGTTTCCTCTCACAGTCCAAAGACGTGCAGGTTAGGTGGATTGGCCATGATAAATTGCCCTTAGTGCCCAAAAAGGTTAGGAGGGGTTATTGGGTTACGGGGATAGGGTGGAAGCTAGGGCTTAAATGGGTCGGTGCAGACTCGATGGGCCGAATGGCCTCCTTCTGCACTGTATGTATGTTCTAATTGTATACGTTTCAGTGAGGTCACCTCACTTTCTTTTCAGCTCCAGGGAATATAGGCCCAGTTTATCCAACCCCACAACATAGGCCCATCTCCTCATCCCAGGGACTAATTTTCACCGACTGGGAGCAGAAACGGTGCTGATGTAATTTTGACGGGGAGTAAATCCAGATGTGGAGTGCTTGTCGCACAATGGGGGGGGGCGGGGGAAGGGGGGTGTACCTCTGAGCCGGAAGCTCCGGTTTGGAGTCCCACCTCAGGGCTTGGTGGCCAAGGAAAGTGTGTTCATAATGGGGCCATACAGGTTGGGGTGTGTCAACCTGCAAATCCTTCCAAACAGGCCAATGGCTGATGGTACGAGGGGGAGAGTCTCCTGGTCACCCACACTTGATGTGGAGCGGCGTCCCTCAAGCTCCTTTACCTCCAGGAGTTGTTGGGGTTTGGAAGGAGCTGCCCGGGAGAGTGGTGGAGGTGGATTCCAGAGGAACTGGATGTATATTTGAGGGTGATGAATTTGGAGGGCTACGGAGAAAGGGTTGGGGAATGGGGCTAGCTGGGTAGCTCTTTCGGTGGCCAGTGCAGGCACGATGGGCCGAATGGCCTCCTTCTGTGCTGTAAAATCCTATGCCTCAAAGCGGTAAGCCCCTGGTGACAGACTAGCAACCATTTCCAGGAATTACTCGCTATGGATGCAGAAGAAAGGCTGTTTTAGTGCATCTCGAGGCAGCAAAAGAGAATTTGGAATGGAAATTCAGATGTGATGTGAAAGCAGCGTTGCTGTTGCCCAGTGAACGGGCCAGGACTTGTCCCTCGTTATTCCAGCTTGGTTTTGTCATGATATGCAGACATGCACACAATGAGATACAAACAGGCAGCTAATGAATACAGAGAACAGGGCATAACCAATCAGCAGACAGAGCACTTGGGGGTGGTTTCCCACTATAAAAGGCACGAGGCACTCACACTCCGCCTCTGGGGACATCTACAGTGTGAGTCAGGGTGTACATATCATATAACTCCTACAGCACGTGGCTAAGAGCTAGTCTGGTTCAGTCAGACAGATTAATCACACTTGGGTTAGCAGAGAGTCGAGCTCACAGAGGATTGAGCTAACTGTGTGATAGGTTCAATAAATCAGATTGAACTAACTTCAAGATGTGGAGTATCTCTCAGGCAAAGCTGCATCCAGTTGCAGCCCGTATTATCTTACCGTGCTGAACACGACAGGTTTGTTCTCTCAGTTGCCAACAGCTAACCTGGCCCCACAGCCAGGGCCCATTTTTGTTTCAACTGAAAGATCAAAGTGATGGAATAAGACGAGGAAAGCAACTTTTCAAAAAATTATTCTACGGGTGTGAACGCCGCCGGCTCATAGAATCATAGAATTTACAGTGCAGAAGGAGGCCATTCGGCCCATCGAGTCTGCACCAGCTCTTGGAAAGAGCACCCTACCCAAGCCCACACTACCCTATTCCCATAACCCAGTAACCCCATTCAACCAACTCTAAGGGCAATTTATCATGGCCAATCCACCTAACCTGCACATCTTTGGACTGTGGGAGGAAGAAACCCACGCACACACAGGGGGGATATGCAGACTCCACACAGACAGTGACCCAAGCTGGAATCGAACCTGGGACCCTGGAGCTGTAAAGCAATTGTGCTAACCACAAGGCTACCGTGCTGCCCTATGCTACCATGCTCGGTCAGCATTCGTTGCCCACCCCTAATAGGGAGACAGAGGCGCAGTGGTATTGTCGCTGGCCTAGTAATCCAGACACCCGGGGTTATGCTCTGGGGGACCCGGGTTCGAATCCCACCACGGCTGATGGTGAAATTTGAATTCAACAGAAATTCTGGAATTAAACGTTTAATGATGAACACGACTCGATTGTTGGTAAAACAACCATCACTGGTTCACTGATGTCCTTCAGGGAAGGAAATCTGCCGACCTTACCCGGTCTGGCCCACATATGACTCCAGACCCACGGCAACGTGGTCGACTCTTAAATGCCCTCAGGGGTGGGCAATAAATGCTGGTCCAGCCGGCAAGGCCCACATCCCCGAAACAAATTAAAAGAAAATTTGCCCTTGAGTTGTGAGCAGTAAAGCGCTTTTAAAGTAATTAAACAAGGTTCTTCACAGAAGCACTTCAAACAAAATTTGATCTCCTTCAGTGCAGAGGGATCTGGGTGTCCTTGTACATGAGACACAGAAAACTAGCATGCAGGTGCAGCAGGTAATAAGGAAAGCAAATGGAATGTTGGCATTTATAGCTAAAGGAAGAGAGTATAAAGGTAAGGACGGGCTGTTGCAACTGTACACGGCATTGGCGAGGCCGCACCTGGAGTATTGTGCACAGTTTTGGTCCCCTTATTTGAGCAGAGATGTAGTGACATTGGAGGCAGTTCAGAGGAGGGTCACCAGATTGATTCCAGAGATGAGAGAGCTTGTCTTAAGAAGAGAGATTGAGCAGTTTCAGCCGATACTCTCCCCAGTGTAGAAGAATGAAAGGAGATCTACAAAGTAGATGTGGAGCAGATGCTTCCTCTTGTGGATCTCGTTCTAGAATAAGGGACAGGAGATTTAAAACTGAGATGAGGAGAAATTACTTCTCTCAAAGGGTTGTGAATCTGTGGCATTCACTACCCCAGAGTGCGGTGGATGCTGGGACATTGAGTAAATTTAAGGAGTAGATTTAAGGGCGGCACAGTGGTTAGCACTGCTGCCTCACTGCAGCAGGGACCCGGGTTAAATTCCGGTCACTGTCTGTGTGGAGTTTGCACATTCTCCCCGTGTCGGCGTGGGTTTCCTCCGGGCGTTCCGGTTTCCTCCCACAGTCCAAACTTCTGGAGGTTATGTGGACTGGCCATGCTGAATTGCCCCTTCGGGTCCAAAGATGTGTAGGTTCGGTGGATTGCCCCTTAATTTGCAGGTGAGGTGGGATTATGGCGTTGCGGGGATAAGGCAGGAGAGTGCGCATAGGTAGGATGCTCTTTCAGAGGGTTGGTGCAGACTTGATGGGCTGAATGGCCTCCTGGTTCTTATCGATTGTTGTAAAAACCCATCTGGTTCACTCATATCCTTCAGGGAAGGAAATCTGCCGTCCTTACCCGGTCTGGCCTTCACGTGACTCTTAACTGCCCTCCGAAATGGCGCGCGGCATGGACAGAAATTGCTGGCCCTGCTGCGACGCTCATATCCCACGGAAGGAATTTTTAACAAATAACTTTCCTGCTGTTGGGGGGGGGGGCTTGCTGTGTGCAAATTTCCTGCCAGAGTTCCCCACGTTACAACAGTGACTGCTCTCCAATTGTATTCCTTGGGCTGTGAAGAGCATTGGAACGTCCCGTTGCAGATGTAGTCCGACATCCCAGCATCCCATGCTGCAGCATTCTGGAGTGTCACTAGCGATGGATTGGTTGGTTAGTGCTATGGCGCGTACTAGTAACAAAAGCGGTCAACAGAGAGAAGCTCGTGGAATTCTGACTTTAAACCCACTTCCTCCGGTGTGAATAATGTCGTTTGTATAGAAGCAAATACTGAATCACTGTGCAGTACTCCATGTGTATGCCGTGACCCGATTGCCGTAAATGTTTGGTCATACATCGCTCTAAAGATTATTCTGTGCGCAGTAATAAACATTATATGTATTTTAAAAATGCTTGTCATTTTAATTCTTCACCTCGCTCTCACACTGACCTCCCGATCCTCGGCCTCATGAGGTGTTTCAATGCAAGCTCGAGGGGGCAGCGACTTTGATTAGATCAGTGCTGAAGCTTCTGGGCTCGGTCATTTAATTTCATAATCTCTGGTGCTAGTTTGTTTCCTTTCCCATTTTAGTTCAACTCTCGCTTTTCCCTTGTTTTTCGCTCTCGGGTGACAGCTGTTCACCATGCTGCCATTCGCACCTCCTCTAGACATGACCCTCGTCGCCTTACTACTCGCGTCCCCACTCCCTTTGACTTTGCGCCACCAATTCCTTGGCAAGGTTGTCAACTGCGATTAAATGTGATCCTCGAGGAATTTCATCAGATGACTCGCTCGTAGAGTCACCCAGCACAGAAACAGGCCCTTCGGCCCACCGAGACCTGGAGGAGCAATACATTTCGTGGGACAAGGAGGACACTCAAGAGGGACTTGAGGAAGAGGCAGCTGAGGATCTGGAGGGTGGAGACCAGACGGCGGCGATCGTGCACATGGGTTACGGAGGTCCTCATCACCTCTCGCTTTATGGAGTAGGACCAGCACATTTTACAACAGCGCAATACCACCCCCCGCAGGATTATCTGCGCCAGGGGATGAAGGTTGCTGACATCTTACTTAACAGGGTGGTGGGACTGGACAATCCTGGAGTGCTTGCTGCCCAGTCAATGCAGGAGGGTGATGACAACTCGGAGCCAAGAATCGTGTGTGCAGCTTCTCAGATATTGATATGTCTGGCTCCTGTCTGTCTGCTGCCAGCACCCTGACTCCCCGGCTTGTGTCTGGCTCCTGTCTGTCTGCTGCCAGCACGCTGACTCCCCGGCTTGTGTCTGGCTCCTGTCTGTCTGCTGCCAGCACGCTGACTCCCCGGCTTGTGTCTGGCTCCTGTCTGTCTGCTGCCAGCACGCTGACTCCCCGGCTTGTGTCTGGCTCCTGTCTGTCTGCTGCCAGCACGCTGACTCGCCGGCTTGTGTCTGACTCCTGTCTGTCTGCTGCCAGCACGCTGACTCCCCGGCTTGTGTCTGGCTCCTGTCTGTCTGCTGCCAGCACCCTGACCCCCCGGCTTGTGTCTGGCTCCTGTCTGTCTGCTGCCAGCACGCTGACTCCCCGGCTTGTGTCTGGCTCCTGTCTGTCTGCTGTCAGCACCCTGACTCCTCGACTTGTGTCTGACTCCTGTCTGTCTGCTGCCAGCACGCTGACTCCCCGGCTTGTGTCTGACTCCTGTCTGTCTGCTGCCAGCACGCTGACTCCCCGGCTTGTGTCTGGCTCCTGTCTGTCTGCTGCCAGCACGCTGACTCCCCGGCTTGTGTCTGACTCCTGTCTGTCTGCTGCCAGCACCCTGACTCCCCGGCTTGTGTCTGGCTCCTGTCTGTCTGCTGCCAGCACGCTGACTCCCCGGCTTGTGTATGGCTCCTGTCTGTCTGCTGCCAGCTCGCTGACTCCCCGGCTTGTGTCCGGCTCCTGTCTGTCTGCTGCCAGCACGCTGACTCCCCGGCTTGTGTCTGGCTCCTGTCTGTCTGCTGCCAGCACGCTGACTCCCCGGCTTGTGTCTGGCTCCTGTCTGTCTGCTGCCAGCACGCTGACTCCCCGGCTTGTGTCTGGCTCCTGTCTGTCTGCTGCCAGCACGCTGACTCCCCGGCTTGTGTCTGACTCCTGTCTGCTGCCAGCACGCTGACTCCCCGGCTTGTGTCTGACTCCTGTCTGTCTGCTGCCAGCACGCTGACCCCCCGGCTTGTGTCTGACTCCTGTCTGTCTGCTGCCAGCACGCTGACTCCCCGGCTTGTGTCTGGCTCCTGTCTGTCTGCTGCCAGCACCCTGACTCCCCGGCTTGTGTCTGACTCCTGTCTGTCTGCTGCCAGCTCGCTGACCCCCCGGCTTGTGTCTGACTCCTGTCTGTCTGCTGCCAGCACGCTGACCCCCCGGCTTGTGTCTGACTCCTGTCTGTCTGCTGCCAGCACGCTGACCCCCCGGCTTGTGTCTGGCTCCTGTCTGTCTGCTGCCAGCACCCTGACTCCCCGGCTTGTGTCTGACTCCTGTCTGTCTGCTGCCAGCTCGCTGACCCCCCGGCTTGTGTCTGGCTCCTGTCTGTCTGCTGCCAGCACGCTGACTCCCCGGCTTGTGTCTGACTCCTGTCTGTCTGCTGCCTGCACGCTGACCCCCCGGCTTGTGTCTGGCTCCTGTCTGTCTGCTGCCAGCACCCTGACTCCCCGGCTTGTGTCTGACTCCTGTCTGTCTGCTGCCAGCACGCTGACCCCCCGGCTTGTGTCTGACTCCTGTCTGTCTGCTGCCTGCACGCTGACCCCCCGGCTTGTGTCTGGCTCCTGTCTGTCTGCTGCCAGCACCCTGACCCCCCGGCTTGTGTCTGGCTCCTGTCTGTCTGCTGCCAGCACCCTGACCCCCCGGCTTGTGTCTGGCTCCTGTCTGTCTGCTGCCAGCTCGCTGACTCCCCGGCTTGTGTCTGGCTCCTGTCTGTCTGCTGCCAGCACCCTGACTCCCCGGCTTGTGTCTGGCTCCTGTCTGTCTGCTGCCAGCACCCTGACCCCCTGGCTTGTGTCTGGCTCCTGCCTGTCTGCTGCCAGCTCGCTGACTCCCGGGCTTGTGTCTGGCTCCTGTCTGTCTGCTGCCAGCACGCTGACTCCCCGGCTTGTGTCTGGCTCCTGTCTGTCTGCTGCCAGCACGCTGACTCCCCGGCTTGTGTCTGGCTCCTGTCTGTCTGCTGCCAGCACGCTGACTCCCCGGCTTGTGTCTGGCTCCTGTCTGTCTGCTGCCAGCACGCTGACCCCCCGGCTTGTGTCTGGCTCCTGTCTGTCTGCTGCCAGCACGCTGACTCCCCGGCTTGTGTCTGGCTCCTGTCTGTCTGCTGCCAGCACGCTGACTCCCCGGCTTGTGTCTGGCTCCTGTCTGTCTGCTGCCAGCACGCTGACCCCCCGGCTTGTGTCTGGCTCCTGTCTGTCTGCTGCCAGCACCCTGACTCCCCGGCTTGTGTCTGGCTCCTGTCTGTCTGCTGCCAGCACGCTGACTCCCCGGCTTGTGTCTGGCTCCTGTCTGTCTGCTGCCACGCTGACTCCCCGGCTTGTGTCTGGCTCCTGTCTGTCTGCTGCCACGCTGACTCCCCGGCTTGTGTCTGACTCCTGTCTGTCTGCTGCCAGCACGCTGACTCCCCGGCTTGTGTCTGGCTCCTGTCTGTCTGCTGCCAGCACGCTGACTCCCCGGCTTGTGTCTGGCTCCTGTCTGTCTGCTGCCAGCACCCTGACTCCCCGGCTTGTGTCTGGCTCCTGTCTGTCTGCTCCCACGCTGACTCCCCGGCTTGTGTCTGGCTCCTGTCTGTCTGCTGCCAGCACGCTGACTCCCCGGCTTGTGTCTGGCTCCTGTCTGTCTGCTGCCAGCACGCTGACTCCCCGGCTTGTGTCTGGCTCCTGTCTGTCTGCTGCCAGCACGCTGACTCCCCGGCTTGTGTCTGGCTCCTGTCTGTCTGCTGCCAGCACGCTGACTCCCCGGCTTGTGTCTGACTCCTGTCTGTCTGCTGCCAGCACGCTGACTCCCCGGCTTGTGTCTGACTCCTGTCTGTCTGCTGCCAGCACGCTGACTCCCCGGCTTGTGTCTGGCTCCTGTCTGTCTGCTGCCAGCACCCTGACCCCCCGGCTTGTGTCTGGCTCCTGTCTGTCTGCTGCCAGCTCGCTGACTCCCCGGCTTGTGTCTGGCGCCTGTCTGTCTGCTGCCAGCACCCTGACCCCCCGGCTTGTGTCTGGCTCCTGTCTGTCTGCTGCCAGCACCCTGACCCCCCGGCTTGTGTCTGGCTCCTGTCTGTCTGCTGCCAGCACGCTGACTCCCCGGCTTGTGTCTGACTCCTGTCTGTCTGCTGCCAGCTCGCTGACCCCCCGGCTTGTGTCTGGCTCCTGTCTGTCTGCTGCCAGCACGCTGACTCCCCGGCTTGTGTCTGGCTCCTGTCTGTCTGCTGCCAGCACCCTGACCCCCCGGCTTGTGTCTGGCTCCTGTCTGTCTGCTGCCAGCTCGCTGACTCCCCGGCTTGTGTCTGACTCCTGTCTGTCTGCTGCCAGCACCCTGACCCCCCGGCTTGTGTCTGGCTCCTGTCTGTCTGGTGCCAGCACGCTGACTCCCCGGCTTGTGTCTGACTCCTGTCTGTCTGCTGCCAGCTCGCTGACCCCCCGGCTTGTGTCTGGCTCCTGTCTGTCTGCTGCCAGCACGCTGACTCCCCGGCTTGTGTCTGGCTCCTGTCTGTCTGCTGCCAGCACGCTGACTCCCCGGCTTGTGTCTGGCTCCTGTCTGTCTGCTGCCAGCTCGCTGACCCCCCGGCTTGTGTCTGGCTCCTGTCTGTCTGCTGCCAGCTCGCTGACTCCCCGGCTTGTGTCTGGCTCCTGTCTGTCTGCTGCCAGCACGCTGACTCCCCGGCTTGTGTCTGGCTCCTGTCTGTCTGCTGCCAGCACGCTGACTCCCCGGCTTGTGTCTGACTCCTGTCTGTCTGCTGCCAGCTCGCTGACCCCCCGGCTTGTGTCTGGCTCCTGTCTGTCTGCTGCCACGCTGACTCCCCGGCTTGTGTCTGGCTCCTGTCTGTCTGCTGCCAGCACGCTGACTCCCCGGCTTGTGTCTGGCTCCTGTCTGTCTGCTGCCAGCACGCTGACTCCCCGGCTTGTGTCTGGCTCCTGTCTGTCTGCTGCCACGCTGACTCCCCGGCTTGTGTCTGACTCCTGTCTGTCTGCTGCCAGCACGCTGACCCCCCGGCTTGTGTCTGACTCCTGTCTGTCTGCTGCCTGCACCCTGACCCCCCGGCTTGTGTCTGGCTCCTGTCTGTCTGCTGCCTGCACCCTGACCCCCCGGCTTGTGTCTGGCTCCTGTCTGTCTGCTGCCAGCTCGCTGACCCCCCCCGGCTTGTGTCTGGCTCCTGTCTGTCTGCTGCCAGCACCCTGACCCCCCGGCTTGTGTCTGGCTCCTGTCTGTCTGCTGCCAGCTCGCTGACTCCCCGGCTTGTGTCTGGCTCCTGTCTGTCTGCTGCCAGCACGCTGACTCCCCGGCTTGTGTCTGGCTCCTGTCTGTCTGCTGCCAGCACGCTGACTCCCCGGCTTGTGTCTGGCTCCTGTCTGTCTGCTGCCAGCACGCTGACCCCCCGGCTTGTGTCTGGCTCCTGTCTGTCTGCTGCCAGCAAGCTGACTCCCCGGCTTGTGTCTGGCTCCTGTCTGTCTGCTGCCAGCACGCTGACTCCCCGGCTTGTGTCTGGCTCCTGTCTGTCTGCTGCCAGCACCCTGACTCCCCGGCTTGTGTCTGGCTCCTGTCTGTCTGCTGCCAGCACGCTGACTCCCCGGCTTGTGTCTGGCTCCTGTCTGTCTGCTGCCAGCACGCTGACTCCCCGGCTTGTGTCTGGCTCCTGTCTGTCTGCTGCCAGCACCCTGACTCCCCGGCTTGTGTCTGGCTCCTGTCTGTCTGCTGCCAGCACCCTGACCCCCCGGCTTGTGTCTGGCTCCTGTCTGTCTGCTGCCAGCACGCTGACCCCCCGGCTTGTGTCTGACTCCTGTCTGTCTGCTGCCAGCACGCTGACCCCCCGGCTTGTGTCTGGCTCCTGTCTGTCTGCTGCCAGCACGCTGACCCCCCGGCTTGTGTCTGACTCCTGTCTGTCTGCTGCCAGCACGCTGACTCCCCGGCTTGTGTCTGGCTCCTGTCTGTCTGCTGCCAGCACGCTGACCCCCCGGCTTGTGTCTGGCTCCTGTCTGTCTGCTGCCAGCACGCTGACTCCCCGGCTTGTGTCTGACTCCTGTCTGTCTGCTGCCAGCACCCTGACTCCCCGGCTTGTGTCTGGCTCCTGTCTGTCTGCTGCCAGCACGCTGACCCCCCGGCTTGTGTCTGACTCCTGTCTGTCTGCTGCCAGCACGCTGACTCCCCGGCTTGTGTCTGGCTCCTGTCTGTCTGCTGCCAGCACGCTGACCCCCCGGCTTGTGTCTGGCTCCTGTCTGTCTGCTGCCAGCACGCTGACCCCCCGGCTTGTGTCTGGCTCCTGTCTGTCTGCTGCCAGCACGCTGACTCCCCGGCTTGTGTCTGGCTCCTGTCTGTCTGCTGCCAGCACGCTGACTCCCCGGCTTGTGTCTGGCTCCTGTCTGTCTGCTGCCAGCACGCTGACTCCCCGGCTTGTGTCTGGCTCCTGTCTGTCTGCTGCCAGCACCCTGACCCCCCGGCTTGTGTCTGGCTCCTGTCTGTCTGCTGCCAGCACGCTGACCCCCCGGCTTGTGTCTGGCTCCTGTCTGTCTGCTGCCAGCTCGCTGACTCCCCGGCTTGTGTCTGGCTCCTGTCTGTCTGCTGCCAGCACCCTGACTCCCCGGCTTGTGTCTGGCTCCTGTCTGTCTGCTGCCAGCACGCTGACCCCCCGGCTTGTGTCTGGCTCCTGTCTGTCTGCTGCCAGCACCCTGACTCCCCGGCTTGTGTCTGGCTCCTGTCTGTCTGCTGCCAGCACCCTGACTCCCCGGCTTGTGTCTGCCTCCTGCCTGTCTGCTGCCAGCTCGCTGACTCCCCGGCTTGTGTCTGGCTCCTGCCTGTCTGCTGCCAGCACGCTGACTCCCCGGCTTGTGTCTGGCTCCTGTCTGTCTGCTGCCAGCTCGCTGACTCCCCGGCTTGTGTCTGGCTCCTGTCTGTCTGCTGCCAGCACGCTGACTCCCCGGCTTGTGTCTGGCTCCTGTCTGTCTGCTGCCAGCACGCTGACTCCCCGGCTTGTGTCTGGCTCCTGTCTGTCTGCTGCCAGCACGCTGACTCCCCGGCTTGTGTCTGGCTCCTGTCTGTCTGCTGCCAGCACGCTGACTCCCCGGCTTGTGTCTGGCTCCTGTCTGTCTGCTGCCAGCACCCTGACTCCCCGGCTTGTGTCTGACTCCTGTCTGTCTGCTGCCAGCTCGCTGACTCCCCGGCTTGTGTCTGACTCCTGTCTGTCTGCTGCCAGCACCCTGACTCCCCGGCTTGTGTCTGACTCCTGTCTGTCTGCTGCCAGCACGCTGACCCCCCGGCTTGTGTCTGGCTCCTGTCTGTCTGCTGCCAGCACCCTGACTCCCCGGCTTGTGTCTGACTCCTGTCTGTCTGCTGCCAGCTCGCTGACTCCCCGGCTTGTGTCTGACTCCTGTCTGTCTGCTGCCAGCACCCTGACTCCCCGGCTTGTGTCTGACTCCTGTCTGTCTGCTGCCAGCTCGCTGACTCCCCGGCTTGTGTCTGACTCCTGTCTGTCTGCTGCCAGCACGCTGACTCCCCGGCTTGTGTCTGGCTCCTGTCTGTCTGCTGCCAGCACCCTGACTCCCCGGCTTGTGTCTGACTCCTGTCTGTCTGCTGCCAGCACGCTGACTCCCCGGCTTGTGTCTGGCTCCTGTCTGTCTGCTGCCAGCACGCTGACTCCCCAGCTTGTGTCTGGCTCCTGTCTGTCTGCTGCCAGCACGCTGACTCCCCGGCTTGTGTCTGGCTCCTTTCTGTCTGCTGCCAGCACCCTGACTCCCCGGCTTGTGTCTGACTCCTGTCTGTCTGCTGCCAGCACGCTGACTCCCCGGCTTGTGTCTGACTCCTGTCTGTCTGCTGCCAGCACGCTGACTCCCCGGCTTGTGTCTGGCTCCTGTCTGTCTGCTGCCAGCACGCTGACCCCCCGGCTTGTGTCTGGCTCCTGTCTGTCTGCTGCCAGCACGCTGACTCCCCGGCTTGTGTCTGACTCCTGTCTGTCTGCTGCCAGCACGCTGACCCCCCGGCTTGTGTCTGGCTCCTGTCTGTCTGCTGCCAGCACGCTGACTCCCCGGCTTGTGTCTGGCTCCTGTCTGTCTGCTGCCAGCACGCTGACTCCCCGGCTTGTGTCTGACTCCTGTCTGTCTGCTGCCAGCACGCTGACCCCCCGGCTTGTGTCTGGCTCCTGTCTGTCTGCTGCCAGCACGCGGACTCCCCGGCTTGTGTCTGGCTCCTGTCTGTCTGCTGCCAGCTCGCTGACTCCCCGGCTTGTGTCTGGCTCCTGTCTGTCTGCTGCCAGCACGCGGACTCCCCGGCTTGTGTCTGGCTCCTGTCTGTCTGCTGCCAGCACGCGGACTCCCCGGCTTGTGTCTGGCTCCTGTCTGTCTGCTGCCAGCTCGCTGACTCCCCGGCTTGTGTCTGGCTCCTGCCTGTCTGCTGCCAGCACGCTGACCCCCCGGCTTGTGTCTGGCTCCTGTCTGTCTGCTGCCAGCACGCGGACTCCCCGGCTTGTGTCTGGCTCCTGTCTGTCTGCTGCCAGCTCGCTGACTCCCCGGCTTGTGTCTGGCTCCTGTCTGTCTGCTGCCAGCACGCGGACTCCCCGGCTTGTGTCTGGCTCCTGTCTGTCTGCTGCCAGCACGCGGACTCCCCGGCTTGTGTCTGGCTCCTGTCTGTCTGCTGCCAGCACGCGGACTCCCCGGCTTGTGTCTGGCTCCTGTCTGTCTGCTGCCAGCTCGCTGACTCCCCGGCTTGTGTCTGGCTCCTGTCTGTCTGCTGCCAGCTCGCTGACTCACCGGCTTGTGTCTGGCTCCTGTCTGTCTGCTGCCAGCTCGCTGACTCACCGGCTTGTGTCTGGCTCCTGTCTGTCTGCTGTCAGCACCCTGACTCCACGGCTTGTGTCTGACTCCTGTCTGTCTGCTGCCAGCACCCTGACTCCCCGGCTTGTGTCTGGCTCCTGTCTGTCTGCTGCCAGCACGCTGACTCCCCGGCTTGTGTCTGACTCCTGTCTGTCTGCTGCCAGCACCCTGACCCCCCGGCTTGTGTCTGGCTCCTGTCTGTCTGCTGCCAGCACGCTGACTCCCCGGCTTGTGTCTGGCTCCTGTCTGTCTGCTGCCAGCACGCTGACTCCCCGGCTTGTGTCTGGCTCCTGTCTGTCTGCTGCCAGCTCGCTGACTCCCCGGCTTGTGTCTGGCTCCTGTCTGTCTGCTGCCAGCACGCTGACTCCCCGGCTTGTGTCTGGCTCCTGTCTGTCTGCTGCCAGCACGCTGACTCCCCGGCTTGTGTCCGGCTCCTGTCTGTCTGCTGCCAGCTCGCTGACTCCCCGGCTTGTGTCTGGCTCCTGTCTGTCTGCTGCCAGCACGCTGACTCCCCGGCTTGTGTCTGACTCCTGTCTGTCTGCTGCCAGCACGCTGACTCCCCGGCTTGTGTCTGGCTCCTGTCTGTCTGCTGCCAGCACGCTGACTCCCCGGCTTGTGTCTGGCTCCTGTCTGTCTGCTGCCAGCTCGCTGACTCCCCGGCTTGTGTCTGGCTCCTGTCTGTCTGCTGCCAGCACCCTGACTCCCCGGCTTGTGTCTGGCTCCTGTCTGTCTGCTGCCAGCACGCTGACTCCCCGGCTTGTGTCTGGCTCCTGTCTGTCTGCTGCCAGCACGCTGACTCCCCGGCTTGTGTCTGGCTCCTGTCTGTCTGCTGCCAGCACGCTGACTCCCCGGCTTGTGTCTGGCTCCTGTCTGTCTGCTGCCAGCACGCTGACTCCCCGGCTTGTGTCTGGCTCCTGTCTGTCTGCTGCCAGCTCGCTGACTCCCCGGCTTGTGTCTGGCTCCTGTCTGTCTGCTGCCAGCTCGCTGACTCCCCGGCTTGTGTCTGGCTCCTGTCTGTCTGCTGCCAGCACGCTGACTCCCCGGCTTGTGTCTAGCTTCTGTCTGTCTGCTGCCAGCACGCTGACTCCCCGGCTTGTGTCTGGCTCCTGTCTGTCTGCTGCCAGCTCGCTGACTCCCCGGCTTGTGTCTGGCTCCTGTCTGTCTGCTGCCAGCACGCTGACTCCCCGGCTTGTGTCTGGCTCCTGTCTGTCTGCTGCCAGCACCCTGACTCCCCGGCTTGTGTCTGACTCCTGTCTGTCTGCTGCCAGCTCGCTGACTCCCCGGCTTGTGTCTGGCTCCTGTCTGTCTGCTGCCAGCTCGCTGACTCCCCGGTTTTGTGTCTGACTCCTGTCTGTCTGCTGCCAGCACGCTGACTCCCCGGCTTGTGTCTGGCTCCTGTCTGTCTGCTGCCAGCACCCTGACTCCCCGGCTTGTGTCTGGCTCCTGTCTGTCTGCTGCCAGCACGCTGACTCCCCGGCTTGTGTCTGGCTCCTTTCTGTCTGCTGCCAGCACCCTGACTCCCCGGCTTGTGTCTGACTCCTGTCTGTCTGCTGCCAGCACGCTGACTCCCCGGCTTGTGTCTGGCTCCTGTCTGTCTGCTGCCAGCACCCTGACTCCCCGGCTTGTGTCTGGCTCCTGTCTGTCTGCTGCCAGCACCCTGACTCCCCGGCTTGTGTCTGGCTCCTGTCTGTCTGCTGCCAGCTCGCTGACTCCCCGGCTTGTGTCTGGCTCCTGTCTGTCTGCTGCCAGCACGCGGACTCCCCGGCTTGTGTCTGGCTCCTGTCTGTCTGCTGCCAGCACCCTGACTCTACGGCTTGTGTCTGACTCCTGTCTGTCTGCTGCCAGCACGCTGACTCCCCGGCTTGTGTCTGGCTCCTGTCTGTCTGCTGCCAGCACGCTGACTCCCCGGCTTGTGTCTGGCTCCTGTCTGTCTGCTGCCAGCACGCTGACTCCCCGGCTTGTGTCTGGCTCCTGTCTGTCTGCTGCCAGCACGCTGACTCCCCGGCTTGTGTCTGGCTCCTGTCTGTCTGCTGCCAGCACGCTGACTCCCCGGCTTGTGTCTGGCTCCTGTCTGTCTGCTGCCAGCACCCTGACTCCCCGGTTTGTGTCTGACTCCTGTCTGTCTGCTGCCAGCACGCTGACTCCCCGGCTTGTGTCTGGCTCCTGTCTGTCTGCTGTCAGCACCCTGACTCCACGGCTTGTGTCTGACTCCTGTCTGTCTGCTGCCAGCACGCTGACTCCCCGGCTTGTGTCTGGCTCCTGTCTGTCTGCTGCCAGCTCGCTGACTCCCCGGCTTGTGTCTGGCTCCTGTCTGTCTGCTGCCAGCACGCTGACTCCCCGGCTTGTGTCTGACTCCTGTCTGTCTGCTGCCAGCACGCGGACTCCCCGGCTTGTGTCTGGCTCCTGTCTGTCTGCTGCCAGCTCGCTGAATCCCCGGCTTGTGTCTGGCTCCTGTCTGTCTGCTGCCAGCACGCGGACTCCCCGGCTTGTGTCTGGCTCCTGTCTGTCTGCTGCCAGCTCGCTGACTCCCCGGCTTGTGTCTGGCTCCTGTCTGTCTGCTGCCAGCACGCGGACTCCCCGGCTTGTGTCTGGCTCCTGTCTGTCTGCTGCCAGCTCGCTGACTCCCCGGCTTGTGTCTGACTCCTGTCTGTCTGCTGCCAGCACGCTGACTCCCCGGCTTGTGTCTGGCTCCTGTCTGTCTACTGCCAGCACGCTGACCCCCCGGCTTGTGTCTGGCTCCTGTCTGTCTGCTGCCAGCACGCTGACTCCCCGGCTTGTGTCTGGCTCCTGTCTGTCTGCTGCCAGCACGCGGACTCCCCGGCTTGTGTCTGACTCCTGTCTGTCTGCTGCCAGCACCCTGACTCCCCGGCTTGTGTCTGGCTCCTGTCTGTCTGCTGTCAGCACCCTGACTCCACGGCTTGTGTCTGGCTCCTGTCTGTCTGCTGCCAGCACGCGGACTCCCCGGCTTGTGTCTGACTCCTGTCTGTCTGCTGCCAGCACCCTGACTCCCCGGCTTGTGTCTGGCTCCTGTCTGTCTGCTGCCAGCTCGCTGACTCCCCGGCTTGTGTCTGGCTCCTGTCTGTCTGCTGCCAGCTCGCTGACTCCCCGGCTTGTGTCTGGCTCCTGTCTGTCTGCTGCCAGCTCGCTGACTCCCCGGCTTGTGTCTGGCTCCTGTCTGTCTGCTGCCAGCACCCTGACTCCCCGGCTTGTGTCTGACTCCTGTCTGTCTGCTGCCAGCACGCTGACTCCCCGGCTTGTGTCTGGCTCCTGTCTGTCTGCTGCCAGCACGCTGACTCCCCGGCTTGTGTCTGACTCCTGTCTGTCTGCTGCCAGCACGCTGACTCCCCGGCTTGTGTCTGGCTCCTGTCTGTCTGCTGCCAGCTCGCTGACTCCCCGGCTTGTGTCTGGCTCCTGTCTGTCTGCTGTCAGCACGCGGACTCCCCGGCTTGTGTCTGGCTCCTGCCTGTCTGCTGCCAGCACGCTGACTCCCCGGCTTGTGTCTGGCTCCTGTCTGTCTGCTGCCAGTTCGCTGACTCCCCGGCTTGTGTCTGGCTCCTGTCTGTCTGCTGCCAGCACCCTGACCCCCCGGCTTGTGTCTGGCTCCTGTCTGTCTGCTGCCAGCTCGCTGACTCCCCGGCTTGTGTCTGGCTCCTGTCTGTCTGCTGCCAGCTCGCTGACTCCCCGGCTTGTGTCTGGCTCCTGTCTGTCTGCTGCCAGCACGCTGTCTCCCCGGCTTGTGTCTGGCTCCTGCCTGTCTGCTGCCAGCACGCTGACTCCCCGGCTTGTGTCTGGCTCCTGCCTGTCTGCTGCCAGCACGCTGACTCCCCGGCTTGTGTCTGGCTCCTGTCTGTCTGCTGCCAGCACGCTGACTCCCCGGCTTGTGTCTGGCTCCTGTCTGTCTGCTGCCACGCTGACTCCCCGGCTTGTGTCTGGCTCCTGTCTGTCTGCTGCCAGCACCCTGACTGCCCGGCTTGTGTCTGGCTCCTGTCTGTCTGCTGCCAGCACGCTGACCCCCCGGCTTGTGTCTGGCTCCTGTCTGTCTGCTGCCAGCACGCTGACTCCCCGGCTTGTGTCTGGCTCCTGTCTGTCTGCTGCCAGCACCCTGACTCCCCGGCTTGTGTCTGGCTCCTGCCTGTCTGCTGCCAGCACCCTGACTCCCCGGCTTGTGTCTGGCTCCTGTCTGTCTGCTGCCAGCACGCTGACCCCCCGGCTTGTGTCTGGCTCCTGTCTGTCTGCTGCCAGCACGCTGACTCCCCGGCTTGTGTCTGGCTCCTGTCTGTCTGCTGCCAGCACCCTGACTCCCCGGCTTGTGTCTGGCTCCTGTCTGTCTGCTGCCAGCTCGCTGACTCCCCGGCTTGTGTCTGGCTCCTGTCTGTCTGCTGCCAGCTCGCTGACTCCCCGGCTTGTGTCTGGCTCCTGTCTGTCTGCTGCCAGCTCGCTGACTCCCCGGCTTGTGTCTGGCTCCTGTCTGTCTGCTGCCAGCTCGCTGACTCCCCGGCTTGTGTCTGGCTCCTGTCTGTCTGCTGCCAGCACGCTGACTCCCCGGCTTGTGTCTGACTCCTGTCTGTCTGCTGCCAGCACCCTGACTCCCCGGCTTGTGTCTGACTCCTGTCTGTCTGCTGCCTGCACGCTGACTCCCCGGCTTGTGTCTGGCTCCTGTCTGTCTGCTGCCAGCTCGCTGACTCCCCGGCTTGTGTCTGGCTCCTGTCTGTCTGCTGCCAGCACGCTGACTCCCCGGCTTGTGTCTGACTCCTGTCTGTCTGCTGCCAGCACCCTGACTCCCCGGCTTGTGTCTGGCTCCTGTCTGTCTGCTGCCAGCACGCTGACTCCCCGGCTTGTGTCTGGCTCCTGTCTGTCTGCTGCCAGCTCGCTGACTCCCCGGCTTGTGTCTGGCTCCTGTCTGTCTGCTGCCAGCACCCTGACTCCCCAGCTTGTGTCTGGCTCCTGTCTGTCTGCTGCCAGCACGCTGACTCCCCGGCTTGTGTCTGACTCCTGTCTGTCTGCTGTCAGCACCCTGACTCCCCGGCTTGTGTCTGGCTCCTGTCTGTCTGCTGCCAGCACCCTGACCCCCCGGCTTGTGTCTGGCTCCTGTCTGTCTGCTGCCACGCTGACTCCCCGGCTTGTGTCTGGCTCCTGTCTGTCTGCTGCCAGCACGCTGACTCCCCGGCTTGTGTCTGACTCCTGTCTGTCTGCTGTCAGCACCCTGACTCCCCGGCTTGTGTCTGGCTCCTGTCTGTCTGCTGCCACGCTGACCCCCCGGCTTGTGTCTGGCTCCTGTCTGTCTGCTGCCAGCACGCTGACTCCCCGGCTTGTGTCTGGCTCCTGTCTGTCTGCTGTCAGCACCCTGACTCCCCGGCTTGTGTCTGGCTCCTGTCTGTCTGCTGCCAGCACGCTGACTCCCCGGCTTGTGTCTGACTCCTGTCTGTCTGCTGTCAGCACCCTGACTCCCCGGCTTGTGTCTGGCTCCTGTCTGTCTGCTGCCAGCACCCTGACTCCCCGGCTTGTGTCTGGCTCCTGTTTGTCTGCTGCCAGCACGCTGACCCCCCCGGCTTGTGTCTGACTCCTGTCTGTCTGCTGCCAGCACCGTGACTCCCCGGCTTGTGTCTGGCTCCTGTCTGTCTGCTGCCAGCACCCTGACTCCCCGGCTTGTGTCTGGCTCCTGTCTGTCTGCTGCCAGCACGCTGACTCCCCGGCTTGTGTCTGGCTCCTGTCTGTCTGCTGCCAGCACGCTGACTCCCCGGCTTGTGTCTGGCTCCTGTCTGTCTGCTGCCAGCACGCTGACCCCCCCGGCTTGTGTCTGACTCCTGTCTGTCTGCTGCCAGCACCCTGACTCCCCGGCTTGTGTCTGACTCCTGTCTGTCTGCTGCCAGCACGCTGACTCCCCGGCTTGTGTCTGACTCCTGTCTGTCTGCTGCCAGCTCGCTGACCCCCCGGCTTGTGTCTGACTCCTGTCTGTCTGCTGCCAGCACCCTGACTCCCCGGCTTGTGCCTGGCTCCTGTCTCTCTGCTGCCAGCACGCTGACTCCCCGGCTTGTGTCTGGCTCCTGTCTGTCTGCTGCCAGCACGCGGACTCCCCGGCTTGTGTCTGACTCCTGTCTGTCTGCTGCCAGCACGCTGACCCCTCGGCTTGTGTCTGACTCCTGTCTGTCTGCTGCCAGCACGCTGACCCCCCGGCTTGTGTCTGGCTCCTGTCTGTCTGCTGTCAGCACCCTGACCCCCCCGGCTTGTGTCTGACTCCTGTCTGTCTGCTGCCAGCACGCTGACTCCCCGGCTTGTGTCTGACTCCTGTCTGTCTGCTGCCAGCACGCTGACTCCCCGGCTTGTGTCTGGCTCCTGTCTGTCTGCTGCCAGCACGCGGACTCCCCGGCTTGTGTCTGACTCCTGTCTGTCTGCTGCCAGCACGCTGACCCCCCGGCTTGTGTCTGACTCCTGTCTGTCTGCTGCCAGCTCGCTGACCCCCCGGCTTGTGTCTGACTCCTGTCTGTCTGCTGCCAGCACGCTGACTCCCCGGCTTGTGTCTGGCTCCTGTCTGTCTGCTGCCAGCACGCGGACTCCCCGGCTTGTGTCTGACTCCTGTCTGTCTGCTGCCAGCACGCTGACCCCCCGGCTTGTGTCTGACTCCTGTCTGTCTGCTGCCAGCTCGCTGACCCCCCGGCTTGTGTCTGACTCCTGTCTGTCTGCTGCCAGCACGCTGACTCCCCGGCTTGTGTCTGGCTCCTGTCTGTCTGCTGCCAGCACGCTGACCCCCCGGCTTGTGTCTGACTCCTGTCTGTCTGCTGCCAGCACGCTGACCCCCCGGCTTGTGTCTGGCTCCTGTCTGTCTGCTGCCAGCACGCTGACCCCCCGGCTTGTGTCTGACTCCTGTCTGTCTGCTGCCAGCACGCTGACCCCCCGGCTTGTGTCTGGCTCCTGTCTGTCTGCTGCCAGCACGCTGACCCCCCGGCTTGTGTCTGGCTCCTGTCTGTCTGCTGACAGCACGCTGACTCCCCGGCTTGTGTCTGACTCCTGTCTGTCTGCTGCCAGCACGCTGACTCCCCGGCTTGTGTCTGGCTCCTGTCTGTCTGCTGCCACCCTGACTCCCCGGCTTGTGTCTGGCTCCTGTCTGTCTGCTGCCAGCACGCTGACCCCCCGGCTTGTGTCTGGCTCCTGTCTGTCTGCTGCCAGCACGCTGACCCCCCGGCTTGTGTCTGGCTCCTGTCTGTCTGCTGCCAGCACGCTGACCCCCCGGCTTGTGTCTGGCTCCTGTCTGTCTGCTGCCAGCACGCTGACTCCCCGGCTTGTGTCTGGCTCCTGTCTGTCTGCTGCCAGCACGCTGACCCCCCGGCTTGTGTCTGACTCCTGTCTGTCTGCTGCCAGCACGCTGACCCCCCGGCTTGTGTCTGGCTCCTATCTGTCTGCTGCCAGCACGCTGACTCCCCGGCTTGTGTCTGGCTCCTGTCTGTCTGCTGCCAGCACGCTGTCTCCTCGGCTTGTGTCTGGCTCCTGTCTGTCTGCTGCCAGCACGCTGACTCCCCGGCTTGTGTCTGGCTCCTGTCTGTCTGCTGCCACGCTGACTCCCCGGCTTGTGTCTGGCTCCTGTCTGTCTGCTGCCAGCACCCTGACTCCCCGGCTTGTGTCTGGCTCCTGTCTGTCTGCTGCCAGCACCCTGACTCCCCGGCTTGTGTCTGGCTCCTGTCTGTCTGCTGCCAGCACGCTGACCCCCCGGCTTGTGTCTGGCTCCTATCTGTCTGCTGCCAGCACGCTGTCTCCCCGGCTTGTGTCTGACTCCTGTCTGTCTGCTGCCAGCACGCTGTCTCCCCGGCTTGTGTCTGGCTCCTGTCTGTCTGCTGCCAGCACGCTGTCTCCCCGGCTTGTGTCTGACTCCTGTCTGTCTGCTGCCAGCACGCTGACTCCCCGGCTTGTGTCTGGCTCCTGTCTGTCTGCTGCCAGCACCCTGACTCCCCGGCTTGTGTCTGACTCCTGTCTGTCTGCTGCCAGCACGCTGACCCCCCGGCTTTTGTCTGGCTCCTGTCTGTCTGCTGCCAGCACGCTGACTCCCCGGCTTGTGTCTGGCGCCTGTCTATCTGCTGCCAGCAGGCTGACTCCCCGGCTTGTGTCTGGCTCCTGTCTGTCTGCTGCCAGCACGCTGACTCCCCGGCTTGTGTCTGGCTCCTGTCTGTCTGCTGCCAGCACGCTGACTCCCCGGCTTGTGTCTGGCGCCTGTCTGTCTGCTGCCAGCAGGCTGACTCCCCGGCTTGTGTCTGGCTCCTGTCTGTCTGCTGCCAGCACGCTGTCCCCCCGGCTTGTGTCTGACTCCTGTCTGTCTGCTGCCAGCACGCTGTCCCCCCGGCTTGTGTCTGACTCCTGTCTGTCTGCTGCCAGCACGCTGTCCCCCCGGCTTGTGTCTGACTCCTGTCTGTCTGCTGCCAGCACGCTGTCCCCCCGGCTTGTGTCTGACTCCTGTCTGTCTGCTGCCAGCACCCTGACTCCCCGGCTTGTGTCTGGCTCCTGTCTGTCTGCTGCCAGCACGCTGACTCCCCGGCTTGTGTCTGGCTCCTGTCTGTCTGCTGCCAGCACGCTGACTCCCCGGCTTGTGTCTGGCTCCTGTCTGTCTACTGCCAGCACCCTGACTCCCCGGCTTGTGTCTGGCTCCTGTCTGTCTGCTGCCAGCACGCTGTCTCCCCGGCTTGTGTCCGGCTCCTGTCTGTCTGCTGCCAGCACGCTGTCTCCCCGGCTTGTGTCTGGCGCCTATCTGTCTGCTGCCAGCACGCTGACTCCCCGGCTTGTGTCTGGCGCCTATCTGTCTGCTGCCAGCACGCTGACTCCCCGGCTTGTGTCTGGCTCCTGTCTGTCTGCTGCCAGCACGCTGACTCCCCGGCTTGTGTCCGGCTCCTGTCTGTCTGCTGCCAGCACGCTGTCTCCCCGGCTTGTGTCCGGCTCCTGTCTGTCTGCTGCCAGCACGCTGTCTCCGCGGCTTGTGTCCGGCTCCTGTCTGTCTGCTGCCAGCTCGCTGACTCCCCGGCTTGTGTCTGGCGCCTATCTGTCTGCTGCCAGCACGCTGACTCCCCGGCTTGTGTCTGGCTCCTGTCTGTCTGCTGCCAGCACGCTGACTCCCCGGCTTGTGTCTGACTCCTGTCTGTCTGCTGCCAGCACGCTGACTCCACGGCTTGTGTCTGGCGCCTGTCTGTCTGCTGCCAGCAGGCTGACTCCCCGGCTTGTGTCTGGTTCCTGTCTGTCTGCTCCCACGCTGACTCCCCGGCTTGTGTCTGACTCCTGTCTGTCTGCTGCCAGCACGCTGACTCCCCGGCTTGTGTCTGACTCCTGTCTGTCTGCTGCCAGCACGCTGACTCCCCGGCTTGTGTCTGGCGCCTGTCTGTCTGCTGCCAGCACGCTGACTCCCCGGCTTGTGTCTGACTCCTGTCTGTCTGCTGCCAGCACGCTGACTCCCCGGCTTGTGTCTGGCGCCTGTCTGTCTGCTGCCAGCACGCTGACTCCCCGGCTTGTGTCTGGCGCCTGTCTGTCTGCTGCCAGCACGCTGACTCCCCGGCTTGTGTCTGGCTCCTGTCTGTCTGCTGCCAGCACGCTGACTCCCCGGCTTGTGTCTGGCTCCTGTCTGTCTGCTGCCAGCACGCTGACTCCCCGGCTTGTGTCTGGCGCCTGTCTGTCTGCTGCCAGCACGCTGACTCCCCGGCTTGTGTCTGGCGCCTGTCTGTCTGCTGCCAGCACGCTGACTCCCCGGCTTGTGTCTGGCTCCTGTCTGTCTGCTGCCAGCACGCTGACTCCCCGGCTTGTGTCTGGCTCCTGTCTGTCTGTTTCCAGCACGCTGTCCCCCCGGCTTGTGTCTGACTCCTGTCTGTCTGCTGCCAGCACGCTGTCCCCCCGGCTTGTGTCTGACTCCTGTCTGTCTGCTGCCAGCACGCTGACTCCCCGGCTTGTGTCTGGCTCCTGTCTGTCTGCTGCCAGCACGCTGACTCCCCGGCTTGTGTCTGGCTCCTGTCTGTCTGCTGCCATGCTGACTCCCCGGCTTGTGTCTGGCTCCTGTCTGTCTGCTGCCAGCACGCTGACTCCCCGGCTTGTGTCTGACTCCTGTCTGTCTGCTGCCACGCTGACTCCCCGGCTTGTGTCTGGCTCCTGTCTGTCTGCTGCCAGCACGCTGACTCCCCGGCTTGTGTCTGACTCCTGTCTGTCTGCTGCCAGCACGCTGACTCGCCGGCTTGTGTCTGGCTCCTGTCTGTCTGGTGCCAGCACCCGGACTCACCGGCTTGTGTCTGACTCCTGTCTGTCTGCTGCCAGCACGCTGACCCCCCGGCTTGTGTCTGACTCCTGTCTGTCTGCTGCCACGCAGACTCCCCGGCTTGTGTCTGGCTCCTGTCTGTCTGCTGCCAGCACGCTGACCCCCCGGCTTGTGTCTGACTCCTGTCTGTCTGCTGCCACGCAGACTCCCCGGCTTGTGTCTGGCTCCTGTCTGTCTGCTGCCAGCACGCTGACTCCCCGGCTTGTGTCTGGCTCCTGTCTGTCTGCTGCCACGCTGACCCCCCGGCTTGTGTCTGGCTCCTGTCTGTCTCCTGCCAGCACCCTGACTCCCCGGCTTGTGTCTGGCTCCTGTCTGTCTGCTGCCAGCACCCTGACTCCCCGGCTTGTGTCTGACTCCTGTCTGTCTGCTGCCAGCACGCTGACTCCCCGGCTTGTGTCTGGCTCCTGTCTGTCTGCTGCCAGCACGCTGACTCCCCGGCTTGTGTCTGGCTCCTGTCTGTCTGCTGCCAGCACCCTGACTCCCCGGCTTGTGTCTGGCTCCTGTCTGTCTGCTGCCAGCACCCTGACTCCCCGGCTTGTGTCTGGCTCTTGTCTGTCTGGTGCCAGCACGCTGACTCCCCGGCTTGTGTCTGACTCCTGTCTGTCTGCTTCCAGCACCCTGACACCCCGGCTTGTGTCTGGCTCCTGTCTGTCTGCTGCCTGCACGCTGACTCCCAGACTTGTGTCTGGCTCCTGTCTGTCTGCTGCCAGCACGCTGACTCCCCGGCTTGTGTCTGACTCCTGTCTGTCTGCTGCCTGCACGCTGACTCCCAGACTTGTGTCTGGCTCCTGTCTGTCTGCTGCCACGCTGACTCCCCGGCTTGTGTCTGGCTCCTGTCTGTCTGCTGCCACGCTGACTCCCCGGCTTGTGTCTGGCTCCTGTCTGTCTGCTGCCACGCTGACTCCCCGGCTTGTGTCTGGCTCCTGTCTGTCTGCTGCCAGCACGCTGACTCCCCGGCTTGTGTCTGGCTCCTGTCTGTCTGCTGCCACGCTGACTCCCCGGCTTGTGTCTGGCTCCTGTCTGTCTGCTGCCACGCTGACTCCCCGGCTTGTGTCTGGCTCCTGTCTGTCTGCTGCCAGCACCCTGACTCCCCGGCTTGTGTCTGACTCCTGTCTGTCTGCTGCCAGCACGTTGACTCCCCGGCTTGTGTCTGGCTCCTGTCTGTCTGCTCCCACGCTGACTCCCCGGCTTGTGTCTGGCTCCTGTCTGTCTGCTGCCAGCACGTTGACTCCCCGGCTTGTGTCTGGCTCCTGTCTGTCTGCTCCCACGCTGACTCCCCGGCTTGTGTCTGGCTCCTGTCTGTCTGCTGCCAGCACCCTGACTCCCCGGCTTGTGTCTGGCTCCTGTCTGTCTGCTGCCAGCACGCTGACCCCCCGGCTTGTGTCTGACTCCTGTCTGTCTGCTGCCAGCACGCTGACTCCCCGGCTTGTGTCTGGCTCCTGTCTGTCTGCTGCCACGCTGACTCCCCGGCTTGTGTCTGACTCCTGTCTGTCTGCTGCCAGCACGCTGACTCCCCGGCTTGTGTCTGGCTCCTGTCTGTCTGCTGCCAGCACGCTGACTCCCCGGCTTGTGTCTGACTCCTGTCTGTCTGCTGCCAGCACGCTGACTCCCCGGCTTGTGTCTGGCTCCTGTCTGTCTGCTGCCAGCACCCTGACTCCCCGGCTTGTGTCTGACTCCTGTCTGTCTGCTGCCAGCACCCTGACTCCCCGGCTTGTGTCTGACTCCTGTCTGTCTGCTGCCACGCTGACTCCCCGGCTTGTGTCTGGCTCCTGTCTGTCTGCTGCCAGCACCCTGACTCCCCGGCTTGTGTCTGGCTCCTGTCTGTCTGCTGCCAGCACCCTGACTCCCCGGCTTGTGTCTGACTCCTGTCTGTCTGCTGCCAGCACGCTGACTCCCCGGCTTGTGTCTGGCTCCTGTCTGTCTGCTGCCAGCACCCTGACTCCCCGGCTTGTGTCTGACTCCTGTCTGTCTGCTGCCAGCACGCTGACTCCCCGGCTTGTGTCTGGCTCCTGTCTGTCTGCTGCCAGCACGCTGACTCCCCGGCTTGTGTCTGGCTCCTGTCTGTCTGCTGCCACGCTGACCCCCCGGCTTGTGTCTGGCTCCTGTCTGTCTGCTGCCAGCACCCTGACTCCCCGGCTTGTGTCTGGCTCCTGTCTGTCTGCTGCCACGCTGACCCCCCGGCTTGTGTCTGGCTCCTGTCTGTCTGCTGCCAGCACGCTGACTCCCCGGCTTGTGTCTGGCTCCTGTCTGTCTGCTGCCAGCACGCTGACTCCCCGGCTTGTGTCTGACTCCTGTCTGTCTGCTGCCAGCTCGCTGACCCCCCGGTTTGTGTCTGACTCCTGTCTGTCTGCTGCCAGCACCCTGACTCCCCGGCTTGTGTCTGGCTCCTGTCTGCCTGCTGCCACGCTGACTCCCCGGCTTGTGTCTGACTCCTGTCTGTCTGCTGCCAGCTCGCTGACTCCCCGGCTTGTGTCTGACTCCTGTCTGTCTGCTGCCAGCTCGCTGACTCCCCGGCTTGTGTCTGACTCCTGTCTGTCTGCTGCCAGCACCCTGACTCCCCGGCTTGTGTCTGGCTCCTGTCTGTCTGCTGCCAGCACGCTGACTCCCCGGCTTGTGTCTGGCTCCTGTCTGTCTGCTGCCAGCACGCTGACTCCCCGGCTTGTGTCTGGCTCCTTTCTGTCTGCTGCCAGCACGCTGACTCCCCGGCTTGTGTCTGGCTCCTGTCTGTCTGCTGCCAGCACGCTGACTCCCCGGCTTGTGTCTGGCTCCTGTCTGTCTGCTGCCACGCTGACTCCCCGGCTTGTGTCTGACTCCTGTCTGTCTGCTGCCAGCTCGCTGACTCCCCGGCTTGTGTCTGACTCCTGTCTGTCTGCTGCCAGCTCGCTGACTCCCCGGCTTGTGTCTGACTCCTGTCTGTCTGCTGCCAGCACCCTGACTCCCCGGCTTGTGTCTGGCTCCTGTCTGCCTGCTGCCACGCTGACTCCCCGGCTTGTGTCTGACTCCTGTCTGTCTGCAGCCAGCTCGCTGACTCCCCGGCTTGTGTCTGACTCCTGTCTGTCTGCTGCCAGCTCGCTGACTCCCCGGCTTGTGTCTGACTCCTGTCTGTCTGCTGCCAGCACGCTGACTCCCCGGCTTGTGTCTGGCTCCTGTCTGTCTGCTGCCAGCACGCTGACTCCCCGGCTTGTGTCTGGCTCCTGTCTGTCTGCTGCCAGCACGCTGACTCCCCGGCTTGTGTCTGGCTCCTGTCTGTCTGCTGCCAGCACGCTGACTCCCCGGCTTGTGTCTGGCTCCTGTCTGTCTGCTGCCAGCTCGCTGACTCCCCGGCTTGTGTCTGACTCCTGTCTGTCTGCTGCCAGCACGCTGACTCCCCGGCTTGTGTCTGGCTCCTGTCTGTCTGCTGCCAGCACCCTGACTCCCCGGCTTGTGTCTGGCTCCTGTCTGCCTGCTGCCAGCACCCTGACTCCCCGGCTTGTGTCTGACTCCTGTCTGTCTGCTGCCAGCTCGCTGACTCCCCGGCTTGTGTCTGACTCCTGTCTGTCTGCTGCCAGCACCCTGACTCCCCGGCTTGTGTCTGGCTCCTGTCTGTCTGCTGCCAGCTCGCTGACTCCCCGGCTTGTGTCTCGCTCCTGTCTGTCTGCTGCCAGCACGCTGACTCCCCGGCTTGTGTCTGGCTCCTGTCTGTCTGCTGCCAGCACCCTGACTCCCCGGCTTGTGTCTGGCTCCTGTCTGTCTGCTGCCAGCACGCTGACCCCCCGGCTTGTGTCTGGCTCCTGTCTGTCTGCTGCCAGCTCGCTGACTCCCCGGCTTGTGTCTCGCTCCTGTCTGTCTGCTGCCAGCACGCTGACTCCCCGGCTTGTGTCTGGCTCCTGTCTGTCTGCTGCCAGCACCCTGACTCCCCGGCTTGTGTCTGGCTCCTGTCTGTCTGCTGCCAGCACGCTGACTCCCCGGCTTGTGTCTGGCTCCTGTCTGTCTGCTGCCAGCACGCTGACCCCCCGGCTTGTGTCTGGCTCCTGTCTGTCTGCTGCCAGCACGCTGACTCCCCGGCTTGTGTCTGGCTCCTGTCTGTCTGCTGCCAGCACCCTGACTCCCCGGCTTGTGTCTGGCTCCTGTCTGTCTGCTGCCAGCACGCTGACTCCACGGCTTGTGTCTGACTCCTGTCTGTCTGCTGCCAGCACGCTGACTCCCCGGCTTGTGTCTGGCTCCTGTCTGTCTGCTGCCAGCACCCTGACTCCCCGGCTTGTGTCTGGCTCCTGTCTGTCTGCTGCCAGCACGCTGACTCCCCGGCTTGTGTCTGGCTCCTGTCTGTCTGCTCCCACGCTGACTCCCCGGCTTGTGTCTGGCTCCTGTCTGTCTGCTGCCAGCACCCTGACCCCCCGGCTTGTGTCTGGCTCCTGACTGTCTGCTGCCAGCACGCTGACTCCCCGGCTTGTGTCTTGCTCCTGTCTGTCTGCTGCCAGCACGCTGACTCCCCGGCTTGTGTCTGGCTCCTGTCTGTCTGCTGCCAGCACGCTGACTCCCCGGCTTGTGTCTGGCTCCTGTCTGTCTGCTGCCAGCTCGCTGACTCCCCGGCTTGTGTCTGGCTCCTGTCTGTCTGCTGCCAGCACGCTGACTCCCCGGCTTGTGTCTGACTCCTGTCTGTCTGCTGCCAGCACGCTGACTCCCCGGCTTGTGTCTGGCTCCTGTCTGTCTGCTGCCAGCACGCTGACTCCCCGGCTTGTGTCTGGCTCCTGTCTGTCTGCTGCCAGCACGCTGACTCCCCGGCTTGTGTCTGGCTCCTGTCTGTCTGCTCCCACCCTGACTCCCCGGCTTGTGTCTGGCTCCTGTCTGTCTGCTGCCAGCACGCTGACTCCCCGGCTTGTGTCTGGCTCCTGTCTGTCTGCTGCCAGCACGCTGACTCCCCGGCTTGTGTCTGGCTCCTGTCTGTCTGCTCCCACCCTGACTCCCCGGCTTGTGTCTGGCTCCTGTCTGTCTGCTGCCAGCACGCTGACTCCCCGGCTTGTGTCTGGCTCCTGTCTGTCTGCTGCCAGCACGCTGACTCCCCGGCTTGTGTCTGGCTCCTGTCTGTCTGCTGCCAGCACGCTGACCCCCCGGCTTGTGTCTGGCTCCTGTCTGTCTGCTGCCAGCACGCTGGCTCCCCGACTTGTGTCTGGCTCCTGTCTGTCTGCTGCCAGCACGCTGACCCCCCGGATTGTGTCTGGCTCCTGTCTGTCTGCTGCCTGCTCGCTGACTCCCCGGCTTGTGTCTGGCTCCCGTCTGTCTGCTGCCAGCACGCTGACTCCCCGGCTTGTGTCTGACTCCTGTCTGTCTGCTGCCAGCACGCTGACTCCCCGGCTTGTGTCTGGCTCCTGTCTGTCTGCTGCCAGCACGCTGACCCCCCGGCTTGTGTCTGGCTCCTGTCTGTCTGCTCCCACCCTGACTCCCCGGCTTGTGTCTGGCTCCTGTCTGTCTGCTGCCAGCACGCTGACTCCCCGGCTTGTGTCTGGCTCCTGTCTGTCTGCTGCCAGCACGCTGACTCCCCGGCTTGTGTCTGGCTCCTGTCTGTCTGCTGCCAGCACGCTGACTCCTAGGCTTGTGTCTGGCTCCTGTCTGTCTGCTGCCAGCAGGCTGACTCCCCGGCTTGTGTCTGGCGCCTGTCTGTCTGCTGCCAGCAGGCTGACTCCCCGGCTTGTGTCTGGCTCCTGTCTGTCTGCTGCCAGCACGCTGACTCCCCGGCTTGTGTCTGGCTCCTGTCTGTCTGCTGCCAGCACGCTGACTCCCCGGCTTGTGTCTGACTCCTGTCTGTCTGCTGCCAGCACGCTGACTCCCCGGCTTGTGTCTGGCGCCTGTCTGTCTGCTGCCAGCAGGCTGACTCCCCGGCTTGTGTCTGGCTCCTGTCTGTCTGCTGCCAGCACGCTGACTCCCCGGCTTGTGTCTGGCGCCTGTCTGTCTGCTGCCAGCACGCTGACTCCCCGGCTTGTGTCTGGCGCCTGTCTGTCTGCTGCCAGCACGCTGACCCCCCGGCTTGTGTCTGGCGCCTGTCTGTCTGCTGCCAGCACCCTGACTCCCCGGCTTGTGTCTGGCGCCTGTCTGTCTGCTGCCAGCACGCTGACTCCCCGGCTTGTGTCTGGCTGCTGTCTGTCTGTTTCCAGCACGCTGTCCCCCCGGCTTGTGTCTGACTCCTGTCTGTCTGCTGCCAGCACGCTGTCCCCCCGGCTTGTGTCTGACTCCTGTCTGTCTGCTGCCAGCACGCTGGCTCCCCGGCTTGTGTCTGGCTCCTGTCTGTCTGCTGCCACGCTGACTCCCCGGCTTGTATCTGGCTCCTGTCTGTCTGTTTCCAGCACGCTGTCCCCCCGGCTTGTGTCTGGCTCCTGTCTGTCTGCTGCCACGCTGACTCCCCGGCTTGTATCTGGCTCCTGTCTGTCTGTTTCCAGCACGCTGTCCCCCCGGCTTGTGTCTGACTCCTGTCTGTCTGCTGCCAGCACGCTGACTCCCCGGCTTGTGTCTGGCTCCTGTCTGTCTGTTTCCAGCACGCTGTCCCCCCGGCTTGTGTCTGACTCCTGTCTGTCTGCTGCCAGCACGCTGTCCCCCCGGCTTGTGTCTGACTCCTGTCTGTCTGCTGCCAGCACGCTGACTCCCCGGCTTGTGTCTGGCTCCTGTCTGTCTGCTGCCAGCACGCTGACTCCCCGGCTTGTGTCTGGCTCCTGTCTGTCTGCTGCCACGCTGACTCCCCGGCTTGTATCTGTCTCCTGTCTGTCTGCTGCCAGCACCCTGACCCCCCGGCTTGTGTCTGACTCCTGTCTGTCTGCTGCCAGCACGCTGACTCCCCGGCTTGTGTCTGGCTCCTGTCTGTCTGCTGCCACGCTGACTCCCCGGCTTGTATCTGTCTCCTGTCTGTCTGCTGCCAGCACCCTGACCCCCCGGCTTGTGTCTGACTCCTGTCTGTCTGCTGCCAGCACGCTGACTCCCCGGCTTGTGTCTGGCTCCTGTCTGTCTGCTGCCAGCTCGCTGACTCCCCGGCTTGTGTCTGGCTCCTGTCTGTCTGCTGCCAGCACCCTGACTCCCCGGCTTGTGTCTGGCTCCTGTCTGTCTGCTGCCAGCACGCTGACTCCCCGGCTTGTGTCTGGCTCCTGTCTGTCTGCTGCCAGCACGCTGACCCCCCGGCTTGTGTCTGGCTCCTGTCTGTCTGCTGCCAGCTCGCTGACTCCCCGGCTTGTGTCTCGCTCCTGTCTGTCTGCTGCCAGCACGCTGACTCCCCGGCTTGTGTCTGGCTCCTGTCTGTCTGCTGCCAGCACCCTGACTCCCCGGCTTGTGTCTGGCTCCTGTCTGTCTGCTGCCAGCACGCTGACCCCCCGGCTTGTGTCTGGCTCCTGTCTGTCTGCTGCCAGCACGCTGACTCCCCGGCTTGTGTCTGGCTCCTGTCTGTCTGCTGCCAGCACCCTGACTCCCCGGCTTGTGTCTGGCTCCTGTCTGTCTGCTGCCAGCACGCTGACTCCACGGCTTGTGTCTGACTCCTGTCTGTCTGCTGCCAGCACGCTGACTCCCCGGCTTGTGTCTGGCTCCTGTCTGTCTGCTGCCAGCACCCTGACTCCCCGGCTTGTGTCTGGCTCCTGTCTGTCTGCTGCCAGCACGCTGACTCCCCGGCTTGTATCTGGCTCCTGTCTGTCTGCTCCCACGCTGACTCCCCGGCTTGTGTCTGGCTCCTGTCTGTCTGCTGCCAGCACCCTGACTCCCTGGCTTGTGTCTGGCTCCTGTCTGTCTGCTGCCAGCACGCTGACTCCCCGGCTTGTGTCTGGCTCCTGTCTGTCTGCTGCCAGCACGCTGACTCCCCGGCTTGTGTCTGGCTCCTGTCTGTCTGCTGCCAGCACGCTGACTCCCCGGCTTGTGTCTGGCTCCTGTCTGTCTGCTGCCAGCACGCTGACTCCCCGGCTTGTGTCTGGCTCCTGTCTGTCTGCTGCCAGCACGCTGACTCCCCGGCTTGTGTCTGGCTCCTGTCTGTCTGCTGCCAGCACGCTGACTCCCCGGCTTGTGTCTGGCTCCTGTCTGTCTGCTGCCAGCTCGCTGACTCCCCGGCTTGTGTCTGACTCCTGTCTGTCTGCTGCCAGCACCCTGACTCCCCGGCTTGTGTCTGGCTCCTGTCTGCCTGCTGCCAGCACCCTGACTCCCCGGCTTGTGTCTGACTCCTGTCTGTCTGCTGCCAGCTCGCTGACTCCCCGGCTTGTGTCTGGCTCCTGTCTGTCTGCTGCCAGCACGCTGACTCCCCGGCTTGTGTCTGGCTCCTGTCTGTCTGCTGCCACGCTGACTCCCCGGCTTGTGTCTGGCTCCTGTCTGTCTGCTGCCAGCACGCTGACTCCCCGGCTTGTGTCTGGCTCCTGTCTGTCTGCTGCCAGCACGTTGACTCCCCGGCTTGTGTCTGGCTCCTGTCTGTCTGCTCCCACGCTGACTCCCCGGCTTGTGTCTGACTCCTGTCTGTCTGCTGCCAGCACGCTGTCCCCCCGGCTTGTGTCTGGCTCCTGTCTGTCTGCAGCCAGCACGCTGACTCCCCGGCTTGTGTCTGGCTCCTGTCTGTCTGCTGCCACGCTGACTCCCCGGCTTGTGTCTGGCTCCTGTCTGTCTGCTGCCAGCTCGCTGACTCCCCGGCTTGTGTCTCGCTCCTGTCTGTCTGCTGCCAGCACGCTGACTCCACGGCTTGTGTCTGACTCCTGTCTGTCTGCTGCCAGCACGCTGACTCCCCGGCTTGTGTCTGGCTCCTGTCTGTCTGCTGCCAGCACCCTGACTCCCCGGCTTGTGTCTGGCTCCTGTCTGTCTGCTGCCAGCACGCTGACTCCCCGGCTTGTGTCTGGCTCCTGTCTGTCTGCTCCCACGCTGACTCCCCGGCTTGTGTCTGGCTCCTGTCTGTCTGCTGCCAGCACCCTGACCCCCCGGCTTGTGTCTGGCTCCTGTCTGTCTGCTGCCAGCACGCTGACTCCCCGGCTTGTGTCTTGCTCCTGTCTGTCTGCTGCCAGCACGCTGACTCCCCGGCTTGTGTCTGGCTCCTGTCTGTCTGCTGCCAGCACGCTGACTCCCCGGCTTGTGTCTGGCTCCTGTCTGTCTGCTGCCAGCTCGCTGACTCCCCGGCTTGTGTCTGGCTCCTGTCTGTCTGCTGCCAGCACGCTGACTCCCCGGCTTGTGTCTGACTCCTGTCTGTCTGCTGCCAGCACGCTGACTCCCCGGCTTGTGTCTGGCTCCTGTCTGTCTGCTCCCACCCTGACTCCCCGGCTTGTGTCTGGCTCCTGTCTGTCTGCTGCCAGCACGCTGACTCCCCGGCTTGTGTCTGGCTCCTGTCTGTCTGCTGCCAGCACGCTGACTCCCCGGCTTGTGTCTGGCTCCTGTCTGTCTGCTCCCACCCTGACTCCCCGGCTTGTGTCTGGCTCCTGTCTGTCTGCTGCCAGCACGCTGACTCCCCGGCTTGTGTCTGGCTCCTGTCTGTCTGCTGCCAGCACGCTGACTCCCCGGCTTGTGTCTGGCTCCTGTCTGTCTGCTGCCAGCACGCTGACTCCCCGGCTTGTGTCTGGCTCCTGTCTGTCTGCTCCCACCCTGACTCCCCGGCTTGTGTCTGGCTCCTGTCTGTCTGCTGCCAGCACGCTGACTCCCCGGCTTGTGTCTGGCTCCTGTCTGTCTGCTGCCAGCACGCTGACTCCCCGGCTTGTGTCTGGCTCCTGTCTGTCTGCTGCCAGCACGCTGACCCCCCGGCTTGTGTCTGGCTCCTGTCTGTCTGCTGCCAGCACGCTGGCTCCCCGACTTGTGTCTGGCTCCTGTCTGTCTGCTGCCAGCACGCTGACTCCCCGGCTTGTGTCTGGCTCCTGTCTGTCTGCTGCCAGCACGCTGGCTCCCCGACTTGTGTCTGGCTCCTGTCTGTCTGCTGCCAGCAGGCTGACTCCCCGGCTTGTGTCTGGCTCCTGTCTGTCTGCTGCCAGCACGCTGACTCCCCGGCTTGTGTCTGGCTCCTGTCTGTCTGCTGCCAGCACGCTGGCTCCCCGACTTGTGTCTGGCTCCTGTCTGTCTGCTGCCAGCAGGCTGACTCCCCGGCTTGTGTCTGGCGCCTGTCTGTCTGCTGCCAGCAGGCTGACTCCCCGGCTTGTGTCTGGCTCCTGTCTGTCTGCTGCCAGCACGCTGACTCCCCGGCTTGTGTCTGGCTCCTGTCTGTCTGCTGCCAGCACGCTGACTCCCCGGCTTGTGTCTGACTCCTGTCTGTCTGCTGCCAGCACGCTGACTCCCCGGCTTGTGTCTGGCGCCTGTCTGTCTGCTGCCAGCAGGCTGACTCCCCGGCTTGTGTCTGGCTCCTGTCTGTCTGCTGCCAGCACGCTGACTCCCCGGCTTGTGTCTGGCGCCTGTCTGTCTGCTGCCAGCACGCTGACTCCCCGGCTTGTGTCTGGCGCCTGTCTGTCTGCTGCCAGCACGCTGACCCCCCGGCTTGTGTCTGGCGCCTGTCTGTCTGCTGCCAGCACCCTGACTCCCCGGCTTGTGTCTGGCGCCTGTCTGTCTGCTGCCAGCACGCTGACTCCCCGGCTTGTGTCTGGCTGCTGTCTGTCTGTTTCCAGCACGCTGTCCCCCCGGCTTGTGTCTGGCGCCTGTCTGTCTGCTGCCAGCACGCTGACTCCCCGGCTTGTGTCTGGCTGCTGTCTGTCTGTTTCCAGCACGCTGTCCCCCCGGCTTGTGTCTGGCTCCTGTCTGTCTGCTGCCACGCTGACTCCCCGGCTTGTATCTGGCTCCTGTCTGTCTGTTTCCAGCCCGCTGTCCCCCCGGCTTGTGTCTGGCTCCTGTCTGTCTGCTGCCACGCTGACTCCCCGGCTTGTATCTGGCTCCTGTCTGTCTGTTTCCAGCACGCTGGCTCCCCGGCTTGTGTCTGGCTCCTGTCTGTCTGCTGCCAGCTCGCTGACTCCCCGGCTTGTGTCTGGCTCCTGTCTGTCTGCTGCCAGCACCCTGACTCCCCGGCTTGTGTCTGGCTCCTGTCTGTCTGCTGCCAGCACGCTGACTCCCCGGCTTGTGTCTGGCTCCTGTCTGTCTGCTGCCAGCACGCTGACTCCCCGGCTTGTGTCTGGCTCCTGTCTGTCTGCTGCCAGCACCCTGACTCCCCGGCTTGTGTCTGGCTCCTGTCTGTCTGCTGCCAGCACGCTGACTCCCCGGCTTGTGTCTGGCTCCTGTCTGTCTGCTGCCAGCACGCTGACCCCCCGGCTTGTGTCTGGCTCCTGTCTGTCTGCTGCCAGCTCGCTGACTCCCCGGCTTGTGTCTCGCTCCTGTCTGTCTGCTGCCAGCACGCTGACTCCCCGGCTTGTGTCTGGCTCCTGTCTGTCTGCTGCCAGCACCCTGACTCCCCGGCTTGTGTCTGGCTCCTGTCTGTCTGCTGCCAGCACGCTGACTCCCCGGCTTGTGTCTGGCTCCTGTCTGTCTGCTGCCAGCACGCTGACCCCCCGGCTTGTGTCTGGCTCCTGTCTGTCTGCTGCCAGCACGCTGACTCCCCGGCTTGTGTCTGGCTCCTGTCTGTCTGCTGCCAGCACCCTGACTCCCCGGCTTGTGTCTGGCTCCTGTCTGTCTGCTGCCAGCACGCTGACTCCACGGCTTGTGTCTGACTCCTGTCTGTCTGCTGCCAGCACGCTGACTCCCCGGCTTGTGTCTGGCTCCTGTCTGTCTGCTGCCAGCACCCTGACTCCCCGGCTTGTGTCTGGCTCCTGTCTGTCTGCTGCCAGCACGCTGACTCCCCGGCTTGTGTCTGGCTCCTGTCTGTCTGCTCCCACGCTGACTCCCCGGCTTGTGTCTGGCTCCTGTCTGTCTGCTGCCAGCACCCTGACCCCCCGGCTTGTGTCTGGCTCCTGTCTGTCTGCTGCCAGCACGCTGACTCCCCGGCTTGTGTCTGGCTCCTGTCTGTCTGCTGCCAGCACGCTGACTCCCCGGCTTGTGTCTGGCTCCTGTCTGTCTGCTGCCAGCACGCTGACTCCCCGGCTTGTGTCTGGCTCCTGTCTGTCTGCTGCCAGCTCGCTGACTCCCCGGCTTGTGTCTGGCTCCTGTCTGTCTGCTGCCAGCACGCTGACTCCCCGGCTTGTGTCTGACTCCTGTCTGTCTGCTGCCAGCACGCTGACTCCCCGGCTTGTGTCTGGCTCCTGTCTGTCTGCTGCCAGCACGCTGACTCCCCGGCTTGTGTCTGGCTCCTGTCTGTCTGCTGCCAGCACGCTGACTCCCCGGCTTGTGTCTGGCTCCTGTCTGTCTGCTCCCACCCTGACTCCCCGGCTTGTGTCTGGCTCCTGTCTGTCTGCTGCCAGCACGCTGACTCCCCGGCTTGTGTCTGGCTCCTGTCTGTCTGCTGCCAGCACGCTGACTCCCCGGCTTGTGTCTGGCTCCTGTCTGTCTGCTGCCAGCACGCTGACTCCCCGGCTTGTGTCTGGCTCCTGTCTGTCTGCTCCCACCCTGACTCCCCGGCTTGTGTCTGGCTCCTGTCTGTCTGCTGCCAGCACGCTGACTCCCCGGCTTGTGTCTGGCTCCTGTCTGTCTGCTGCCAGCACGCTGACTCCCCGGCTTGTGTCTGGCTCCTGTCTGTCTGCTGCCAGCACGCTGACCCCCCGGCTTGTGTCTGGCTCCTGTCTGTCTGCTGCCAGCACGCTGGCTCCCCGACTTGTGTCTGGCTCCTGTCTGTCTGCTGCCAGCACGCTGACCCCCCGGATTGTGTCTGGCTCCTGTCTGTCTGCTGCCTGCTCGCTGACTCCCCGGCTTGTGTCTGGCTCCCGTCTGTCTGCTGCCAGCACGCTGACTCCCCGGCTTGTGTCTGACTCCTGTCTGTCTGCTGCCAGCACGCTGACTCCCCGGCTTGTGTCTGGCTCCTGTCTGTCTGCTGCCAGCACGCTGACCCCCCGGCTTGTGTCTGGCTCCTGTCTGTCTGCTCCCACCCTGACTCCCCGGCTTGTGTCTGGCTCCTGTCTGTCTGCTGCCAGCACGCTGACTCCCCGGCTTGTGTCTGGCTCCTGTCTGTCTGCTGCCAGCACGCTGACTCCTCGGCTTGTGTCTGGCTCCTGTCTGTCTGCTGCCAGCACCCTGACTCCCCGGCTTGTGTCTGGCTCCTGTCTGTCTGCTGCCAGCACGCTGACTCCCCGGCTTGTGTCTGGCTCCTGTCTGTCTGCTGCCAGCAGGCTGACTCCCCGGCTTGTGTCTGGCTCCTGTCTGTCTGCTGCCAGCACGCTGACTCCCCGGCTTGTGTCTGGCTCCTGTCTGTCTGCTGCCAGCACGCTGACTCCCCGGCTTGTGTCTGGCTCCTGTCTGTCTGCTGCCAGCACGCTGACTCCCCGGCTTGTGTCTGACTCCTGTCTGTCTGCTGCCAGCACGCTGACTCCCCGGCTTGTGTCTGGCGCCTGTCTGTCTGCTGCCAGCAGGCTGACTCCCCGGCTTGTGTCTGGCTCCTGTCTGTCTGCTGCCAGCACGCTGACTCCCCGGCTTGTGTCTGGCTCCTGTCTGTCTGCTGCCAGCACGCTGACTCCCCGGCTTGTGTCTGACTCCTGTCTGTCTGCTGCCAGCACGCTGACTCCCCGGCTTGTGTCTGGCGCCTGTCTGTCTGCTGCCAGCAGGCTGACTCCCCGGCTTGTGTCTGGCTCCTGTCTGTCTGCTGCCAGCACGCTGACTCCCCGGCTTGTGTCTGGCGCCTGTCTGTCTGCTGCCAGCACGCTGACTCCCCGGCTTGTGTCTGGCGCCTGTCTGTCTGCTGCCAGCACGCTGACTCCCCGGCTTGTGTCTGGCGCCTGTCTGTCTGCTGCCAGCACGCTGACCCCCCGGCTTGTGTCTGGCGCCTGTCTGTCTGCTGCCAGCACCCTGACTCCCCGGCTTGTGTCTGGCGCCTGTCTGTCTGCTGCCAGCACGCTGACTCCCCGGCTTGTGTCTGGCTGCTGTCTGTCTGTTTCCAGCACGCTGTCCCCCCGGCTTGTGTCTGACTCCTGTCTGTCTGCTGCCAGCACCCTGACTCCCCGGCTTGTGTCTGGCTCCTGTCTGTCTGCTGCCACGCTGACTCCCCGGCTTGTATCTGTCTCCTGTCTGTCTGCTGCCAGCACGCTGACTCCCCGGCTTGTGTCTGGCTCCTGTCTGTCTGTTTCCAGCACGCTGTCCCCCCGGCTTGTGTCTGACTCCTGTCTGTCTGCTGCCAGCACGCTGTCCCCCCGGCTTGTGTCTGACTCCTGTCTGTCTGCTGCCAGCACGCTGGCTCCCCGGCTTGTGTCTGGCTCCTGTCTGTCTGCTGCCACGCTGACTCCCCGGCTTGTGTCTGACTCCTGTCTGTCTGCTGCCAGCACGCTGACTCCCCGGCTTGTGTCTGGCTCCTGTCTGTCTGCTGCCAGCACGCTGACTCCCCGGCTTGTGTCTGGCTCCTGTCTGTCTGCTGCCAGCACGCTGACTCCCCGGCTTGTGTCTGGCTCCTGTCTGTCTGCTGCCAGCACGCTGACTCCCCGGCTTGTGTCTGTCTCCTGTCTGTCTGCTGCCAGCACGCTGACTCCCCGGCTTGTGTCTGGCTCCTGTCTGTCTGCTGCCAGCACGCTGACTCCCCGGCTTGTGTCTGGCTCCTGTCTGTCTGCTGCCAGCACGCTGACTCCCCGGCTTGTGTCTGGCTCCAGTCTGTCTGCTGCCAGCACGCTGACTCCCCGGCTTGTGTCTGGCTCCTGTCTGTCTGTTTCCAGCACGCTGTCCCCCCGGCTTGTGTCTGACTCCTGTCTGTCTGCTGCCAGCACGCTGACTCCCCGGCTTGTGTCTGGCTCCTGTCTGTCTGCTGCCAGCACGCTGACTCCCCGGCTTGTGTCTGGCTCCTGTCTGTCTGCTGCCAGCACGCTGACTCCCCGGCTTGTGTCTGTCTCCTGTCTGTCTGCTGCCAGCACGCTGACTCCCCGGCTTGTGTCTGGCTCCTGTCTGTCTGCTGCCAGCACGCTGACTCCCCGGCTTGTGTCTGGCTCCTGTCTGTCTGTTTCCAGCACGCTGTCCCCCCGGCTTGTGTCTGACTCCTGTCTGTCTGCTGCCTGCACGCTGACCCCCCGGCTTGTGTCTAGCTCCTGTCTGTCTGCTGCCACGCTGACTCCCCGGCTTGTGTCTGGCTCCTGTCTGTCTGCTGCCAGCACGCTGACCCCCCGGCTTGTGTCTGACTCCTGTCTGTCTGCTGCCACGCTGACTCCCCGGCTTGTGTCTGACTCCTGTCTGTCTGCTGCCAGCACGCTGACTCCCCGGCTTGTGTCTGACTCCTGTCTGTCTGCTGCCACGCTGACTCCCCGGCTTGTGTCTGGCTCCTGTCTGTCTGCTGCCAGCACGCTGACTCCCCGGCTTGTGTCTGGCTCCTGTCTGTCTGCTGCCAGCACGCTGACTCCCCGGCTTGTGTCTGGCTCCTGTCTGTCTGCTGCCACGCTGACTCCCCGGCTTGTGTCTGACTCCTGTCTGTCTGCTGCCAGCACGCTGACCCCCCGGCTTGTGTCTGGCTCCTGTCTGTCTGCTGCCAGCACGCTGACTCCCCGGCTTGTGTCTGGCTCCTGTCTGTCTGCTGCCACGCTGACTCCCCGGCTTGTGTCTGGCTCCTGTCTGTCTGCTGCCAGCACCCTGACTCCCCGGCTTGTGTCTGACTCCTGTCTGTCTGCTGCCAGCACGCTGACCCCCCGGCTTGTGTCTGGCTCCTGTCTGTCTGCTGCCACGTTGACTCCCCGGCTTGTGTCTGGCTCCTGTCTGTCTGCTGCCAGCACCCTGACTCCCCGGCTTGTGTCTGGCTCCTGTCTGTCTGCTGCCAGCACGCTGACTCCCCGGCTTGTGTCTGGCTCCTGTCTGTCTGCTGCCAGCACCCTGACTCCCCGGCTTGTGTCTGGCTCCTGTCTGTCTGCTGCCAGCACGCTGACCTCCCGGCTTGTGTCTGGCTCCTGTCTGTCTGCTGCCAGCACGCTGACCCCCCGGCTTGTGTCTGGCTCCTGTCTGTCTGCTGCCAGCACGCTGACTCCCCGGCTTGTGTCTGGCTCCTGTCTGTCTGCTGCCACGCTGACCCCCCGGCTTGTGTCTGGCTCCTGTCTGTCTGCTGCCAGCACGCTAACCCCCCGGCTTGTGTCTGACTCCTGTCTGTCTGCTGCCACGCTGACCCCCCGGCTTGTGTCTGGCTCCTGTCTGTCTGCTGCCAGCACCCTGACTCCCCGGCTTGTGTCTGGCTCCTGTCTGTCTGCTGCCACGCTGACCCCCCGGCTTGTGTCTGGCTCCTGTCTGTCTGCTGCCAGCACCCTGACTCCCCGGCTTGTGTCTGGCTCCTGTCTGTCTGCTGCCAGCACGCTGACCCCCCGGCTTGTGTCTGGCTCCTGTCTGTCTGCTGCCAGCACGCTGACTCCCCGGCTTGTGTCTGACTCCTGTCTGTCTGCTGCCAGCACGCTGACTCCCCGGCTTGTGTCTGGCTCCTGTCTGTCTGCTGCCAGCACCCTGACTCCCCGGCTTGTGTCTGACTCCTGTCTGTCTGCTGCCAGCACGCTGACTCCCCGGCTTGTGTCTGGCTCCTGTCTGTCTGCTGCCAGCACCCTGACTCCCCGGCTTGTGTCTGACTCCTGTCTGTCTGCTGCCAGCTCGCTGACCCCCCGGTTTGTGTCTGACTCCTGTCTGTCTGCTGCCAGCACCCTGACCCCCCCCGGCTTGTGTCTGACTCCTGTCTGTCTGCTGCCAGCACGCTGACTCCCCGGCTTGTGTCTGACTCCTGTCTGTCTGCTGCCAGCACCCTGACTCCCCGGCTTGTGTCTGGCTCCTGTCTGTCTGCTGCCAGCACGCTGACTCCCCGGCTTGTGTCTGGCTCCTGTCTGTCTGCTGCCAGCACCCTGACTCCCCGGCTTGTGTCTGACTCCTGTCTGTCTGCTGCCAGCACGCTGACTCCCCGGCTTGTGTCTGGCTCCTGTCTGTCTGCTGCCAGCACCCTGACTCCCCGGCTTGTGTCTGGCTCCTGTCTGTCTGCTCCCACGCTGACTCCCCGGCTTGTGTCTGACTCCTGTCTGTCTGCTGCCAGCACGCTGTCCCCCCGGCTTGTGTCTGGCTCCTGTCTGTCTGCTGCCAGCACGCTGACTCCCCGGCTTGTGTCTGGCTCCTGTCTGTCTGCTGCCACGCTGACTCCCCGGCTTGTGTCTGGCTCCTGTCTGTCTGCTGCCAGCACGCTGACTCCCCGGCTTGTGTCTGGCTCCTGTCTGCCTGCTGCCAGCACGCTGACTCCCCGGCTTGTGTCTGGCTCCTGTCTGTCTGCTCCCACGCTGACTCCCCGGCTTGTGTCTGGCTCCTGTCTGTCTGCTGCCACGCTGACCCCCCGGCTTGTGTCTGACTCCTGTCTGTCTGCTGCCAGCCCGCTGACTCCCCGGCTTGTGTCTGACTCCTGTCTGTCTGCTGCCAGCACGCTGACTCCCCGGCTTGTGTCTGACTCCTGTCTGTCTGCTGCCAGCCCGCTGACTCCCCGGCTTGTGTCTGGCTCCTGTCTGTCTGCTCCCACGCTGACTCCCCGGCTTGTGTCTGGCTCCTGTCTGTCTGCTGCCAGCACGCTGACTCCCCGGCTTGTGTCTGGCGCCTGTCTGTCTGCTGCCTGCTCGCTGACTCCCCGGCTTGTGTCTGGCTCCTGTCTGTCTGCTGCCAGCACGCTGACTCCCCGGCTTGTGTCTGGCTCCTGTCTGTCTGCTGCCAGCACGCTGACTCCCCGGCTTGTGTCTGGCTCCTGCCTGTCTGCTGCCAGCACGCTGACTCCCCGGCTTGTGTCTGGCTCCTGTCTGTCTGCTGCCAGCACCCTGACTCCCCAGCTTGTGTCTGGCTCCTGTCTGTCTGCTGCCAGCACGCTGACTCCCCAGCTTGTGTCTGGCGCCTGTCTGTCTGCTGCCAGCACCCTGACTCCCCGGCTTGTGTCTGGCTCCTGTCTGTCTGCTGCCAGCACGCTGACTCCCCGGCTTGTGTCTGGCTCCTGTCTGTCTGCTGCCAGCACGCTGACCCCCCGGCTTGTGTCTGGCTCCTGTCTGTCTGCTGCCAGCTCGCTGACTCCCCGGCTTGTGTCTCGCTCCTGTCTGTCTGCTGCCAGCACGCTGACTCCCCGGCTTGTGTCTGGCTCCTGTCTGTCTGCTGCCAGCACGCTGACTCCCCGGCTTGTGTCTGGCTCCTGTCTGTCTGCTGCCAGCACGCTGACCCCCCGGCTTGTGTCTGGCTCCTGTCTGTCTGCTGCCAGCACGCTGACTCCCCGGCTTGTGTCTGGCTCCTGTCTGTCTGCTGCCAGCACGCTGACTCCACGGCTTGTGTCTGACTCCTGTCTGTCTGCTGCCAGCACGCTGACTCCCCGGCTTGTGTCTGGCTCCTGTCTGTCTGCTGCCAGCTCGCTGACTCCCCGGCTTGTGTCTGGCTCCTGCCTGTCTGCTGCCAGCACGCTGACCCCCCGGCTTGTGTCTGGCTCCTGTCTGTCTGCTGCCAGCACGCTGACTCCCCGGCTTGTGTCTGGCTCCTGTCTGTCTGCTCCCACGCTGACTCCCCGGCTTGTGTCTGGCTCCTGTCTGTCTGCTGCCAGCACCCTGACCCCCCGGCTTGTGTCTGGCTCCTGTCTGTCTGCTGCCAGCACACTGACTCCCCGGCTTGTGTCTGGCTCCTGTCTGTCTGCTGCCAGCACGCTGACTCCCCGGCTTGTGTCTGGCTCCTGTCTGTCTGCTCCCACGCTGACTCCCCGGCTTGTGTCTGGCTCCTGTCTGTCTGCTGCCAGCACGCTGACTCCCCGGCTTGTGTCTGGCTCCTGTCTGTCTGCTGCCAGCACGCTGACTCCCCGGCTTGTGTCTGGCTCCTGTCTGTCTGCTGCCAGCACGCTGACCCCCCGGCTTGTGTCTGGCTCCTGTCTGTCTGCTGCCAGCACGCTGGCTCCCCGACTTGTGTCTGGCTCCTGTCTGTCTGCTGCCAGCACGCTGACCCCCCGGATTGTGTCTGGCTCCTGTCTGTCTGCTGCCTGCTCGCTGACTCCCCGGCTTGTGTCTGGCTCCCGTCTGTCTGCTGCCAGCACGCTGACTCCCCGGCTTGTGTCTGACTCCTGTCTGTCTGCTGCCAGCACGCTGACTCCCCGGCTTGTGTCTGGCTCCTGTCTGTCTGCTGCCAGCACGCTGACCCCCCGGCTTGTGTCTGGCTCCTGTCTGTCTGCTCCCACCCTGACTCCCCGGCTTGTGTCTGGCTCCTGTCTGTCTGCTGCCAGCACGCTGACTCCCCGGCTTGTGTCTGGCTCCTGTCTGTCTGCTGCCAGCACGCTGACTCCCCGGCTTGTGTCTGGCTCCTGTCTGTCTGCTGCCAGCACGCTGACTCCTCGGCTTGTGTCTGGCTCCTGTCTGTCTGCTGCCAGCAGGCTGACTCCCCGGCTTGTGTCTGGCTCTTGTCTGTCTGCTGCCAGCACGCTGACTCCCCGGCTTGTGTCTGGCTCCTGTCTGTCTGCTGCCAGCACGCTGACTCCCCGGCTTGTGTCTGGCTCCTGTCTGTCTGCTGCCAGCACGCTGACTCCCCGGCTTGTGTATGGCTCCTGTCTGTCTGCTGCCAGCACGCTGACTCCCCGGCTTGTGTCTGGCTCCTGTCTGTCTGCTGCCAGCACGCTGACTCCCCGGCTTGTGTCTGGCTCCTGTCTGTCTGCTGCCAGCACGCGTACTCCCCGGCTTGTGTCTGGCTCCTGTCTGTCTGCTGCCAGCACGCTGACTCCCCGGCTTGTGTCTGGCTCCTGTCTGTCTGCTGCCATGCTGACTCCCCGGCTTGTGTCTGGCTCCTGTCTGTCTGCTGCCAGCACGCTGACTCCCCGGCTTGTGTCTGGCTCCTGTCTGTCTGCTGCCAGCACGCTGACTCCCCGGCTTGTGTCTGGCTCCTGTCTGTCTGCTGCCAGCACGCTGACTCCCCGGCTTGTGTATGGCTCCTGTCTGTCTGCTGCCAGCACGCTGACTCCCCGGCTTGTGTCTGGCTCCTGTCTGTCTGCTGCCATGCTGACTCCCCGGCTTGTGTCTGGCTCCTGTCTGTCTGCTGCCAGCACGCTGACTCCCCGGCTTGTGTCTGACTCCTGTCTGTCTGCTGCCACGCTGACTCCCCGGCTTGTGTCTGGCTCCTGTCTGTCTGCTGCCAGCACGCTGACTCCCCGGCTTGTGTCTGACTCCTGTCTGTCTGCTGCCACGCTGACTCCCCGGCTTGTGTCTGGCTCCTGTCTGTCTGCTGCCAGCACGCTGACTCCCCGGCTTGTGTCTGGCTCCTGTCTGTCTGCTGCCAGCACGCTGACCCCCCGGCTTGTGTCTGACTCCTGTCTGTCTGCTGCCAGCACGCTGACCCCCCGGCTTGTGTCTGGCTCCTGTCTGTCTGCTGCCAGCACCCTGACTCCCCGGCTTGTGTCTGACTCCTGTCTGTCTGCTGCCAGCACGCTGACTCCCCGGCTTGTGTCTGGCTCCTGTCTGTCTGCTGCCAGCACCCTGACTCCCCGGCTTGTGTCTGACTCCTGTCTGTCTGCTGCCAGCACGCTGACTCCCCGGCTTGTGCCTGGCTCCTGTCTGTCTGCTGCCAGCACGCTGACCCCCCGGCTTGTGTCTGGCTCCTGTCTGTCTGCTGCCAGCACCCTGACTCCCCGGCTTGTGTCTGACTCCTGTCTGTCTGCTGCCAGCACGCTGACTCCCCGGCTTGTGTCTGGCTCCTGTCTGTCTGCTGCCAGCACCCTGACTCCCCGGCTTGTGTCTGACTCCTGTCTGTCTGCTGCCAGCACGCTGACTCCCCGGCTTGTGTCTGGCTCCTGTCTGTCTGCTGCCAGCACGCTGACTCCCCGGCTTGTGTCTGGCTCCTGTCTGTCTGCTCCCACCATGACCCCCCGGCTTGTGTCTGGCTCCTGTCTGTCTGCTGCCAGCACCCTGACTCCCCGGCTTGTGTCTGGCTCCTGTCTGTCTGCTGCCAGCACGCTGACTCCCCGGCTTGTGTCTGACTCCTGTCTGTCTGCTGCCAGCACGCTGACTCCCCGGCTTGTGTCTGGCGCCTGTCTGTCTGCTGCCAGCAGGCTGACTCCCCGGCTTGTGTCTGGCTCCTGTCTGTCTGCTGCCAGCACGCTGACTCCCCGGCTTGTGTCTGGCGCCTGTCTGTCTGCTGCCAGCAGGCTGACTCCCCGGCTTGTGTCTGGCTCCTGTCTGTCTGCTGCCAGCACCCTGACTCCCCAGCTTGTGTCTGGCTCCTGTCTGTCTGCTGCCATGCTGACTCCCCGGCTTGTGTCTGGCTCCTGTCTGTCTGCTGCCAGCACGCTGACTCCCCGGCTTGTGTCTGGCGCCTGTCTGTCTGCTGCCAGCACGCTGACTCCCCGGCTTGTGTCTGGCTCCTGTCTGTCTGCTGCCATGCTGACTCCCCGGCTTGTGTCTGGCTCCTGTCTGTCTGCTGCCAGCACGCTGACTCCCCGGCTTGTGTCTGGCTCCTGTCTGTCTGCTGCCATGCTGACTCCCCGGCTTGTGTCTGGCTCCTGTCTGTCTGCTGCCAGCACGCTGACTCCCCGGCTTGTGTCTGGCTCCTGTCTGTCTGCTGCCACGCTGACTCCCCGGCTTGTGTCTGGCTCCTGTCTGTCTGCTGCCAGCACGCTGACCCCCCGGCTTGTGTCTGGCTCCTGTCTGTCTGCTGCCAGCACGCTGACTCCCCGGCTTGTGTCTGGCTCCTGTCTGTCTGCTGCCACGCTGACTCCCCGGCTTGTGTCTGGCTCCTGTCTGTCTGCTGCCAGCACCCTGACTCCCCGGCTTGTGTCTGGCTCCTGTCTGTCTGCTGCCAGCACGCTGACTCCCCGGCTTGTGTCTGGCTCCTGTCTGTCTGCTGCCAGCACCCTGACTCCCCGGCTTGTGTCTGACTCCTGTCTGTCTGCTGCCAGCACGCTGACTCCCCGGCTTGTGTCTGGCTCCTGTCTGTCTGCTGCCAGCACGCTGACTCCCCGGCTTGTGTCTGACTCCTGTCTGTCTGCTGCCAGCACGCTGACTCCCCGGCTTGTGTCTGACTCCTGTCTGTCTGCTGCCAGCTCGCTGACTCCCCGGCTTGTGTCTGGCTCCTGTCTGTCTGCTGCCAGCACCCTGACTCCCCAGCTTGTGTCTGGCTCCTGTCTGTCTGCTGCCAGCACGCTGACTCCCCGGCTTGTGTCTGGCTCCTGTCTGTCTGCTGCCAGCACGCTGACTCCCCGGCTTGTGTCTGACTCCTGTCTGTCTGCTGCCAGCACGCTGACTCCCCGGCTTGTGTCTGGCTCCTGTCTGTCTGCTGCCAGCACCCTGACTCCCCGGCTTGTGTCTGGCTCCTGTCTGTCTGCTGCCACGCTGACCCCCCGGCTTGTGTCTGGCTCCTGTCTGTCTGCTGCCAGCACCCTGACTCCCCGGCTTGTGTCTGGCTCCTGTCTGTCTGCTGCCAGCACGCTGACTCCCCGGCTTGTGTCTGGCTCCTGTCTGTCTGCTGCCAGCACGCTGACTCCCCGGCTTGTGTCTGACTCCTGTCTGTCTGCTGCCAGCACGCTGACTCCCCGGCTTGTGTCTGACTCCTGTCTGTCTGCTGCCAGCACCCTGACTCCCCGGCTTGTGTCTCACTCCTGTCTGTCTGCTGCCAGCTCGCTGACTCCCCGGCTTGTGTCTCACTCCTGTCTGTCTGCTGCCAGCACGCTGACTCCCCGGCTTGTGTCTCACTCCTGTCTGTCTGCTGCCAGCTCGCTGACCCCCCGGTTTGTGTCTGACACCTGTCTGTCTGCTGCCAGCTCGCTGACCCCCCGGTTTGTGTCTGGCTCCTGTCTGTCTGCTGCCAGCTCGCTGACCCCCCGGTTTGTGTCTGACACCTGTCTGTCTGCTGCCAGCACCCTGACTCCCCGGCTTGTGTCTGACTCCTGTCTGTCTGCTGCCAGCACGCTGACTCCCCGGCTTGTGTCTGGCTCCTGTCTGTCTGCTGCCAGCACGCTGACTCCCCGGCTTGTGTCTGGCTCCTGTCTGTCTGCTGCCAGCACCCTGACTCCCCGGCTTGTGTCTGGCTCCTGTCTGTCTGCTGCCAGCACGCTGACTCCCCGGCTTGTGTCTGGCTCCTGTCTGTCTGCTGCCAGCACCCTGACTCCCCGGCTTGTGTCTGGCTCCTGTCTGTCTGCTGCCAGCTCGCTGACCCCCCGGTTTGTGTCTGACACCTGTCTGTCTGCTGCCAGCACCCTGACTCCCCGGCTTGTGTCTGACTCCTGTCTGTCTGCTGCCAGCACGCTGACTCCCCGGCTTGTGTCTGGCTCCTGTCTGTCTGCTGCCAGCACGCTGACTCCCCGGCTTGTGTCTGGCTCCTGTCTGTCTGCTGCCAGCACCCTGACTCCCCGGCTTGTGTCTGGCTCCTGTCTGTCTGCTGCCAGCACGCTGACTCCCCGGCTTGTGTCTGGCTCTTGTCTGTCTGGTGCCAGCACGCTGACTCCCCGGCTTGTGTCTGACTCCTGTCTGTCTGCTGCCAGCACGCTCACCCCCCGGCTTGTGTCTGACTCCTGTCTGTCTGCTGACACGCTGACTCCCCGGCTTGTGTCTGACTCCTGTCTGTCTGCTGCCAGCACGCTGACTCCCCGGCTTGTGTCTGGCTCCTGTCTGTCTGCTGCCAGCACGTTGACTCCCCAGCTTGTGTCTGGCTCCTGTCTGTCTGCTCCCACTCTGACTCCCCGGCTTGTGTCTGGCTCCTGTCTGTCTGCTGCCAGCACCCTGACTCCCCGGCTTGTGTCTGGCTCCTGTCTGTCTGCTGCCAGCACGCTGACTCCCCGGCTTGTGTCTGACTCCTGTCTGTCTGCTGCCACGCTGACCCCCCGGTTTGTGTCTGACTCCTGTCTGTCTGCTGCCAGCACGCTGACTCCCCGGCTTGTGTCTGGCTCCTGTCTGTCTGCAGCCAGCACGCTGACTCCCCGGCTTGTGTCTGGCTCCTGTCTGTCTGCTGCCAGCACGCTGACTCCCCGGCTTGTGTCTGGCTCCTGTCTGTCTGCTGCCAGCACGCTGACTCCCCGGCTTGTGTCTGACTCCTGTCTGTCTGCTGCCAGCACGCTGTCTCCCCGGCTTGTGTCTGGCTCCTGTCTGTCTGCTGCCAGCACGCTAACCCCCCGGCTTGTGTCTGGCGCCTATCTGTCTGCTGCCAGCACGCTGACTCCCCGGCTTGTGTCTGACTCCTGTCTGTCTGCTGCCAGCACGCTGACTCCCCGGCTTGTGTCTGGCGCCTGTCTGTCTGCTGCCAGCAGGCTGACTCCCCGGCTTGTGTCTGGCTCCTGTCTGTCTGCTGCCAGCACGCTGACCCCCCGGCTTGTGTCTGGCTCCTGTCTGTCTGCTGCCAGCACGCTGACTCCCCGGCTTGTGTCTGGCGCCTGTCTGTCTGCTGCCAGCACGCTGACTCCCCGGCTTGTGTCTGGCGCCTGTCTGTCTGCTGCCAGCACGCTGACTCCCCGGCTTGTGTCTGGCTCCTGTCTGTCTGCTGCCAGCACGCTGACTCCCCGGCTTGTGTCTGGCTCCTGTCTGTCTGTTTCCAGCACGCTGTCCCCCCGGCTTGTGTCTGTCTCCTGTCTGTCTGCTGCCAGCACGCTGACTCCCCGGCTTGTGTCTGGCTCCTGTCTGTCTGCTGCCAGCACCCTGACTCCCCGGCTTGTGTCTGGCTCCTGTCTGTCTGCTGCCAGCACGCTGACTCCCCGGCTTGTGTCTGGCTCCTGTCTGTCTGCTGCCAGCACGCTGACTCCCCGGCTTGTGTCTGACTCCTGTCTGTCTGCTGCCAGCACGCTGACTCCCCGGCTTGTGTCTGGCTCCTGTCTGTCTGCTGCCAGCACCCTGACTCCCCGGCTTGTGTCTGACTCCTGTCTGTCTGCTGCCAGCACCCTGACTCCCCGGCTTGTGTCTGGCTCCTGTCTGTCTGCTGCCAGCACGCTGACTCCCCGGCTTGTGTCTGGCTCCTGTCTGTCTGCTGCCAGCACGCTGACTCCCCGGCTTGTGTCTGGCTCCTGTCTGTCTGCTGCCAGCACCCTGACTCCCCGGCTTGTGTCTGGCTCCTGTCTGTCTGCTGCCAGCACCCTGACTCCCCGGCTTGTGTCTGACTCCTGTCTGTCTGCTGCCAGCTCGCTGACCCCCCGGTTTGTGTCTGACTCCTGTCTGTCTGCTGCCAGCACCCTGACTCCCCGGCTTGTGTCTGGCTCCTGTCTGTCTGCTGCCAGCACCCTGACTCCCCGGCTTGTGTCTGGCTCCTGTCTGTCTGCTGCCAGCACGCTGACTCCCCGGCTTGTGTCTGACTCCTGTCTGTCTGCTGCCAGCACCCTGACTCCCCGGCTTGTGTCTGGCTCTTGTCTGTCTGGTGCCAGCACGCTGACTCCCCGGCTTGTGTCTGACTCCTGTCTGTCTGCTGCCAGCACCCTGACTCCCCGGCTTGTGTCTGACTCCTGTCTGTCTGCTGCCAGCACCCTGACTCCCCGGCTTGTGTCTGACTCCTGTCTGTCTGCTGCCAGCACCCTGACTCCCCGGCTTGTGTCTGGCTCCTGTCTGCCTGCTGCCAGCACGCTGACTCCCCGGCTTGTGTCTGACTCCTGTCTGTCTGCTGCCAGCTCGCTGACTCCCCGGCTTGTGTCTGACTCCTGTCTGTCTGCTGCCACGCTGACTCCCCGGCTTGTGTCTGACTCCTGTCTGTCTGCTGCCAGCACGCTGACCCCCCGGCTTGTGTCTGGCTCCTGTCTGTCTGCTGCCACGCTGACTCCCCGGCTTGTGTCTGACTCCTGTCTGTCTGCTGCCAGCACGCTGACCCCCCCCGGCTTGTGTCTGACTCCTGTCTGTCTGCTGCCAGCACGCTGACTCCCCGGCTTGTGTCTGGCTCCTGTCTGTCTGCTGCCAGCACGCTGACTCCCCGGCTTGTGTCTGGCTCCTGTCTGTCTGCTGCCACGCTGACTCCCCGGCTTGTGTCTGGCTCCTGTCTGTCTGCTGCCAGCACGCTGACTCCCCGGCTTGTGTCTGGCTCCTGTCTGTCTGCTGCCAGCACCCTGACCCCCCGGCTTGTGTATGACTCCTGTCTGTCTGCTGCCAGCACCCTGACTCCCCGGCTTGTGTCTGGCTCCTGTCTGTCTGCTGCCAGCACGCTGACTCCCCGGCTTGTGTCTGGCTCCTGTCTGTCTGCTGCCAGCACCCTGACTCCCCGGCTTGTGTCTTGCTCCTGTCTGTCTGCTGCCAGCACGCTGACTCCCCGGCTTGTGTCTGGCTCCTGTCTGTCTGCTGCCAGCACCCTGACTCCCCGGCTTGTGTCTGGCTCTTGTCTGTCTGGTGCCAGCACGCTGACTCCCCGGCTTGTGTCTGGCTCCTGTCTGTCTGCTGCCTGCACGCTGACTCCCCGACTTGTGTCTGGCTCCTGTCTGTCTGCTGCCACGCTGACTCCCCGGCTTGTGTCTGGCTCCTGTCTGTCTGCTGCCACGCTGACTCCCCGGCTTGTGTCTGGCTCCTGTCTGTCTGCTGCCAGCACGTTGACTCCCCGGCTTGTGTCTGGCTCCTGTCTGTCTGCTCCCACTCTGACTCCCCGGCTTGTGTCTGGCTCCTGTCTGTCTGCTGCCACGCTGACCCCCCGGTTTGTGTCTGACTCCTGTCTGTCTGCTGCCAGCACCCTGACTCCCCGGCTTGTGTCTGACTCCTGTCTGTCTGCTGCCAGCACGCTGACTCCCCGGCTTGTGTCTGACTCCTGTCTGTCTGCTGCCAGCACGCTGTCTCCCCGGCTTGTGTCTGGCTCCTGTCTGTCTGCTGCCAGCACGCTGACTCCCCGGCTTGTGTCTGACTCCTGTCTGTCTGCTGCCAGCACCCTGACTCCCCGGCTTGTGTCTGGCTCCTGTCTGTCTGCTGCCAGCACGCTGACCCCCCGGCTTGTATCTGGCTCCTGTCTGTCTGCTGCCAGCACGCTGACTCCCCGGCTTGTGTCTGGCTCCTGTCTGTCTGCTGCCAGCACGCTGACCCCCCGGCTTGTGTCTGGCTCCTGTCTGTCTGCTGCCAGCACGCTGACTCCCCGGCTTGTGTCTGGCTCCTGTCTGTCTGCTGCCAGCACGCTGACCCCCCGGCTTGTGTCTGACTCCTGTCTGTCTGCTGCCAGCACGCTGACTCCCCGGCTTGTGTCTGGCTCCTGTCTGTCTGCTCCCACGCTGACCCCCCGGCTTGTGTCTGGCTCCTGTCTGTCTGCTGCCAGCACGCTGACTCCCCGGCTTGTGTCTGGCTCCTGTCTGTCTGCTGCCAGCACGCTGACTCCCCGGCTTGTGTCTGGCGCCTGTCTGTCTGCTGCCAGCACGCTGACTCCCCGGCTTGTGTCTGGCTCCTGTCTGTCTGCTGCCAGCACGCTGACTCCCCGGCTTGTGTCTGGCTCCTGTCTGTCTGTTTCCAGCACGCTGTCCCCCCGGCTTGTGTCTGACTCCTGTCTGTCTGGTGCCAGCACGCTGACTCCCCGGCTTGTGTCTGGCTCCTGTCTGTCTGCTGCCAGCACGCTGTCCCCCCGGCTTGTGTCTGACTCCTGTCTGTCTGCTGCCAGCACGCTGTCCCCCCGGCTTGTGTCTGTCTCCTGTCTGTCTGCTGCCAGCACGCTGGCTCCCCGGCTTGTGTCTGGCTCCTGTCTGTCTGCTGCCACGCTGACTCCCCGGCTTGTGTCTGGCTCCTGTCTGTCTGCTGCCAGCACCCTGACTCCCCGGCTTGTGTCTGGCTCCTGTCTGTCTGCTGCCAGCACGCTGACTCCCCGGCTTGTGTCTGGCTCCTGTCTGTCTGCTGCCAGCACGCTGACCCCCCGGCTTGTGTCTGGCTCCTGTCTGTCTGCTGCCACGCTGACTCCCCGGCTTGTGTCTGGCTCCTGTCTGTCTGCTGCGAGCACGCTGACCCCCCGGCTTGTGTCTGACTCCTGTCTGTCTGCTGCCAGCACCCTGACTCCCCGGCTTGTGTCTGACTCCTGTCTGTCTGCTGCCAGCACGCTGACTCCCCGGCTTGTGTCTGGCTCCTGTCTGTCTGCTGCCAGCACGCTGACTCCCCGGCTTGTGTCTGACTCCTGTCTGTCTGCTGCCACGCTGACTCCCCGGCTTGTGTCTGGCTCCTGTCTGTCTGCTGCCAGCACCCTGACTCCCCGGCTTGTGTCTGGCTCCTGTCTGTCTGCTGCCAGCACGCTGACTCCCCGGCTTGTGTCTGACTCCTGTCTGTCTGCTGCCAGCACCCTGACTCCCCGGCTTGTGTCTGGCTCCTGTCTGTCTGCTGCCAGCACCCTGACTCCCCGGCTTGTGTCTGACTCCTGTCTGTCTGCTGCCAGCTCGCTGACCCCCCGGTTTGTGTCTGACTCCTGTCTGTCTGCTGCCAGCACCCTGACTCCCCGGCTTGTGTCTGGCTCCTGTCTGTCTGCTGCCAGCACCCTGACTCCCCGGCTTGTGTCTGGCTCCTGTCTGTCTGCTGCCAGCACCCTGACTCCCCGGCTTGTGTCTGGCTCTTGTCTGTCTGGTGCCAGCACGCTGACTCCCCGGCTTGTGTCTGACTCCTGTCTGTCTGCTGCCAGCACCCTGACTCCCCGGCTTGTGTCTGACTCCTGTCTGTCTGCTGCCAGCACCCTGACTCCCCGGCTTGTGTCTGACTCCTGTCTGTCTGCTGCCAGCACCCTGACTCCCCGGCTTGTGTCTGGCTCCTGTCTGCCTGCTGCCAGCACGCTGACTCCCCGGCTTGTGTCTGGCTCCTGTCTGTCTGCTGCCAGCACGCTGACCCCCCGGCTTGTGTCTGGCTCCTGTCTGTCTGCTGCCAGCTCGCTGACTCCCCGGCTTGTGTCTCGCTCCTGTCTGTCTGCTGCCAGCACGCTGACTCCCCGGCTTGTGTCTGGCTCCTGTCTGTCTGCTGCCAGCACCCTGACTCCCCGGCTTGTGTCTGGCTCCTGTCTGTCTGCTGCCAGCACGCTGACTCCCCGGCTTGTGTCTGGCTCCTGTCTGTCTGCTGCCAGCACGCTGACCCCCCGGCTTGTGTCTGGCTCCTGTCTGTCTGCTGCCAGCACGCTGACTCCCCGGCTTGTGTCTGGCTCCTGTCTGTCTGCTGCCAGCACCCTGACTCCCCGGCTTGTGTCTGGCTCCTGTCTGTCTGCTGCCAGCACGCTGACTCCACGGCTTGTGTCTGACTCCTGTCTGTCTGCTGCCAGCACGCTGACTCCCCGGCTTGTGTCTGGCTCCTGTCTGTCTGCTGCCAGCACCCTGACTCCCCGGCTTGTGTCTGGCTCCTGTCTGTCTGCTGCCAGCACGCTGACTCCCCGGCTTGTGTCTGGCTCCTGTCTGTCTGCTCCCACGCTGACTCCCCGGCTTGTGTCTGGCTCCTGTCTGTCTGCTGCCAGCACCCTGACCCCCCGGCTTGTGTCTGGCTCCTGTCTGTCTGCTGCCAGCACGCTGACTCCCCGGCTTGTGTCTGGCTCCTGTCTGTCTGCTGCCAGCACGCTGACTCCCCGGCTTGTGTCTGGCTCCTGTCTGTCTGCTGCCAGCACGCTGACTCCCCGGCTTGTGTCTGGCTCCTGTCTGTCTGCTGCCAGCTCGCTGACTCCCCGGCTTGTGTCTGGCTCCTGTCTGTCTGCTGCCAGCACGCTGACTCCCCGGCTTGTGTCTGACTCCTGTCTGTCTGCTGCCAGCACGCTGACTCCCCGGCTTGTGTCTGGCTCCTGTCTGTCTGCTGCCAGCACGCTGACTCCCCGGCTTGTGTCTGGCTCCTGTCTGTCTGCTGCCAGCACGCTGACTCCCCGGCTTGTGTCTGGCTCCTGTCTGTCTGCTCCCACCCTGACTCCCCGGCTTGTGTCTGGCTCCTGTCTGTCTGCTGCCAGCACGCTGACTCCCCGGCTTGTGTCTGGCTCCTGTCTGTCTGCTGCCAGCACGCTGACTCCCCGGCTTGTGTCTGGCTCCTGTCTGTCTGCTGCCAGCACGCTGACTCCCCGGCTTGTGTCTGGCTCCTGTCTGTCTGCTCCCACCCTGACTCCCCGGCTTGTGTCTGGCTCCTGTCTGTCTGCTGCCAGCACGCTGACTCCCCGGCTTGTGTCTGGCTCCTGTCTGTCTGCTGCCAGCACGCTGACTCCCCGGCTTGTGTCTGGCTCCTGTCTGTCTGCTGCCAGCACGCTGACCCCCCGGCTTGTGTCTGGCTCCTGTCTGTCTGCTGCCAGCACGCTGGCTCCCCGACTTGTGTCTGGCTCCTGTCTGTCTGCTGCCAGCACGCTGACCCCCCGGATTGTGTCTGGCTCCTGTCTGTCTGCTGCCTGCTCGCTGACTCCCCGGCTTGTGTCTGGCTCCCGTCTGTCTGCTGCCAGCACGCTGACTCCCCGGCTTGTGTCTGACTCCTGTCTGTCTGCTGCCAGCACGCTGACTCCCCGGCTTGTGTCTGGCTCCTGTCTGTCTGCTGCCAGCACGCTGACCCCCCGGCTTGTGTCTGGCTCCTGTCTGTCTGCTCCCACCCTGACTCCCCGGCTTGTGTCTGGCTCCTGTCTGTCTGCTGCCAGCACGCTGACTCCCCGGCTTGTGTCTGGCTCCTGTCTGTCTGCTGCCAGCACGCTGACTCCTCGGCTTGTGTCTGGCTCCTGTCTGTCTGCTGCCAGCACCCTGACTCCCCGGCTTGTGTCTGGCTCCTGTCTGTCTGCTGCCAGCACGCTGACTCCCCGGCTTGTGTCTGGCTCCTGTCTGTCTGCTGCCAGCAGGCTGACTCCCCGGCTTGTGTCTGGCTCCTGTCTGTCTGCTGCCAGCACGCTGACTCCCCGGCTTGTGTCTGGCTCCTGTCTGTCTGCTGCCAGCACGCTGACTCCCCGGCTTGTGTCTGGCTCCTGTCTGTCTGCTGCCAGCACGCTGACTCCCCGGCTTGTGTCTGACTCCTGTCTGTCTGCTGCCAGCACGCTGACTCCCCGGCTTGTGTCTGGCGCCTGTCTGTCTGCTGCCAGCAGGCTGACTCCCCGGCTTGTGTCTGGCTCCTGTCTGTCTGCTGCCAGCACGCTGACTCCCCGGCTTGTGTCTGGCTCCTGTCTGTCTGCTGCCAGCACGCTGACTCCCCGGCTTGTGTCTGACTCCTGTCTGTCTGCTGCCAGCACGCTGACTCCCCGGCTTGTGTCTGGCGCCTGTCTGTCTGCTGCCAGCAGGCTGACTCCCCGGCTTGTGTCTGGCTCCTGTCTGTCTGCTGCCAGCACGCTGACTCCCCGGCTTGTGTCTGGCGCCTGTCTGTCTGCTGCCAGCACGCTGACTCCCCGGCTTGTGTCTGGCGCCTGTCTGTCTGCTGCCAGCACGCTGACTCCCCGGCTTGTGTCTGGCGCCTGTCTGTCTGCTGCCAGCACGCTGACCCCCCGGCTTGTGTCTGGCGCCTGTCTGTCTGCTGCCAGCACCCTGACTCCCCGGCTTGTGTCTGGCGCCTGTCTGTCTGCTGCCAGCACGCTGACTCCCCGGCTTGTGTCTGGCTGCTGTCTGTCTGTTTCCAGCACGCTGTCCCCCCGGCTTGTGTCTGACTCCTGTCTGTCTGCTGCCAGCACCCTGACTCCCCGGCTTGTGTCTGGCTCCTGTCTGTCTGCTGCCACGCTGACTCCCCGGCTTGTATCTGTCTCCTGTCTGTCTGCTGCCAGCACGCTGACTCCCCGGCTTGTGTCTGGCTCCTGTCTGTCTGTTTCCAGCACGCTGTCCCCCCGGCTTGTGTCTGACTCCTGTCTGTCTGCTGCCAGCACGCTGTCCCCCCGGCTTGTGTCTGACTCCTGTCTGTCTGCTGCCAGCACGCTGGCTCCCCGGCTTGTGTCTGGCTCCTGTCTGTCTGCTGCCACGCTGACTCCCCGGCTTGTGTCTGACTCCTGTCTGTCTGCTGCCAGCACGCTGACTCCCCGGCTTGTGTCTGGCTCCTGTCTGTCTGCTGCCAGCACGCTGACTCCCCGGCTTGTGTCTGGCTCCTGTCTGTCTGCTGCCAGCACGCTGACTCCCCGGCTTGTGTCTGGCTCCTGTCTGTCTGCTGCCAGCACGCTGACTCCCCGGCTTGTGTCTGTCTCCTGTCTGTCTGCTGCCAGCACGCTGACTCCCCGGCTTGTGTCTGGCTCCTGTCTGTCTGCTGCCAGCACGCTGACTCCCCGGCTTGTGTCTGGCTCCTGTCTGTCTGCTGCCAGCACGCTGACTCCCCGGCTTGTGTCTGGCTCCAGTCTGTCTGCTGCCAGCACGCTGACTCCCCGGCTTGTGTCTGGCTCCTGTCTGTCTGTTTCCAGCACGCTGTCCCCCCGGCTTGTGTCTGACTCCTGTCTGTCTGCTGCCAGCACGCTGACTCCCCGGCTTGTGTCTGGCTCCTGTCTGTCTGCTGCCAGCACGCTGACTCCCCGGCTTGTGTCTGGCTCCTGTCTGTCTGCTGCCAGCACGCTGACTCCCCGGCTTGTGTCTGTCTCCTGTCTGTCTGCTGCCAGCACGCTGACTCCCCGGCTTGTGTCTGGCTCCTGTCTGTCTGCTGCCAGCACGCTGACTCCCCGGCTTGTGTCTGGCTCCTGTCTGTCTGTTTCCAGCACGCTGTCCCCCCGGCTTGTGTCTGACTCCTGTCTGTCTGCTGCCTGCACGCTGACCCCCCGGCTTGTGTCTAGCTCCTGTCTGTCTGCTGCCACGCTGACTCCCCGGCTTGTGTCTGGCTCCTGTCTGTCTGCTGCCAGCACGCTGACCCCCCGGCTTGTGTCTGACTCCTGTCTGTCTGCTGCCACGCTGACTCCCCGGCTTGTGTCTGACTCCTGTCTGTCTGCTGCCAGCACGCTGACTCCCCGGCTTGTGTCTGACTCCTGTCTGTCTGCTGCCACGCTGACTCCCCGGCTTGTGTCTGGCTCCTGTCTGTCTGCTGCCAGCACGCTGACTCCCCGGCTTGTGTCTGGCTCCTGTCTGTCTGCTGCCAGCACGCTGACTCCCCGGCTTGTGTCTGGCTCCTGTCTGTCTGCTGCCACGCTGACTCCCCGGCTTGTGTCTGACTCCTGTCTGTCTGCTGCCAGCACGCTGACCCCCCGGCTTGTGTCTGGCTCCTGTCTGTCTGCTGCCAGCACGCTGACTCCCCGGCTTGTGTCTGGCTCCTGTCTGTCTGCTGCCACGCTGACTCCCCGGCTTGTGTCTGGCTCCTGTCTGTCTGCTGCCAGCACCCTGACTCCCCGGCTTGTGTCTGACTCCTGTCTGTCTGCTGCCAGCACGCTGACCCCCCGGCTTGTGTCTGGCTCCTGTCTGTCTGCTGCCACGTTGACTCCCCGGCTTGTGTCTGGCTCCTGTCTGTCTGCTGCCAGCACCCTGACTCCCCGGCTTGTGTCTGGCTCCTGTCTGTCTGCTGCCAGCACGCTGACTCCCCGGCTTGTGTCTGGCTCCTGTCTGTCTGCTGCCAGCACCCTGACTCCCCGGCTTGTGTCTGGCTCCTGTCTGTCTGCTGCCAGCACGCTGACCTCCCGGCTTGTGTCTGGCTCCTGTCTGTCTGCTGCCAGCACGCTGACCCCCCGGCTTGTGTCTGGCTCCTGTCTGTCTGCTGCCAGCACGCTGACTCCCCGGCTTGTGTCTGGCTCCTGTCTGTCTGCTGCCACGCTGACCCCCCGGCTTGTGTCTGGCTCCTGTCTGTCTGCTGCCAGCACGCTAACCCCCCGGCTTGTGTCTGACTCCTGTCTGTCTGCTGCCACGCTGACCCCCCGGCTTGTGTCTGGCTCCTGTCTGTCTGCTGCCAGCACCCTGACTCCCCGGCTTGTGTCTGGCTCCTGTCTGTCTGCTGCCACGCTGACCCCCCGGCTTGTGTCTGGCTCCTGTCTGTCTGCTGCCAGCACCCTGACTCCCCGGCTTGTGTCTGGCTCCTGTCTGTCTGCTGCCAGCACGCTGACCCCCCGGCTTGTGTCTGGCTCCTGTCTGTCTGCTGCCAGCACGCTGACTCCCCGGCTTGTGTCTGACTCCTGTCTGTCTGCTGCCAGCACGCTGACTCCCCGGCTTGTGTCTGGCTCCTGTCTGTCTGCTGCCAGCACCCTGACTCCCCGGCTTGTGTCTGACTCCTGTCTGTCTGCTGCCAGCACGCTGACTCCCCGGCTTGTGTCTGGCTCCTGTCTGTCTGCTGCCAGCACCCTGACTCCCCGGCTTGTGTCTGACTCCTGTCTGTCTGCTGCCAGCTCGCTGACCCCCCGGTTTGTGTCTGACTCCTGTCTGTCTGCTGCCAGCACCCTGACCCCCCCCGGCTTGTGTCTGACTCCTGTCTGTCTGCTGCCAGCACGCTGACTCCCCGGCTTGTGTCTGACTCCTGTCTGTCTGCTGCCAGCACCCTGACTCCCCGGCTTGTGTCTGGCTCCTGTCTGTCTGCTGCCAGCACGCTGACTCCCCGGCTTGTGTCTGGCTCCTGTCTGTCTGCTGCCAGCACGCTGACTCCCCGGCTTGTGTCTGGCTCCTGTCTGTCTGCTGCCAGCACCCTGACTCCCCGGCTTGTGTCTGACTCCTGTCTGTCTGCTGCCAGCACGCTGACTCCCCGGCTTGTGTCTGGCTCCTGTCTGTCTGCTGCCAGCACCCTGACTCCCCGGCTTGTGTCTGGCTCCTGTCTGTCTGCTCCCACGCTGACTCCCCGGCTTGTGTCTGACTCCTGTCTGTCTGCTGCCAGCACGCTGTCCCCCCGGCTTGTGTCTGGCTCCTGTCTGTCTGCTGCCAGCACGCTGACTCCCCGGCTTGTGTCTGGCTCCTGTCTGTCTGCTGCCACGCTGACTCCCCGGCTTGTGTCTGGCTCCTGTCTGTCTGCTGCCAGCACGCTGACTCCCCGGCTTGTGTCTGGCTCCTGTCTGCCTGCTGCCAGCACGCTGACTCCCCGGCTTGTGTCTGGCTCCTGTCTGTCTGCTCCCACGCTGACTCCCCGGCTTGTGTCTGGCTCCTGTCTGTCTGCTGCCACGCTGACCCCCCGGCTTGTGTCTGACTCCTGTCTGTCTGCTGCCAGCCCGCTGACTCCCCGGCTTGTGTCTGACTCCTGTCTGTCTGCTGCCAGCACGCTGACTCCCCGGCTTGTGTCTGACTCCTGTCTGTCTGCTGCCAGCCCGCTGACTCCCCGGCTTGTGTCTGGCTCCTGTCTGTCTGCTCCCACGCTGACTCCCCGGCTTGTGTCTGGCTCCTGTCTGTCTGCTGCCAGCACGCTGACTCCCCGGCTTGTGTCTGGCGCCTGTCTGTCTGCTGCCTGCTCGCTGACTCCCCGGCTTGTGTCTGGCTCCTGTCTGTCTGCTGCCAGCACGCTGACTCCCCGGCTTGTGTCTGGCTCCTGTCTGTCTGCTGCCAGCACGCTGACTCCCCGGCTTGTGTCTGGCTCCTGCCTGTCTGCTGCCAGCACGCTGACTCCCCGGCTTGTGTCTGGCTCCTGTCTGTCTGCTGCCAGCACCCTGACTCCCCAGCTTGTGTCTGGCTCCTGTCTGTCTGCTGCCAGCACGCTGACTCCCCAGCTTGTGTCTGGCGCCTGTCTGTCTGCTGCCAGCACCCTGACTCCCCGGCTTGTGTCTGGCTCCTGTCTGTCTGCTGCCAGCACGCTGACTCCCCGGCTTGTGTCTGGCTCCTGTCTGTCTGCTGCCAGCACGCTGACCCCCCGGCTTGTGTCTGGCTCCTGTCTGTCTGCTGCCAGCTCGCTGACTCCCCGGCTTGTGTCTCGCTCCTGTCTGTCTGCTGCCAGCACGCTGACTCCCCGGCTTGTGTCTGGCTCCTGTCTGTCTGCTGCCAGCACGCTGACTCCCCGGCTTGTGTCTGGCTCCTGTCTGTCTGCTGCCAGCACGCTGACCCCCCGGCTTGTGTCTGGCTCCTGTCTGTCTGCTGCCAGCACGCTGACTCCCCGGCTTGTGTCTGGCTCCTGTCTGTCTGCTGCCAGCACGCTGACTCCACGGCTTGTGTCTGACTCCTGTCTGTCTGCTGCCAGCACGCTGACTCCCCGGCTTGTGTCTGGCTCCTGTCTGTCTGCTGCCAGCTCGCTGACTCCCCGGCTTGTGTCTGGCTCCTGCCTGTCTGCTGCCAGCACGCTGACCCCCCGGCTTGTGTCTGGCTCCTGTCTGTCTGCTGCCAGCACGCTGACTCCCCGGCTTGTGTCTGGCTCCTGTCTGTCTGCTCCCACGCTGACTCCCCGGCTTGTGTCTGGCTCCTGTCTGTCTGCTGCCAGCACCCTGACCCCCCGGCTTGTGTCTGGCTCCTGTCTGTCTGCTGCCAGCACACTGACTCCCCGGCTTGTGTCTGGCTCCTGTCTGTCTGCTGCCAGCACGCTGACTCCCCGGCTTGTGTCTGGCTCCTGTCTGTCTGCTCCCACGCTGACTCCCCGGCTTGTGTCTGGCTCCTGTCTGTCTGCTGCCAGCACGCTGACTCCCCGGCTTGTGTCTGGCTCCTGTCTGTCTGCTGCCAGCACGCTGACTCCCCGGCTTGTGTCTGGCTCCTGTCTGTCTGCTGCCAGCACGCTGACCCCCCGGCTTGTGTCTGGCTCCTGTCTGTCTGCTGCCAGCACGCTGGCTCCCCGACTTGTGTCTGGCTCCTGTCTGTCTGCTGCCAGCACGCTGACCCCCCGGATTGTGTCTGGCTCCTGTCTGTCTGCTGCCTGCTCGCTGACTCCCCGGCTTGTGTCTGGCTCCCGTCTGTCTGCTGCCAGCACGCTGACTCCCCGGCTTGTGTCTGACTCCTGTCTGTCTGCTGCCAGCACGCTGACTCCCCGGCTTGTGTCTGGCTCCTGTCTGTCTGCTGCCAGCACGCTGACCCCCCGGCTTGTGTCTGGCTCCTGTCTGTCTGCTCCCACCCTGACTCCCCGGCTTGTGTCTGGCTCCTGTCTGTCTGCTGCCAGCACGCTGACTCCCCGGCTTGTGTCTGGCTCCTGTCTGTCTGCTGCCAGCACGCTGACTCCCCGGCTTGTGTCTGGCTCCTGTCTGTCTGCTGCCAGCACGCTGACTCCTCGGCTTGTGTCTGGCTCCTGTCTGTCTGCTGCCAGCAGGCTGACTCCCCGGCTTGTGTCTGGCTCTTGTCTGTCTGCTGCCAGCACGCTGACTCCCCGGCTTGTGTCTGGCTCCTGTCTGTCTGCTGCCAGCACGCTGACTCCCCGGCTTGTGTCTGGCTCCTGTCTGTCTGCTGCCAGCACGCTGACTCCCCGGCTTGTGTATGGCTCCTGTCTGTCTGCTGCCAGCACGCTGACTCCCCGGCTTGTGTCTGGCTCCTGTCTGTCTGCTGCCAGCACGCTGACTCCCCGGCTTGTGTCTGGCTCCTGTCTGTCTGCTGCCAGCACGCGTACTCCCCGGCTTGTGTCTGGCTCCTGTCTGTCTGCTGCCAGCACGCTGACTCCCCGGCTTGTGTCTGGCTCCTGTCTGTCTGCTGCCATGCTGACTCCCCGGCTTGTGTCTGGCTCCTGTCTGTCTGCTGCCAGCACGCTGACTCCCCGGCTTGTGTCTGGCTCCTGTCTGTCTGCTGCCAGCACGCTGACTCCCCGGCTTGTGTCTGGCTCCTGTCTGTCTGCTGCCAGCACGCTGACTCCCCGGCTTGTGTATGGCTCCTGTCTGTCTGCTGCCAGCACGCTGACTCCCCGGCTTGTGTCTGGCTCCTGTCTGTCTGCTGCCATGCTGACTCCCCGGCTTGTGTCTGGCTCCTGTCTGTCTGCTGCCAGCACGCTGACTCCCCGGCTTGTGTCTGACTCCTGTCTGTCTGCTGCCACGCTGACTCCCCGGCTTGTGTCTGGCTCCTGTCTGTCTGCTGCCAGCACGCTGACTCCCCGGCTTGTGTCTGACTCCTGTCTGTCTGCTGCCACGCTGACTCCCCGGCTTGTGTCTGGCTCCTGTCTGTCTGCTGCCAGCACGCTGACTCCCCGGCTTGTGTCTGGCTCCTGTCTGTCTGCTGCCAGCACGCTGACCCCCCGGCTTGTGTCTGACTCCTGTCTGTCTGCTGCCAGCACGCTGACCCCCCGGCTTGTGTCTGGCTCCTGTCTGTCTGCTGCCAGCACCCTGACTCCCCGGCTTGTGTCTGACTCCTGTCTGTCTGCTGCCAGCACGCTGACTCCCCGGCTTGTGTCTGGCTCCTGTCTGTCTGCTGCCAGCACCCTGACTCCCCGGCTTGTGTCTGACTCCTGTCTGTCTGCTGCCAGCACGCTGACTCCCCGGCTTGTGCCTGGCTCCTGTCTGTCTGCTGCCAGCACGCTGACCCCCCGGCTTGTGTCTGGCTCCTGTCTGTCTGCTGCCAGCACCCTGACTCCCCGGCTTGTGTCTGACTCCTGTCTGTCTGCTGCCAGCACGCTGACTCCCCGGCTTGTGTCTGGCTCCTGTCTGTCTGCTGCCAGCACCCTGACTCCCCGGCTTGTGTCTGACTCCTGTCTGTCTGCTGCCAGCACGCTGACTCCCCGGCTTGTGTCTGGCTCCTGTCTGTCTGCTGCCAGCACGCTGACTCCCCGGCTTGTGTCTGGCTCCTGTCTGTCTGCTCCCACCATGACCCCCCGGCTTGTGTCTGGCTCCTGTCTGTCTGCTGCCAGCACCCTGACTCCCCGGCTTGTGTCTGGCTCCTGTCTGTCTGCTGCCAGCACGCTGACTCCCCGGCTTGTGTCTGACTCCTGTCTGTCTGCTGCCAGCACGCTGACTCCCCGGCTTGTGTCTGGCGCCTGTCTGTCTGCTGCCAGCAGGCTGACTCCCCGGCTTGTGTCTGGCTCCTGTCTGTCTGCTGCCAGCACGCTGACTCCCCGGCTTGTGTCTGGCGCCTGTCTGTCTGCTGCCAGCAGGCTGACTCCCCGGCTTGTGTCTGGCTCCTGTCTGTCTGCTGCCAGCACCCTGACTCCCCAGCTTGTGTCTGGCTCCTGTCTGTCTGCTGCCATGCTGACTCCCCGGCTTGTGTCTGGCTCCTGTCTGTCTGCTGCCAGCACGCTGACTCCCCGGCTTGTGTCTGGCGCCTGTCTGTCTGCTGCCAGCACGCTGACTCCCCGGCTTGTGTCTGGCTCCTGTCTGTCTGCTGCCATGCTGACTCCCCGGCTTGTGTCTGGCTCCTGTCTGTCTGCTGCCAGCACGCTGACTCCCCGGCTTGTGTCTGGCTCCTGTCTGTCTGCTGCCATGCTGACTCCCCGGCTTGTGTCTGGCTCCTGTCTGTCTGCTGCCAGCACGCTGACTCCCCGGCTTGTGTCTGGCTCCTGTCTGTCTGCTGCCACGCTGACTCCCCGGCTTGTGTCTGGCTCCTGTCTGTCTGCTGCCAGCACGCTGACCCCCCGGCTTGTGTCTGGCTCCTGTCTGTCTGCTGCCAGCACGCTGACTCCCCGGCTTGTGTCTGGCTCCTGTCTGTCTGCTGCCACGCTGACTCCCCGGCTTGTGTCTGGCTCCTGTCTGTCTGCTGCCAGCACCCTGACTCCCCGGCTTGTGTCTGGCTCCTGTCTGTCTGCTGCCAGCACGCTGACTCCCCGGCTTGTGTCTGGCTCCTGTCTGTCTGCTGCCAGCACCCTGACTCCCCGGCTTGTGTCTGACTCCTGTCTGTCTGCTGCCAGCACGCTGACTCCCCGGCTTGTGTCTGGCTCCTGTCTGTCTGCTGCCAGCACGCTGACTCCCCGGCTTGTGTCTGACTCCTGTCTGTCTGCTGCCAGCACGCTGACTCCCCGGCTTGTGTCTGACTCCTGTCTGTCTGCTGCCAGCTCGCTGACTCCCCGGCTTGTGTCTGGCTCCTGTCTGTCTGCTGCCAGCACCCTGACTCCCCAGCTTGTGTCTGGCTCCTGTCTGTCTGCTGCCAGCACGCTGACTCCCCGGCTTGTGTCTGGCTCCTGTCTGTCTGCTGCCAGCACGCTGACTCCCCGGCTTGTGTCTGACTCCTGTCTGTCTGCTGCCAGCACGCTGACTCCCCGGCTTGTGTCTGGCTCCTGTCTGTCTGCTGCCAGCACCCTGACTCCCCGGCTTGTGTCTGGCTCCTGTCTGTCTGCTGCCACGCTGACCCCCCGGCTTGTGTCTGGCTCCTGTCTGTCTGCTGCCAGCACCCTGACTCCCCGGCTTGTGTCTGGCTCCTGTCTGTCTGCTGCCAGCACGCTGACTCCCCGGCTTGTGTCTGGCTCCTGTCTGTCTGCTGCCAGCACGCTGACTCCCCGGCTTGTGTCTGACTCCTGTCTGTCTGCTGCCAGCACGCTGACTCCCCGGCTTGTGTCTGACTCCTGTCTGTCTGCTGCCAGCACCCTGACTCCCCGGCTTGTGTCTCACTCCTGTCTGTCTGCTGCCAGCTCGCTGACTCCCCGGCTTGTGTCTCACTCCTGTCTGTCTGCTGCCAGCACGCTGACTCCCCGGCTTGTGTCTCACTCCTGTCTGTCTGCTGCCAGCTCGCTGACCCCCCGGTTTGTGTCTGACACCTGTCTGTCTGCTGCCAGCTCGCTGACCCCCCGGTTTGTGTCTGGCTCCTGTCTGTCTGCTGCCAGCTCGCTGACCCCCCGGTTTGTGTCTGACACCTGTCTGTCTGCTGCCAGCACCCTGACTCCCCGGCTTGTGTCTGACTCCTGTCTGTCTGCTGCCAGCACGCTGACTCCCCGGCTTGTGTCTGGCTCCTGTCTGTCTGCTGCCAGCACGCTGACTCCCCGGCTTGTGTCTGGCTCCTGTCTGTCTGCTGCCAGCACCCTGACTCCCCGGCTTGTGTCTGGCTCCTGTCTGTCTGCTGCCAGCACGCTGACTCCCCGGCTTGTGTCTGGCTCCTGTCTGTCTGCTGCCAGCACCCTGACTCCCCGGCTTGTGTCTGGCTCCTGTCTGTCTGCTGCCAGCTCGCTGACCCCCCGGTTTGTGTCTGACACCTGTCTGTCTGCTGCCAGCACCCTGACTCCCCGGCTTGTGTCTGACTCCTGTCTGTCTGCTGCCAGCACGCTGACTCCCCGGCTTGTGTCTGGCTCCTGTCTGTCTGCTGCCAGCACGCTGACTCCCCGGCTTGTGTCTGGCTCCTGTCTGTCTGCTGCCAGCACCCTGACTCCCCGGCTTGTGTCTGGCTCCTGTCTGTCTGCTGCCAGCACGCTGACTCCCCGGCTTGTGTCTGGCTCTTGTCTGTCTGGTGCCAGCACGCTGACTCCCCGGCTTGTGTCTGACTCCTGTCTGTCTGCTGCCAGCACGCTCACCCCCCGGCTTGTGTCTGACTCCTGTCTGTCTGCTGACACGCTGACTCCCCGGCTTGTGTCTGACTCCTGTCTGTCTGCTGCCAGCACGCTGACTCCCCGGCTTGTGTCTGGCTCCTGTCTGTCTGCTGCCAGCACGTTGACTCCCCAGCTTGTGTCTGGCTCCTGTCTGTCTGCTCCCACTCTGACTCCCCGGCTTGTGTCTGGCTCCTGTCTGTCTGCTGCCAGCACCCTGACTCCCCGGCTTGTGTCTGGCTCCTGTCTGTCTGCTGCCAGCACGCTGACTCCCCGGCTTGTGTCTGACTCCTGTCTGTCTGCTGCCACGCTGACCCCCCGGTTTGTGTCTGACTCCTGTCTGTCTGCTGCCAGCACGCTGACTCCCCGGCTTGTGTCTGGCTCCTGTCTGTCTGCAGCCAGCACGCTGACTCCCCGGCTTGTGTCTGGCTCCTGTCTGTCTGCTGCCAGCACGCTGACTCCCCGGCTTGTGTCTGGCTCCTGTCTGTCTGCTGCCAGCACGCTGACTCCCCGGCTTGTGTCTGACTCCTGTCTGTCTGCTGCCAGCACGCTGTCTCCCCGGCTTGTGTCTGGCTCCTGTCTGTCTGCTGCCAGCACGCTAACCCCCCGGCTTGTGTCTGGCGCCTATCTGTCTGCTGCCAGCACGCTGACTCCCCGGCTTGTGTCTGACTCCTGTCTGTCTGCTGCCAGCACGCTGACTCCCCGGCTTGTGTCTGGCGCCTGTCTGTCTGCTGCCAGCAGGCTGACTCCCCGGCTTGTGTCTGGCTCCTGTCTGTCTGCTGCCAGCACGCTGACCCCCCGGCTTGTGTCTGGCTCCTGTCTGTCTGCTGCCAGCACGCTGACTCCCCGGCTTGTGTCTGGCGCCTGTCTGTCTGCTGCCAGCACGCTGACTCCCCGGCTTGTGTCTGGCGCCTGTCTGTCTGCTGCCAGCACGCTGACTCCCCGGCTTGTGTCTGGCTCCTGTCTGTCTGCTGCCAGCACGCTGACTCCCCGGCTTGTGTCTGGCTCCTGTCTGTCTGTTTCCAGCACGCTGTCCCCCCGGCTTGTGTCTGTCTCCTGTCTGTCTGCTGCCAGCACGCTGACTCCCCGGCTTGTGTCTGGCTCCTGTCTGTCTGCTGCCAGCACCCTGACTCCCCGGCTTGTGTCTGGCTCCTGTCTGTCTGCTGCCAGCACGCTGACTCCCCGGCTTGTGTCTGGCTCCTGTCTGTCTGCTGCCAGCACGCTGACTCCCCGGCTTGTGTCTGACTCCTGTCTGTCTGCTGCCAGCACGCTGACTCCCCGGCTTGTGTCTGGCTCCTGTCTGTCTGCTGCCAGCACCCTGACTCCCCGGCTTGTGTCTGACTCCTGTCTGTCTGCTGCCAGCACCCTGACTCCCCGGCTTGTGTCTGGCTCCTGTCTGTCTGCTGCCAGCACGCTGACTCCCCGGCTTGTGTCTGGCTCCTGTCTGTCTGCTGCCAGCACGCTGACTCCCCGGCTTGTGTCTGGCTCCTGTCTGTCTGCTGCCAGCACCCTGACTCCCCGGCTTGTGTCTGGCTCCTGTCTGTCTGCTGCCAGCACCCTGACTCCCCGGCTTGTGTCTGACTCCTGTCTGTCTGCTGCCAGCTCGCTGACCCCCCGGTTTGTGTCTGACTCCTGTCTGTCTGCTGCCAGCACCCTGACTCCCCGGCTTGTGTCTGGCTCCTGTCTGTCTGCTGCCAGCACCCTGACTCCCCGGCTTGTGTCTGGCTCCTGTCTGTCTGCTGCCAGCACGCTGACTCCCCGGCTTGTGTCTGACTCCTGTCTGTCTGCTGCCAGCACCCTGACTCCCCGGCTTGTGTCTGGCTCTTGTCTGTCTGGTGCCAGCACGCTGACTCCCCGGCTTGTGTCTGACTCCTGTCTGTCTGCTGCCAGCACCCTGACTCCCCGGCTTGTGTCTGACTCCTGTCTGTCTGCTGCCAGCACCCTGACTCCCCGGCTTGTGTCTGACTCCTGTCTGTCTGCTGCCAGCACCCTGACTCCCCGGCTTGTGTCTGGCTCCTGTCTGCCTGCTGCCAGCACGCTGACTCCCCGGCTTGTGTCTGACTCCTGTCTGTCTGCTGCCAGCTCGCTGACTCCCCGGCTTGTGTCTGACTCCTGTCTGTCTGCTGCCACGCTGACTCCCCGGCTTGTGTCTGACTCCTGTCTGTCTGCTGCCAGCACGCTGACCCCCCGGCTTGTGTCTGGCTCCTGTCTGTCTGCTGCCACGCTGACTCCCCGGCTTGTGTCTGACTCCTGTCTGTCTGCTGCCAGCACGCTGACCCCCCCCGGCTTGTGTCTGACTCCTGTCTGTCTGCTGCCAGCACGCTGACTCCCCGGCTTGTGTCTGGCTCCTGTCTGTCTGCTGCCAGCACGCTGACTCCCCGGCTTGTGTCTGGCTCCTGTCTGTCTGCTGCCACGCTGACTCCCCGGCTTGTGTCTGGCTCCTGTCTGTCTGCTGCCAGCACGCTGACTCCCCGGCTTGTGTCTGGCTCCTGTCTGTCTGCTGCCAGCACCCTGACCCCCCGGCTTGTGTATGACTCCTGTCTGTCTGCTGCCAGCACCCTGACTCCCCGGCTTGTGTCTGGCTCCTGTCTGTCTGCTGCCAGCACGCTGACTCCCCGGCTTGTGTCTGGCTCCTGTCTGTCTGCTGCCAGCACCCTGACTCCCCGGCTTGTGTCTTGCTCCTGTCTGTCTGCTGCCAGCACGCTGACTCCCCGGCTTGTGTCTGGCTCCTGTCTGTCTGCTGCCAGCACCCTGACTCCCCGGCTTGTGTCTGGCTCTTGTCTGTCTGGTGCCAGCACGCTGACTCCCCGGCTTGTGTCTGGCTCCTGTCTGTCTGCTGCCTGCACGCTGACTCCCCGACTTGTGTCTGGCTCCTGTCTGTCTGCTGCCACGCTGACTCCCCGGCTTGTGTCTGGCTCCTGTCTGTCTGCTGCCACGCTGACTCCCCGGCTTGTGTCTGGCTCCTGTCTGTCTGCTGCCAGCACGTTGACTCCCCGGCTTGTGTCTGGCTCCTGTCTGTCTGCTCCCACTCTGACTCCCCGGCTTGTGTCTGGCTCCTGTCTGTCTGCTGCCACGCTGACCCCCCGGTTTGTGTCTGACTCCTGTCTGTCTGCTGCCAGCACCCTGACTCCCCGGCTTGTGTCTGACTCCTGTCTGTCTGCTGCCAGCACGCTGACTCCCCGGCTTGTGTCTGACTCCTGTCTGTCTGCTGCCAGCACGCTGTCTCCCCGGCTTGTGTCTGGCTCCTGTCTGTCTGCTGCCAGCACGCTGACTCCCCGGCTTGTGTCTGACTCCTGTCTGTCTGCTGCCAGCACCCTGACTCCCCGGCTTGTGTCTGGCTCCTGTCTGTCTGCTGCCAGCACGCTGACCCCCCGGCTTGTATCTGGCTCCTGTCTGTCTGCTGCCAGCACGCTGACTCCCCGGCTTGTGTCTGGCTCCTGTCTGTCTGCTGCCAGCACGCTGACCCCCCGGCTTGTGTCTGGCTCCTGTCTGTCTGCTGCCAGCACGCTGACTCCCCGGCTTGTGTCTGGCTCCTGTCTGTCTGCTGCCAGCACGCTGACCCCCCGGCTTGTGTCTGACTCCTGTCTGTCTGCTGCCAGCACGCTGACTCCCCGGCTTGTGTCTGGCTCCTGTCTGTCTGCTCCCACGCTGACCCCCCGGCTTGTGTCTGGCTCCTGTCTGTCTGCTGCCAGCACGCTGACTCCCCGGCTTGTGTCTGGCTCCTGTCTGTCTGCTGCCAGCACGCTGACTCCCCGGCTTGTGTCTGGCGCCTGTCTGTCTGCTGCCAGCACGCTGACTCCCCGGCTTGTGTCTGGCTCCTGTCTGTCTGCTGCCAGCACGCTGACTCCCCGGCTTGTGTCTGGCTCCTGTCTGTCTGTTTCCAGCACGCTGTCCCCCCGGCTTGTGTCTGACTCCTGTCTGTCTGGTGCCAGCACGCTGACTCCCCGGCTTGTGTCTGGCTCCTGTCTGTCTGCTGCCAGCACGCTGTCCCCCCGGCTTGTGTCTGACTCCTGTCTGTCTGCTGCCAGCACGCTGTCCCCCCGGCTTGTGTCTGTCTCCTGTCTGTCTGCTGCCAGCACGCTGGCTCCCCGGCTTGTGTCTGGCTCCTGTCTGTCTGCTGCCACGCTGACTCCCCGGCTTGTGTCTGGCTCCTGTCTGTCTGCTGCCAGCACCCTGACTCCCCGGCTTGTGTCTGGCTCCTGTCTGTCTGCTGCCAGCACGCTGACTCCCCGGCTTGTGTCTGGCTCCTGTCTGTCTGCTGCCAGCACGCTGACCCCCCGGCTTGTGTCTGGCTCCTGTCTGTCTGCTGCCACGCTGACTCCCCGGCTTGTGTCTGGCTCCTGTCTGTCTGCTGCGAGCACGCTGACCCCCCGGCTTGTGTCTGACTCCTGTCTGTCTGCTGCCAGCACCCTGACTCCCCGGCTTGTGTCTGACTCCTGTCTGTCTGCTGCCAGCACGCTGACTCCCCGGCTTGTGTCTGGCTCCTGTCTGTCTGCTGCCAGCACGCTGACTCCCCGGCTTGTGTCTGACTCCTGTCTGTCTGCTGCCACGCTGACTCCCCGGCTTGTGTCTGGCTCCTGTCTGTCTGCTGCCAGCACCCTGACTCCCCGGCTTGTGTCTGGCTCCTGTCTGTCTGCTGCCAGCACGCTGACTCCCCGGCTTGTGTCTGACTCCTGTCTGTCTGCTGCCAGCACCCTGACTCCCCGGCTTGTGTCTGGCTCCTGTCTGTCTGCTGCCAGCACCCTGACTCCCCGGCTTGTGTCTGACTCCTGTCTGTCTGCTGCCAGCTCGCTGACCCCCCGGTTTGTGTCTGACTCCTGTCTGTCTGCTGCCAGCACCCTGACTCCCCGGCTTGTGTCTGGCTCCTGTCTGTCTGCTGCCAGCACCCTGACTCCCCGGCTTGTGTCTGGCTCCTGTCTGTCTGCTGCCAGCACCCTGACTCCCCGGCTTGTGTCTGGCTCTTGTCTGTCTGGTGCCAGCACGCTGACTCCCCGGCTTGTGTCTGACTCCTGTCTGTCTGCTGCCAGCACCCTGACTCCCCGGCTTGTGTCTGACTCCTGTCTGTCTGCTGCCAGCACCCTGACTCCCCGGCTTGTGTCTGACTCCTGTCTGTCTGCTGCCAGCACCCTGACTCCCCGGCTTGTGTCTGGCTCCTGTCTGCCTGCTGCCAGCACGCTGACTCCCCGGCTTGTGTCTGACTCCTGTCTGTCTGCTGCCAGCTCGCTGACTCCCCGGCTTGTGTCTGACTCCTGTCTGTCTGCTGCCACGCTGACTCCCCGGCTTGTGTCTGACTCCTGTCTGTCTGCTGCCAGCACGCTGACCCCCCGGCTTGTGTCTGGCTCCTGTCTGTCTGCTGCCACGCTGACTCCCCGGCTTGTGTCTGACTCCTGTCTGTCTGCTGCCAGCACGCTGACCCCCCCCGGCTTGTGTCTGACTCCTGTCTGTCTGCTGCCAGCACGCTGACTCCCCGGCTTGTGTCTGGCTCCTGTCTGTCTGCTGCCAGCACGCTGACTCCCCGGCTTGTGTCTGGCTCCTGTCTGTCTGCTGCCACGCTGACTCCCCGGCTTGTGTCTGGCTCCTGTCTGTCTGCTGCCAGCACGCTGACTCCCCGGCTTGTGTCTGGCTCCTGTCTGTCTGCTGCCAGCACCCTGACCCCCCGGCTTGTGTATGACTCCTGTCTGTCTGCTGCCAGCACCCTGACTCCCCGGCTTGTGTCTGGCTCCTGTCTGTCTGCTGCCAGCACGCTGACTCCCCGGCTTGTGTCTGGCTCCTGTCTGTCTGCTGCCAGCACCCTGACTCCCCGGCTTGTGTCTTGCTCCTGTCTGTCTGCTGCCAGCACGCTGACTCCCCGGCTTGTGTCTGGCTCCTGTCTGTCTGCTGCCAGCACCCTGACTCCCCGGCTTGTGTCTGGCTCTTGTCTGTCTGGTGCCAGCACGCTGACTCCCCGGCTTGTGTCTGGCTCCTGTCTGTCTGCTGCCTGCACGCTGACTCCCCGACTTGTGTCTGGCTCCTGTCTGTCTGCTGCCACGCTGACTCCCCGGCTTGTGTCTGGCTCCTGTCTGTCTGCTGCCACGCTGACTCCCCGGCTTGTGTCTGGCTCCTGTCTGTCTGCTGCCAGCACGTTGACTCCCCGGCTTGTGTCTGGCTCCTGTCTGTCTGCTCCCACTCTGACTCCCCGGCTTGTGTCTGGCTCCTGTCTGTCTGCTGCCACGCTGACCCCCCGGTTTGTGTCTGACTCCTGTCTGTCTGCTGCCAGCACCCTGACTCCCCGGCTTGTGTCTGACTCCTGTCTGTCTGCTGCCAGCACGCTGACTCCCCGGCTTGTGTCTGACTCCTGTCTGTCTGCTGCCAGCACGCTGTCTCCCCGGCTTGTGTCTGGCTCCTGTCTGTCTGCTGCCAGCACGCTGACTCCCCGGCTTGTGTCTGACTCCTGTCTGTCTGCTGCCAGCACCCTGACTCCCCGGCTTGTGTCTGGCTCCTGTCTGTCTGCTGCCAGCACGCTGACCCCCCGGCTTGTATCTGGCTCCTGTCTGTCTGCTGCCAGCACGCTGACTCCCCGGCTTGTGTCTGGCTCCTGTCTGTCTGCTGCCAGCACGCTGACCCCCCGGCTTGTGTCTGGCTCCTGTCTGTCTGCTGCCAGCACGCTGACTCCCCGGCTTGTGTCTGGCTCCTGTCTGTCTGCTGCCAGCACGCTGACCCCCCGGCTTGTGTCTGACTCCTGTCTGTCTGCTGCCAGCACGCTGACTCCCCGGCTTGTGTCTGGCTCCTGTCTGTCTGCTCCCACGCTGACCCCCCGGCTTGTGTCTGGCTCCTGTCTGTCTGCTGCCAGCACGCTGACTCCCCGGCTTGTGTCTGGCTCCTGTCTGTCTGCTGCCAGCACGCTGACTCCCCGGCTTGTGTCTGGCGCCTGTCTGTCTGCTGCCAGCACGCTGACTCCCCGGCTTGTGTCTGGCTCCTGTCTGTCTGCTGCCAGCACGCTGACTCCCCGGCTTGTGTCTGGCTCCTGTCTGTCTGTTTCCAGCACGCTGTCCCCCCGGCTTGTGTCTGACTCCTGTCTGTCTGGTGCCAGCACGCTGTCCCCCCGGCTTGTGTCTGACTCCTGTCTGTCTGCTGCCAGCACGCTGTCCCCCCGGCTTGTGTCTGTCTCCTGTCTGTCTGCTGCCAGCACGCTGGCTCCCCGGCTTGTGTCTGGCTCCTGTCTGTCTGCTGCCACGCTGACTCCCCGGCTTGTGTCTGGCTCCTGTCTGTCTGCTGCCAGCACCCTGACTCCCCGGCTTGTGTCTGGCTCCTGTCTGTCTGCTGCCAGCACGCTGACTCCCCGGCTTGTGTCTGGCTCCTGTCTGTCTGCTGCCAGCACGCTGACCCCCCGGCTTGTGTCTGGCTCCTGTCTGTCTGCTGCCACGCTGACTCCCCGGCTTGTGTCTGGCTCCTGTCTGTCTGCTGCGAGCACGCTGACCCCCCGGCTTGTGTCTGACTCCTGTCTGTCTGCTGCCAGCACCCTGACTCCCCGGCTTGTGTCTGACTCCTGTCTGTCTGCTGCCAGCACGCTGACTCCCCGGCTTGTGTCTGGCTCCTGTCTGTCTGCTGCCAGCACGCTGACTCCCCGGCTTGTGTCTGACTCCTGTCTGTCTGCTGCCACGCTGACTCCCCGGCTTGTGTCTGGCTCCTGTCTGTCTGCTGCCAGCACCCTGACTCCCCGGCTTGTGTCTGGCTCCTGTCTGTCTGCTGCCAGCACGCTGACTCCCCGGCTTGTGTCTGACTCCTGTCTGTCTGCTGCCAGCACGCTGACTCCCCGGCTTGTGTCTGGCTCCTGTCTGTCTGCTGCCAGCACGCTGACTCCCCGGCTTGTGTCTGGCTCCTGTCTGTCTGCTGCCAGCACGCTGACTCCCCGGCTTGTGTCTGACTCCTGTCTGTCTGCTGCCAGCACGCTGACTCCCCGGCTTGTGTCTGGCTCCTGTCTGTCTGCTGCCAGCACGCTGACTCCCCGGCTTGTGTCTGGCTCCTGTCTGTCTGCTGCCAGCACCGTGACTCCCCGGCTTGTGTCTGGCTCCTGTCTGTCTGCTGCCACGCTGACCCCCCGGCTTGTGTCTGGCTCCTGTCTGTCTGCTGCCAGCACCCTGACTCCCCGGCTTGTGTCTGGCTCCTGTCTGTCTGCTGCCAGCACCCTGACTCCCCGGCTTGTGTCTGACTCCTGTCTGTCTGCTGCCAGCTCGCTGACTCCCCGGCTTGTGTCTGACTCCTGTCTGTCTGCTGCCAGCACGCTGACTCCCCGGCTTGTGTCTGGCTCCTGTCTGTCTGCTGCCAGCTCGCTGACTCCCCGGCTTGTGTCTGACTCCTGTCTGTCTGCTGCCACGCTGACTCCCCGGCTTGTGTCTGGCTCCTGTCTGTCTGCTGCCAGCACGCTGACTCCCCGGCTTGTGTCTGGCTCCTGTCTGTCTGCTGCCAGCACGCTGACTCCCCGGCTTGTGTCTGACTCCTGTCTGTCTGCTGCCACGCTGACTCCCCGGCTTGTGTCTGGCTCCTGTCTGTCTGCTGCCAGCTCGCTGACTCCCCGGCTTGTGTCTGACTCCTGTCTGTCTGCTGCCACGCTGACTCCCCGGCTTGTGTCTGACTCCTGTCTGTCTGCTGCCACGCTGACTCCCCGGCTTGTGTCTGGCTCCTGTCTGTCTGCTGCCAGCTCGCTGACTCCCCGGCTTGTGTCTGACTCCTGTCTGTCTGCTGCCACGCTGACTCCCCGGCTTGTGTCTGACTCCTGTCTGTCTGCTGCCAGCTCGCTGACTCCCCGGCTTGTGTCTGGCTCCTGTCTGTCTGCTGCCAGCACCCTGACTCCCCGGCTTGTGTCTGGCTCTTGTCTGTCTGCTGCCAGCACCCTGACTCCCCGGCTTGTGTCTGACTCCTGTCTGTCTGCTGCCACGCTGACTCCCCGGCTTGTGTCTGGCTCCTGTCTGTCTGCTGCCAGCTCGCTGACTCCCCGGCTTGTGTCTGACTCCTGTCTGTCTGCTGCCACGCTGACTCCCCGGCTTGTGTCTGACTCCTGTCTGTCTGCTGCCAGCACCCTGACTCCCCGGCTTGTGTCTGGCTCTTGTCTGTCTGGTGCCAGCACGCTGACTCCCCGGCTTGTGTCTGACTCCTGTCTGTCTGCTGCCAGCACGCTGACTCCCCGGCTTGTGTCTGACTCCTGTCTGTCTGCTGCCAGCTCGCTGACTCCCCGGCTTGTGTCTGACTCCTGTCTGTCTGCTGCCAGCACGCTGACCCCCCCCGGCTTGTGTCTGACTCCTGTCTGTCTGCTGCCAGCACGCTGACTCCCCGGCTTGTGTCTGGCTCCTGTCTGTCTGCTGCCAGCACGCTGACCCCCCCCGGCTTGTGTCTGACTCCTGTCTGTCTGCTGCCAGCACGCTGACTCCCCGGCTTGTGTCTGGCTCCTGTCTGTCTGCTGCCAGCACGCTGACCCCCCCCGGCTTGTGTCTGACTCCTGTCTGTCTGCTGCCAGCACGCTGACTCCCCGGCTTGTGTCTGACTCCTGTCTGTCTGCTGCCACGCTGACTCCCCGGCTTGTGTCTGACTCCTGTCTGTCTGCTGCCAGCACCCTGACTCCCCGGCTTGTGTCTGACTCCTGTCTGTCTGCTGCCAGCACCCTGACTCCCCGGCTTGTGTCTGACTCCTGTCTGTCTGCTGCCAGCACGCTGACCCCCCCCGGCTTGTGTCTGACTCCTGTCTGTCTGCTGCCAGCACGCTGACTCCCCGGCTTGTGTCTGGCTCCTGTCTGTCTGCTGCCAGCACGCTGACCCCCCCCGGCTTGTGTCTGACTCCTGTCTGTCTGCTGCCAGCACGCTGACCCCCCCCGGCTTGTGTCTGACTCCTGTCTGTCTGCTGCCAGCACCCTGACTCCCCGGCTTGTGTCTGACTCCTGTCTGTCTGCTGCCAGCACGCTGACCCCCCGGCTTGTGTCTGACTCCTGTCTGTCTGCTGCCAGCACGCTGACCCCCCCCGGCTTGTGTCTGACTCCTGTCTGTCTGCTGCCAGCACGCTGACTCCCCGGCTTGTGTCTGGCTCCTGTCTGTCTGCTGCCACGCTGACTCCCCGGCTTGTGTCTGGCTCCTGTCTGTCTGCTGCCAGCATGCTGACTCCCCGGCTTGTGTCTGGCTCCTGTCTGTCTGCTGCCAGCACGTTGACTCCCCGGCTTGTGTCTGGCTCCTGTCTGTCTGCTCCCACGCTGACTCCCCGGCTTGTGTCTGACTCCTGTCTGTCTGCTGCCAGCACGCTGACTCCCCGGCTTGTGTCTGGCTCCTGTCTGTCTGCTGCCAGCACGTTGACTCCCCGGCTTGTGTCTGGCTCCTGTCTGTCTGCTCCCACGCTGACTCCCCGGCTTGTGTCTGGCTCCTGTCTGTCTGCTGCCAGCACGCTGTCCCCCCGGCTTGTGTCTGGCTCCTGTCTATCTGCTGCCAGCACGCTGACTCCCCGGCTTGTGTCTGGCTCCTGTCTGTCTGCTGCCAGCACCCTGACTCCCCGGCTTGTGTCTGGCTCCTGTCTGTCTGCTGCCACGCTGACTCCCCGGCTTGTGTCTGGCTCCTGTCTGTCTGCTCCCACGCTGACTCCCCGGCTTGTGTCTGGCTCCTGTCTGTCTGCTGCCAGCACGCTGTCCCCCCGGCTTGTGTCTGGCTCCTGTCTGTCTGCTCCCACGCTGACTCCCCGGCTTGTGTCTGGCTCCTGTCTGTCTGCTGCCACGCTGACTCCCCGGCTTGTGTCTGGCTCCTGTCTGTCTGCTGCCAGCACGCTGACTCCCCGGCTTGTGTCTGACTCCTGTCTGTCTGCTGCCAGCACGCTGACTCCCCGGCTTGTGTCTGGCTCCTGTCTGTCTGCTGCCAGCACGCTGACTCCCCGGCTTGTGTCTGACTCCTGTCTGTCTGCTGCCAGCACCCTGACTCCCCGGCTTGTGTCTGGCTCCTGTCTGTCTGCTGCCACGCTGACTCCCCGGCTTGTGTCTGGCTCCTGTCTGTCTGCTGCCAGCACGCTGACTCCCCGGCTTGTGTCTGGCTCCTGTCTGTCTGCTCCCACGCTGACTCCCCGGCTTGTGTCTGGCTCCTGTCTGTCTGCTGCCAGCACGCTGACTCCCCGGCTTGTGTCTGGTTCCTGTCTGTCTGCTCCCACCCTGACCCCCCGGCTTGTGTGTGGCTCCTGTCTGTCTGCTGCCAGCACGCTGACTCCCCGGCTTGTGTCTGGCTCCTGTCTGTCTGCTGCCAGCACGCTGACTCCCCGGCTTGTGTCTGGCTCCTGTCTGTCTGCTGCCAGCACGCTGACTCCCCGGCTTGTGTCTGACTCCTGTCTGTCTGCTGCCAGCACGCTGACTCCCCGGCTTGTGTCTGGCTCCTGTCTGTCTGCTGCCAGCACGCTGACTCCCCGGCTTGTGTCTGGTTCCTGTCTGTCTGCTCCCACGCTGACTCCCCGGCTTGTGTCTGGCTCCTGTCTGTCTGCTGCCAGCACGCTGACTCCCCGGCTTGTGTCTGACTCCTGTCTGTCTGCTGCCAGCACGCTGACTCCCCGGCTTGTGTCTGGCTCCTGTCTGTCTGCTGCCACGCTGACTCCCCGGCTTGTGTCTGGCTCCTGTCTGTCTGCTGCCAGCACGCTGACTCCCCGGCTTGTGTCTGACTCCTGTCTGTCTGCTGCCAGCACGCTGACTCCCCGGCTTGTGTCTGGCTCCTGTCTGCCTGCTGCCAGCACGCTGACCCCCCGGCTTGTGTCTGACTCCTGTCTGTCTGCTGCCAGCACGCTGACCCCCCGGCTTGTGTCTGGCTCCTGTCTGTCTGCTGCCAGCACGCTGACTCCCCGGCTTGTGTCTGACTCCTGTCTGTCTGCTGCCAGCCCGCTGACTCCCCGGCTTGTGTCTGGCTCCTGTCTGTCTGCTCCCACGCTGACTCCCCGGCTTGTGTCTGGCTCCTGTCTGTCTGCTGCCAGCACGCTGACTCCCCGGCTTGTGTCTGACTCCTGTCTGTCTGCTGCCAGCACGCTGACTCCCCGGCTTGTGTCTGGCTCCTGTCTGTCTGCTGCCAGCACGCTGACTCCCCGGCTTGTGTCTGGCTCCTGTCTGTCTGCTGCCAGCACGCTGACTCCCCGGCTTGTGTCTGGCTCCTGTCTGTCTGCTGCCAGCACGCTGACTCCCCGGCTTGTGTCTGACTCCTGTCTGTCTGCTGCCAGCACGCTGACTCCCCGGCTTGTGTCTGGCTCCTGTCTGTCTGCTGCCAGCACGCTGACTCCCCGGCTTGTGTCTGGCTCCTGTCTGTCTGCTCCCACGCTGACTCCCCGGCTTGTGTCTGGCTCCTGTCTGTCTGCTGCCAGCACGCTGACTCCCCGGCTTGTGTCTGACTCCTGTCTGTCTGCTGCCAGCACCCTGACTCCCCGGCTTGTGTCTGGCTCCTGTCTGTCTGCTGCCAGCACGCTGACTCCCCGGCTTGTGTCTGGCTCCTGTCTGTCTGCTGCCAGCTCGCTGACTCCCCGGCTTGTGTCTGGCTCCTGTCTGTCTGCTGCCAGCACGCTGACTCCCCGGCTTGTGTCTGGCTCCTGTCTGTCTGCTGCCAGCACGCTGACTCCCCGGCTTGTGTCTGGCTCCTGTCTGTCTGCTGCCAGCACGCTGACTCCCCGGCTTGTGTCTGACTCCTGTCTGTCTGCTGCCAGCACGCTGACTCCCCGGCTTGTGTCTGGCTCCTGTCTGTCTGCTCCCACCCTGACTCCCCGGCTTGTGTCTGGCTCCTGTATGTCTGCTGCCTGCTCGCTGACTCCCCGGCTTGTGTCTGGCTCCCGTCTGTCTGCTGCCAGCACGCTGACTCCCCGGCTTGTGTCTGACTCCTGTCTGTCTGCTGCCAGCACGCTGACTCCCCGGCTTGTGTCTGGCTCCTGTCTGTCTGCTGCCAGCACGCTGACTCCCCGGCTTGTGTCTGGCTCCTGTCTGTCTGCTGCCAGCACGCTGACTCCCCGGCTTGTGTCTGGCTCCTGTCTGTCTGCTGCCAGCACGCTGACCCCCCGGCTTGTGTCTAGCTCCTGTCTGTCTGCTGCCAGCACGCTGACTCCCCGGCTTGTGTCTGGCTCCTGTCTGTCTGCTGCCAGCACGCTGACTTGCCGGCTTGTGTCTGGCTCCTGTCTGTCTGCTGCCAGCACGCTGACTCCCCGGCTTGTGTCTGGCTCCTGTCTGTCTGCTGCCAGCACGCTGACTCCCCGGCTTGTGTCTGGCTCCTGTCTGTCTGCTGCCAGCACGCTGACTCCCCGGCTTGTGTCTGGCTCCTGTCTGTCTGCTCCCACCCTGACTCCCCGGCTTGTGTCTGGCTCCTGTCTGTCTGCTCCCACCCTGACTCCCCGGCTTGTGTCTGGCTCCTGTCTGTCTGCTGCCAGCTCGCTGACTCCCCGGCTTGTGTCTGGCTCCTGTCTGTCTGCTGCCAGCACGCTGACCCCCCCCGGCTTGTGTCTGACTCCTGTCTGTCTGCTGCCAGCACGCTGACTCCCCGGCTTGTGTCTGGCTCCTGTCTGTCTGCTGCCAGCACGCTGACCCCCCCCGGCTTGTGTCTGACTCCTGTCTGTCTGCTGCCAGCACGCTGACTCCCCGGCTTGTGTCTGACTCCTGTCTGTCTGCTGCCACGCTGACTCCCCGGCTTGTGTCTGACTCCTGTCTGTCTGCTGCCAGCACCCTGACTCCCCGGCTTGTGTCTGACTCCTGTCTGTCTGCTGCCAGCACCCTGACTCCCCGGCTTGTGTCTGACTCCTGTCTGTCTGCTGCCAGCACGCTGACCCCCCCCGGCTTGTGTCTGACTCCTGTCTGTCTGCTGCCAGCACGCTGACTCCCCGGCTTGTGTCTGGCTCCTGTCTGTCTGCTGCCAGCACGCTGACCCCCCCCGGCTTGTGTCTGACTCCTGTCTGTCTGCTGCCAGCACGCTGACCCCCCCCGGCTTGTGTCTGACTCCTGTCTGTCTGCTGCCAGCACGCTGACTCCCCGGCTTGTGTCTGACTCCTGTCTGTCTGCTGCCAGCACCCTGACTCCCCGGCTTGTGTCTGACTCCTGTCTGTCTGCTGCCAGCACGCTGACCCCCCGGCTTGTGTCTGACTCCTGTCTGTCTGCTGCCAGCACGCTGACCCCCCCCGGCTTGTGTCTGACTCCTGTCTGTCTGCTGCCAGCACGCTGACTCCCCGGCTTGTGTCTGGCTCCTGTCTGTCTGCTGCCACGCTGACTCCCCGGCTTGTGTCTGGCTCCTGTCTGTCTGCTGCCAGCATGCTGACTCCCCGGCTTGTGTCTGGCTCCTGTCTGTCTGCTGCCAGCACGTTGACTCCCCGGCTTGTGTCTGGCTCCTGTCTGTCTGCTCCCACGCTGACTCCCCGGCTTGTGTCTGACTCCTGTCTGTCTGCTGCCAGCATGCTGACTCCCCGGCTTGTGTCTGGCTCCTGTCTGTCTGCTGCCAGCACGTTGACTCCCCGGCTTGTGTCTGGCTCCTGTCTGTCTGCTCCCACGCTGACTCCCCGGCTTGTGTCTGGCTCCTGTCTGTCTGCTGCCAGCACGCTGTCCCCCCGGCTTGTGTCTGGCTCCTGTCTATCTGCTGCCAGCACGCTGACTCCCCGGCTTGTGTCTGGCTCCTGTCTGTCTGCTGCCAGCACCCTGACTCCCCGGCTTGTGTCTGGCTCCTGTCTGTCTGCTGCCACGCTGACTCCCCGGCTTGTGTCTGGCTCCTGTCTGTCTGCTCCCACGCTGACTCCCCGGCTTGTGTCTGGCTCCTGTCTGTCTGCTGCCAGCACGCTGTCCCCCCGGCTTGTGTCTGGCTCCTGTCTGTCTGCTCCCACGCTGACTCCCCGGCTTGTGTCTGGCTCCTGTCTGTCTGCTGCCACGCTGACTCCCCGGCTTGTGTCTGGCTCCTGTCTGTCTGCTGCCAGCACGCTGACTCCCCGGCTTGTGTCTGACTCCTGTCTGTCTGCTGCCAGCACGCTGACTCCCCGGCTTGTGTCTGGCTCCTGTCTGTCTGCTGCCAGCACGCTGACTCCCCGGCTTGTGTCTGACTCCTGTCTGTCTGCTGCCAGCACCCTGACTCCCCGGCTTGTGTCTGGCTCCTGTCTGTCTGCTGCCAGCACGCTGACTCCCCGGCTTGTGTCTGGCTCCTGTCTGTCTGCTGCCAGCACGCTGACTCCCCGGCTTGTGTCTGGCTCCTGTCTGTCTGCTGCCAGCACGCTGACTCCCCGGCTTGTGTCTGACTCCTGTCTGTCTGCTGCCAGCACCCTGACTCCCCGGCTTGTGTCTGGCTCCTGTCTGTCTGCTGCCACGCTGACTCCCCGGCTTGTGTCTGGCTCCTGTCTGTCTGCTGCCAGCACGCTGACTCCCCGGCTTGTGTCTGGCTCCTGTCTGTCTGCTCCCACGCTGACTCCCCGGCTTGTGTCTGGCTCCTGTCTGTCTGCTGCCAGCACGCTGACTCCCCGGCTTGTGTCTGGTTCCTGTCTGTCTGCTCCCACCCTGACCCCCCGGCTTGTGTCTGGCTCCTGTCTGTCTGCTGCCAGCACGCTGACTCCCCGGCTTGTGTCTGGCTCCTGTCTGTCTGCTGCCAGCACGCTGACTCCCCGGCTTGTGTCTGGCTCCTGTCTGTCTGCTGCCAGCACGCTGACTCCCCGGCTTGTGTCTGACTCCTGTCTGTCTGCTGCCAGCACGCTGACTCCCCGGCTTGTGTCTGGCTCCTGTCTGTCTGCTGCCAGCACGCTGACTCCCCGGCTTGTGTCTGGTTCCTGTCTGTCTGCTCCCACGCTGACTCCCCGGCTTGTGTCTGGCTCCTGTCTGTCTGCTGCCAGCACGCTGACTCCCCGGCTTGTGTCTGACTCCTGTCTGTCTGCTGCCAGCACGCTGACTCCCCGGCTTGTGTCTGGCTCCTGTCTGTCTGCTGCCACGCTGACTCCCCGGCTTGTGTCTGGCTCCTGTCTGTCTGCTGCCAGCACGCTGACTCCCCGGCTTGTGTCTGACTCCTGTCTGTCTGCTGCCAGCACGCTGACTCCCCGGCTTGTGTCTGGCTCCTGTCTGCCTGCTGCCAGCACGCTGACCCCCCGGCTTGTGTCTGACTCCTGTCTGTCTGCTGCCAGCACGCTGACCCCCCGGCTTGTGTCTGGCTCCTGTCTGTCTGCTGCCAGCACGCTGACTCCCCGGCTTGTGTCTGACTCCTGTCTGTCTGCTGCCAGCCCGCTGACTCCCCGGCTTGTGTCTGGCTCCTGTCTGTCTGCTCCCACGCTGACTCCCCGGCTTGTGTCTGGCTCCTGTCTGTCTGCTGCCAGCACGCTGACTCCCCGGCTTGTGTCTGACTCCTGTCTGTCTGCTGCCAGCACGCTGACTCCCCGGCTTGTGTCTGGCTCCTGTCTGTCTGCTGCCAGCACGCTGACTCCCCGGCTTGTGTCTGGCTCCTGTCTGTCTGCTGCCAGCACGCTGACTCCCCGGCTTGTGTCTGGCTCCTGTCTGTCTGCTGCCAGCACGCTGACTCCCCGGCTTGTGTCTGACTCCTGTCTGTCTGCTGCCAGCACGCTGACTCCCCGGCTTGTGTCTGGCTCCTGTCTGTCTGCTGCCAGCACGCTGACTCCCCGGCTTGTGTCTGGCTCCTGTCTGTCTGCTCCCACGCTGACTCCCCGGCTTGTGTCTGGCTCCTGTCTGTCTGCTGCCAGCACGCTGACTCCCCGGCTTGTGTCTGACTCCTGTCTGTCTGCTGCCAGCACCCTGACTCCCCGGCTTGTGTCTGGCTCCTGTCTGTCTGCTGCCAGCACGCTGACTCCCCGGCTTGTGTCTGGCTCCTGTCTGTCTGCTGCCAGCTCGCTGACTCCCCGGCTTGTGTCTGGCTCCTGTCTGTCTGCTGCCAGCACGCTGACTCCCCGGCTTGTGTCTGGCTCCTGTCTGTCTGCTGCCAGCACGCTGACTCCCCGGCTTGTGTCTGGCTCCTGTCTGTCTGCTGCCAGCACGCTGACTCCCCGGCTTGTGTCTGACTCCTGTCTGTCTGCTGCCAGCACGCTGACTCCCCGGCTTGTGTCTGGCTCCTGTCTGTCTGCTCCCACCCTGACTCCCCGGCTTGTGTCTGGCTCCTGTATGTCTGCTGCCTGCTCGCTGACTCCCCGGCTTGTGTCTGGCTCCCGTCTGTCTGCTGCCAGCACGCTGACTCCCCGGCTTGTGTCTGACTCCTGTCTGTCTGCTGCCAGCACGCTGACTCCCCGGCTTGTGTCTGGCTCCTGTCTGTCTGCTGCCAGCACGCTGACTCCCCGGCTTGTGTCTGGCTCCTGTCTGTCTGCTGCCAGCACGCTGACTCCCCGGCTTGTGTCTGGCTCCTGTCTGTCTGCTGCCAGCACGCTGACCCCCCGGCTTGTGTCTAGCTCCTGTCTGTCTGCTGCCAGCACGCTGACTCCCCGGCTTGTGTCTGGCTCCTGTCTGTCTGCTGCCAGCACGCTGACTTGCCGGCTTGTGTCTGGCTCCAGTCTGTCTGCTGCCAGCACGCTGACTCCCCGGCTTGTGTCTGGCTCCTGTCTGTCTGCTGCCAGCACGCTGACTCCCCGGCTTGTGTCTGGCTCCTGTCTGTCTGCTCCCACCCTGACTCCCCGGCTTGTGTCTGGCTCCTGTCTGTCTGCTCCCACCCTGACTCCCCGGCTTGTGTCTGGCTCCTGTCTGTCTGCTGCCAGCACGCTGACTCCCCGGCTTGTGTCTGGCTCCTGTCTGTCTGCTCCCACCATGACCCCCCGGCTTGTGTCTGGCTCCTGTCTGTCTGCTGCCAGCACGCTGACTCCCCGGCTTGTGTCTGCCTCCTGTCTGTCTGCTGCCAGCACGCTGACTCCCCGGCTTGTGTCTGGCTCCTGTCTGTCTGCTGCCAGCACCCTGACTCCCCGGCTTGTGTCTGGCTCCTGTCTGTCTGCTGCCAGCACCCTGACCCCCCGGCTTGTGTCTGGCTCCTGTCTGTCTGCTGCCAGCAACCTGACTCCCCGGCTTGTGTCTGACTCCTGTCTGTCTGCTGCCAGCACGCGGACCCCCCGGCTTGTGTCTGACTCCTGTCTGTCTGCTGCCAGCACGCTGACTCCCCGGCTTGGGTCTGACTCCTGTCTGTCTGCTGCCAACACGCTGACTCCCCGGCTTGTGTCTGACTCCTGTCTGTCTGCTGTCACGCTGACTCCCCGGCTTGTGTCTGGCTCCTGTCTGTCTGCTGTCACGCTGACTCCCCGGCTTGTGTCTGGCTCCTGTCTGTCTGCTGCCAGCACGCTTACCCCCCGGCTTGTGTCTGGCTCCTGTCTGTCTGATGCCAGGACGCTGACCCCCCGGCTTGTGTCTGACTCCTGTCTGTCTGCTGCCAGCACGCTGACTCCGCGGCTTGTGTCCGGCTCCTGTCTGTCTGCTGCCACGCTGACCCCCCGGCTTGTGTCTGGCTCCTGTCTGTCTGCTGCCAGCACGCGGACCCCCCGGCTTGTGTCTGGCTCCTGTCTGTCTGCTGCCACGCTGACCCCCCGGCTTGTGTCTGGCTCCTGTCTGTCTGCTGCCAGCACGCGGACCCCCCGGCTTGTGTCTGGCTCCTGTCTGTCTGCTGCCAGCACGCTGACTCCCCGGCTTGTGTCTGGCTCCTGTCTGTCTGCTGCCAGCACGCTGACTCCCCGGCTTGTGTCTGACTCCTGTCTGTCTGCTGCCAGCACGCGGACCCCCCGGCTTGTGTCTGGCTCCTGTCTGTCTGCTGCCAGCACGCTGACTCCCCGGCTTGTGTCTGACTCCTGTCTGTCTGCTGCCAGCACGCTGACTCCCCGGCTTGTGTCTGACTCCTGTCTGTCTGCTGCCAGCACCCTGACCCCCCGGCCTGTGTCTGGCTCCTGTCTGTCTGCTGCCAGCACGCTGACTCCCCGGCTTGTGTCTGACTCCTGTCTGTCTGCTGCCAGCACCCTGACCCCCCGGCTTGTGTCTGGCTCCTGTCTGTCTGCTGCCAGCACCCTGACTCCCCGGCTTGTGTCTGGCTCCTGTCTGTCTGCTGCCAGCACGCTGACTCCCCGGCTTGTGTCTGACTCCTGTCTGTCTGCTGCTAGCACGCTGACTCCCCGGCTTGTGTCTGGCTCCTGTCTGTCTGCTGCCAGCACGCTGACTCCCCGGCTTGTGTCTGGCTCCTGTCTGTCTGCTGCCAGCACGCTGATCCCCGGCTTGTGTCTGACTCCTGTCTGTCTGCTGCCAGCACGCTGACTCCCCGGCTTGTGTCTGGCTCCTGTCTGTCTGCTGCCAGCACGCTGACTCCCCGGCTTGTGTCTGACTCCTGTCTGTCTGCTGCCAGCACGCTGACTCCCCGGCTTGTGTCTGGCTCCTGTCTGCCTGCTGCCAGCACGCTGACCCCCCGGCTTGTGTCTGACTCCTGTCTGTCTGCTGCCAGCACGCTGACCCCCCGGCTTGTGTCTGGCTCCTGTCTGTCTGCTGCCAGCACGCTGACTCCCCGGCTTGTGTCTGACTCCTGTCTGTCTGCTGCCAGCCCGCTGACTCCCCGGCTTGTGTCTGGCTCCTGTCTGTCTGCTCCCACGCTGACTCCCCGGCTTGTGTCTGGCTCCTGTCTGTCTGCTGCCAGCACGCTGACTCCCCGGCTTGTGTCTGACTCCTGTCTGTCTGCTGCCAGCACGCTGACTCCCCGGCTTGTGTCTGGCTCCTGTCTGTCTGCTGCCAGCACGCTGACTCCCCGGCTTGTGTCTGGCTCCTGTCTGTCTGCTGCCAGCACGCTGACTCCCCGGCTTGTGTCTGGCTCCTGTCTGTCTGCTGCCAGCACGCTGACTCCCCGGCTTGTGTCTGACTCCTGTCTGTCTGCTGCCAGCACGCTGACTCCCCGGCTTGTGTCTGGCTCCTGTCTGTCTGCTGCCAGCACGCTGACTCCCCGGCTTGTGTCTGGCTCCTGTCTGTCTGCTCCCACGCTGACTCCCCGGCTTGTGTCTGGCTCCTGTCTGTCTGCTGCCAGCACGCTGACTCCCCGGCTTGTGTCTGACTCCTGTCTGTCTGCTGCCAGCACCCTGACTCCCCGGCTTGTGTCTGGCTCCTGTCTGTCTGCTGCCAGCACGCTGACTCCCCGGCTTGTGTCTGGCTCCTGTCTGTCTGCTGCCAGCTCGCTGACTCCCCGGCTTGTGTCTGGCTCCTGTCTGTCTGCTGCCAGCACGCTGACTCCCCGGCTTGTGTCTGGCTCCTGTCTGTCTGCTGCCAGCACGCTGACTCCCCGGCTTGTGTCTGGCTCCTGTCTGTCTGCTGCCAGCACGCTGACTCCCCGGCTTGTGTCTGACTCCTGTCTGTCTGCTGCCAGCACGCTGACTCCCCGGCTTGTGTCTGGCTCCTGTCTGTCTGCTCCCACCCTGACTCCCCGGCTTGTGTCTGGCTCCTGTATGTCTGCTGCCTGCTCGCTGACTCCCCGGCTTGTGTCTGGCTCCCGTCTGTCTGCTGCCAGCACGCTGACTCCCCGGCTTGTGTCTGACTCCTGTCTGTCTGCTGCCAGCACGCTGACTCCCCGGCTTGTGTCTGGCTCCTGTCTGTCTGCTGCCAGCACGCTGACTCCCCGGCTTGTGTCTGGCTCCTGTCTGTCTGCTGCCAGCACGCTGACTCCCCGGCTTGTGTCTGGCTCCTGTCTGTCTGCTGCCAGCACGCTGACCCCCCGGCTTGTGTCTAGCTCCTGTCTGTCTGCTGCCAGCACGCTGACTCCCCGGCTTGTGTCTGGCTCCTGTCTGTCTGCTGCCAGCACGCTGACTTGCCGGCTTGTGTCTGGCTCCAGTCTGTCTGCTGCCAGCACGCTGACTCCCCGGCTTGTGTCTGGCTCCTGTCTGTCTGCTGCCAGCACGCTGACTCCCCGGCTTGTGTCTGGCTCCTGTCTGTCTGCTCCCACCCTGACTCCCCGGCTTGTGTCTGGCTCCTGTCTGTCTGCTCCCACCCTGACTCCCCGGCTTGTGTCTGGCTCCTGTCTGTCTGCTGCCAGCACGCTGACTCCCCGGCTTGTGTCTGGCTCCTGTCTGTCTGCTCCCACCATGACCCCCCGGCTTGTGTCTGGCTCCTGTCTGTCTGCTGCCAGCACGCTGACTCCCCGGCTTGTGTCTGCCTCCTGTCTGTCTGCTGCCAGCACGCTGACTCCCCGGCTTGTGTCTGGCTCCTGTCTGTCTGCTGCCAGCACCCTGACTCCCCGGCTTGTGTCTGGCTCCTGTCTGTCTGCTGCCAGCACCCTGACCCCCCGGCTTGTGTCTGGCTCCTGTCTGTCTGCTGCCAGCAACCTGACTCCCCGGCTTGTGTCTGACTCCTGTCTGTCTGCTGCCAGCACGCGGACCCCCCGGCTTGTGTCTGACTCCTGTCTGTCTGCTGCCAGCACGCTGACTCCCCGGCTTGGGTCTGACTCCTGTCTGTCTGCTGCCAACACGCTGACTCCCCGGCTTGTGTCTGACTCCTGTCTGTCTGCTGTCACGCTGACTCCCCGGCTTGTGTCTGGCTCCTGTCTGTCTGCTGTCACGCTGACTCCCCGGCTTGTGTCTGGCTCCTGTCTGTCTGCTGCCAGCACGCTTACCCCCCGGCTTGTGTCTGGCTCCTGTCTGTCTGATGCCAGGACGCTGACCCCCCGGCTTGTGTCTGACTCCTGTCTGTCTGCTGCCAGCACGCTGACTCCGCGGCTTGTGTCCGGCTCCTGTCTGTCTGCTGCCACGCTGACCCCCCGGCTTGTGTCTGGCTCCTGTCTGTCTGCTGCCAGCACGCGGACCCCCCGGCTTGTGTCTGGCTCCTGTCTGTCTGCTGCCACGCTGACCCCCCGGCTTGTGTCTGGCTCCTGTCTGTCTGCTGCCAGCACGCGGACCCCCCGGCTTGTGTCTGGCTCCTGTCTGTCTGCTGCCAGCACGCTGACTCCCCGGCTTGTGTCTGGCTCCTGTCTGTCTGCTGCCAGCACGCTGACTCCCCGGCTTGTGTCTGACTCCTGTCTGTCTGCTGCCAGCACGCGGACCCCCCGGCTTGTGTCTGGCTCCTGTCTGTCTGCTGCCAGCACGCTGACTCCCCGGCTTGTGTCTGACTCCTGTCTGTCTGCTGCCAGCACGCTGACTCCCCGGCTTGTGTCTGACTCCTGTCTGTCTGCTGCCAGCACCCTGACCCCCCGGCCTGTGTCTGGCTCCTGTCTGTCTGCTGCCAGCACGCTGACTCCCCGGCTTGTGTCTGACTCCTGTCTGTCTGCTGCCAGCACCCTGACCCCCCGGCTTGTGTCTGGCTCCTGTCTGTCTGCTGCCAGCACCCTGACTCCCCGGCTTGTGTCTGGCTCCTGTCTGTCTGCTGCCAGCACGCTGACTCCCCGGCTTGTGTCTGACTCCTGTCTGTCTGCTGCTAGCACGCTGACTCCCCGGCTTGTGTCTGGCTCCTGTCTGTCTGCTGCCAGCACGCTGACTCCCCGGCTTGTGTCTGGCTCCTGTCTGTCTGCTGCCAGCACGCTGATCCCCGGCTTGTGTCTGACTCCTGTCTGTCTGCTGCCAGCACGCTGACTCCCCGGCTTGTGTCTGGCTCCTCTCTGTCTGCTGCCAGCACGCTGACTCCTCGGCTTGTGTCTGGCTCCTGTCTGTCTGCTGCCAGCACGCTGACCCCCCGGCTTGTGTCTGGCTCCTGTCTGTCTGCTGCCAGCACGCTGACCCCCCGGCTTGTGTCTGGCTCCTGTCTGTCTGCTGCCACGCTGACTCCCCGGCTTGTGTCTGGCTCCTGTCTGTCTGCTGCCAGCACGCTGACTCCCCGGCTTGTGTCTGACTCCTGTCTGTCTGCTGCCAGCACGCTGACTCCTCGGCTTGTGTCTGGCTCCTGTCTGTCTGCTGCCAGCACGCTGACTCCCCGGCTTGTGTCTGGCTCCTGTCTGTCTGCTGTCAGCACGCTGACTCCCCGGCTTGTGTCTGGCTCCTGTCTGTCTGCTGCCAGCACGCTGACTCCCCGGCTTGTGTCTGACTCCTGTCTGTCTGCTGCCAGCACCCTGACTCCCCGGCTTGTGTCTGGCTCCTGTCTGTCTGCTGCCACGCTGACTCCCCGGCTTGTGTCTGACTCCTGTCTGTCTGCTGCCAGCACGCTGACTCCCCGGCTTGTGTCTGGCTCCTGTCTGTCTGCTGCCACGCTGACTCCCCGGCTTGTGTCTGGCTCCTGTCTGTCTGCTGCCAGCACCCTGACTCCCCGGCTTGTGTCTGGCTCCTGTCTGTCTGCTGCCAGCACGCTGACTCCCCGGCTTGTGTCTGGCTCCTCTCTGTCTGCTGCCAGCTCGCTGACTCCTCGGCTTGTGTCTGGCTCCTGTCTGTCTGCTGCCAGCACGCTGACCCCCCGGCTTGTGTCTGGCTCCTGTCTGTCTGCTGCCAGCACGCTGACTCCCCGGCTTGTGTCTGGCTCCTGTCTGTCTGCTGCCAGCACCCTGACTCCCCGGCTTGTGTCTGGCTCCTGTCTGTCTACTACCAGCACCCTGACCCCCCGGCTTGTGTCTGGCTCCTGTCTGTCTGCTGCCAGCACGCTGACTCCCCGGCTTGTGTCTGGCTCCTGTCTGTCTTCTGCCAGCACGCTGACTCCCCGGCTTGTGTCTGGCTCCTGTCTGTCTGGTGCCAGCACGCTGACTCCCCGGCTTGTGTCTGGCTCCTGTCTGTCTGCTGCCAGCTCGCTGACTCCCCGGCTTGTGTCTGGCTCCTGTCTGTCTGCTGCCACGCTGACTCCCCGGCTTGTGTCTGGCTCCTGTCTGTCTGCTGCCAGCACGCAGACCCCCCGGCTTGTGTCTGGCTCCTGTCTGTCTGCTGCCAGCACGCTGACTCCCCGGCTTGTGTCTGGCTCCTGTCTGTCTGCTCCCACCCTGACTCCCCGGCTTGTGTCTGGCTCCTGTCTGTCTGCTGCCAGCACGCTGACTCCCCGGCTTGTGTCTGGCTCCTGTCTGTCTGCTCCCACCCTGACTCCCCGGCTTGTGTCTGGCTCCTGTCTGTCTGCTGCCAGCACGCTGCCTCCCCGGCTTGTGTCTGGCTCCTGTCTGTCTGCTGCCAGCACGCTGACTCCCCGGCTTGTGTCTGGCTCATGTCTGTCTGCTGCCAGCACGCTGACTCCCCGGCTTGTGTCTGGCTCCTGTCTGTCTGCTCCCACCCTGACTCCCCGGCTTGTGTCTGGCTCCTGTCTGTCTGCTCCCACCCTGACTCCCCGGCTTGTGTCTGGCTCCTGTCTGTCTGCTGCCAGCACGCTGGCTCCCCGGCTTGTGTCTGGCTCCTGTCTGTCTGCTCCCACCCTGACTCCCCGGCTTGTGTCTGGCTCCTGTCTGTCTGCTGCCAGCACACTGACTCCCCGACTTGTGTCTGACTCCTGTCTGTCTGCTGCCAGCACCCTGACTCCCCGGCTTGTGTCTGGCTCCTGTCTGTCTGCTGCCAGCACCCTGACTCCCCGGCTTGTGTCTGGCTCCTGTCTGTCTGCTGCCAGCACGCTGACTCCCCGGCTTGTGTCTGGCTCCTGTCTGTCTGCTGCCAGCACGCTGACTCCCCGGCTTGTGTCTGGCTCCTGTCTGTCTGCTGTCAGCACGCTGACTCCCCGGCTTGTGTCTGGCTCCTGTCTGTCTGCTGCCACGCTGACCCCCCGGCTTGTGTCTGGCTCCTGTCTGTCTGCTGCCAGCACCCTGACTCCCCGGCTTGTGTCTGGCTCCTGTCTGTCTGCTGCCAGCACGCTGACTCCCCGGCTTGTGTCTGGCTCCTGTCTGTCTGGTGCCAGCACGCTGACCCCCCGGCTTGTGTCTGGCTCCTGTCTGTCTGCTGCCACGCTGACTCCCCGGCTTGTGTCTGGCTCCTGTCTGTCTGCTGCCAGCACGCTGACTCCCCGGCTTGTGTCTGGCTCCTGTCTGTCTGCTGCCAGCACGCTGACTCCCCAGCTTGTGTCTGGCTCCTGTCTGTCTGCTGCCAGCACGCTGACCCCCCGGCTTGTGTCTGGCTCCTGTCTGTCTGCTGCCACGCTGACTCCCCGGCTTGTGTCTGGCTCCTGTCTGTCTGCTGCCAGCACGCTGACTCCTCGGCTTGTGTCTGGCTCCTGTCTGTCTGCTGCCAGCACGCTGACTCCCCGGCTTGTGTCTGGCTCCTGTCTGTCTGCTGTCAGCACGCTGACTCCCCGGCTTGTGTCTGGCTCCTGTCTGTCTGCTGCCAGCACGCTGACTCCCCGGCTTGTGTCTGACTCCTGTCTGTCTGCTGCCACGCTGACTCCCCGGCTTGTGTCTGACTCCTGTCTGTCTGCTGCCACGCTGACTCCCCGGCTTGTGTCTGACTCCTGTCTGTCTGCTGCCAGCACGCTGACTCCCCGGCTTGTGTCTGACTCCTGTCTGTCTGCTGCCACGCTGACTCCCCGGCTTGTGTCTGGCTCCTGTCTGTCTGCTGCCAGCACCCTGACTCCCCGGCTTGTGTCTGGCTCCTGTCTGTCTGCTGCCAGCACCCTGACTCCCCGGCTTGTGTCTGGCTCCTGCCTGTCTGCTGCCAGCACGCTGACTCCCCGGCTTGTGTCTGGCTCCTGTCTGTCTGCTGCCAGCACGCTGACTCCCCGGCTTGTGTCTGACTCCTGTCTGTCTGCTGCCAGCACGCTGACTCCCCGGCTTGTGTCTGACTCCTGTCTGTCTGCTGCCACGCTGACTCCCCGGCTTGTGTCTGACTCCTGTCTGTCTGCTGCCACGCTGACTCCCCGGCTTGTGTCTGACTCCTGTCTGTCTGCTGCCACGCTGACTCCCCGGCTTGTGTCTGGCTCCTGTCTGTCTGCTGCCAGCACCCTGACTCCCCGGCTTGTGTCTGGCTCCTGTCTGTCTGCTGCCAGCACGCTGACTCCCCGGCTTGTGTCTGGCTCCTCTCTGTCTGCTGCCAGCTCGCTGACTCCTCGGCTTGTGTCTGGCTCCTGTCTGTCTGCTGCCAGCACGCTGACCCCCCGGCTTGTGTCTGGCTCCTGTCTGTCTGCTGCCAGCACGCTGACTCCCCGGCTTGTGTCTGGCTCCTGTCTGTCTGCTGCCAGCACCCTGACTCCCCGGCTTGTGTCTGGCTCCTGTCTGTCTACTACCAGCACCCTGACCCCCCGGCTTGTGTCTGGCTCCTGTCTGTCTGCTGCCAGCACGCTGACTCCCCGGCTTGTGTCTGGCTCCTGTCTGTCTGCTGCCACGCTGACTCCCCGGCTTGTGTCTGGCTCCTGTCTGTCTTCTGCCAGCACGCTGACTCCCCGGCTTGTGTCTGGCTCCTGTCTGTCTGATGCCAGCACGCTGACTCCCCGGCTTGTGTCTGGCTCCTGTCTGTCTGCTGCCAGCTCGCTGACTCCCCGGCTTGTGTCTGGCTCCTGTCTGTCTGCTGCCACGCTGACTCCCCGGCTTGTGTCTGGCTCCTGTCTGTCTGCTGCCAGCACGCAGACCCCCCGGCTTGTGTCTGGCTCCTGTCTGTCTGCTGCCAGCACGCTGACTCCCCGGCTTGTGTCTGGCTCCTGTCTGTCTGCTCCCACCCTGACTCCCCGGCTTGTGTCTGGCTCCTGTCTGTCTGCTGCCAGCACGCTGCCTCCCCGGCTTGTGTCTGGCTCCTGTCTGTCTGCTGCCAGCACGCTGACTCCCCGGCTTGTGTCTGGCTCATGTCTGTCTGCTGCCAGCACGCTGACTCCCCGGCTTGTGTCTGGCTCCTGTCTGTCTGCTCCCACCCTGACTCCCCGGCTTGTGTCTGGCTCCTGTCTGTCTGCTCCCACCCTGACTCCCCGGCTTGTGTCTGGCTCCTGTCTGTCTGCTGCCAGCACGCTGGCTCCCCGGCTTGTGTCTGGCTCCTGTCTGTCTGCTCCCACCCTGACTCCCCGGCTTGTGTCTGGCTCCTGTCTGTCTGCTGCCAGCACACTGACTCCCCGACTTGTGTCTGACTCCTGTCTGTCTGCTGCCAGCACGCTGACTCCCCGGCTTGTGTCTGGCGCCTGTCTGTCTGCTGCCAGCACGCTGACTCCCCGGCTTGTGTCTGGCTCCTGTCTGTCTGCTGCCAGCACGCTGACTCCCCGGCTTGTGTCTGGCTCCTGTCTGTCTGCTGCCAGCACGCTGACTCCCCGGCTTGTGTCTGGCTCCTGTCTGTCTGCTGCCAGCACCCTGACTCCCCGGCTTGTGTCTGGCTCCTGTCTGTCTGCTGCCAGCACGCTGACTCCCCGGCTTGTGTCTGGCTCCTGTCTGTCTGCTGCCAGCACGCTGACTCCCCGGCTTGTGTCTGGCTCCTGTCTGTCTGCTGTCAGCACGCTGACTCCCCGGCTTGTGTCTGGCTCCTGTCTGTCTGCTGCCACGCTGACCCCCCGGCTTGTGTCTGGCTCCTGTCTGTCTGCTGCCAGCACCCTGACTCCCCGGCTTGTGTCTGGCTCCTGTCTGTCTGCTGCCAGCACGCTGACTCCCCGGCTTGTGTCTGGCTCCTGTCTGTCTGGTGCCAGCACGCTGACCCCCCGGCTTGTGTCTGGCTCCTGTCTGTCTGCTGCCACGCTGACTCCCCGGCTTGTGTCTGGCTCCTGTCTGTCTGCTGCCAGCACGCTGACTCCCCGGCTTGTGTCTGGCTCCTGTCTGTCTGCTGCCAGCACGCTGACTCCCCAGCTTGTGTCTGGCTCCTGTCTGTCTGCTGCCAGCACGCTGACCCCCCGGCTTGTGTCTGGCTCCTGTCTGTCTGCTGCCACGCTGACTCCCCGGCTTGTGTCTGGCTCCTGTCTGTCTGCTGCCAGCACGCTGACCCCCTGGCTTGTGTCTGACTCCTGTCTGTCTGCTGCCAGCACGCTGACCCCCCGGCTTGTGTCTGACTCCTGTCTGTCTGCTGCCAGCACGCTGACCCCCCGGCTTGTGTCTGGCTCCTGTCTGTCTGCTGCCAGCAGGCTGACTCCCCGGCTTGTGTCTGGCTCCTGTCTGTCTGCTGCCAGCACGCTGACTCCCCGGCTTGTGTCTGGCTCCTGTCTGTCTGCTGCCAGCAGGCTGACTCCCCGGCTTGTGTCTGGCTCCTGTCTGTCTGCTGCCAGCACGATGACTCCCCGGCTTGTGGATACAGGAATAGTGCCAGAGGACTGGAGGATAGCAAATGTGGTCCCTTTGTTCAAAAAGGGGAGCAGAGACAACCCCGGCAACTATAGACCGGTGAGCCTCACGTCTGTAGTGGGTAAAGTCTTGGAGGGCATTATAAGAGACAAGATTTATAATCATCTAGATAGGAATAATATGATCAGGGATAGTCAGCATGGCTTTGTGAAGAGTAGGTCATGCCTCACAAACCTTATCGAGTTCTTTGAGAAGGTGACTGAACAGGTAGACGAGGGTAGAGCAGTTGATGTGGTGTATATGGATTTCAGCAAAGCGTTTGATAAGGTTCCCCACGGTAGGCTATTGCAGAAAATACGGAGGCTGGGGATTGAGGGTGATTTAGAGATGTGGATCAGAAATTGGCTAGCTGAAAGAAGACAGAGGGTGGTGGTTGATGGGAAATGTTCAGAATGGAGTTCTGTCACAAGTGGAGTACCACAAGGATCTGTTCTGGGGCCGTTGCTGTTTGTCATTTTTATCAATGACCTAGAGGAAGGCGCAGAAGGGTGGGTGAGTAAATTTGCAGACGATACTAAAGTCGGTGGTGTTGTCGATAGTGAGGAAGGAAGTAGCAGGTTACAGAGGGATATAGATAAGCTGCAGTGCTGGGCTGAGAGGTGGCAAATGGAGTTTAATGTAGAGAAGTGTGAGGTGATTCACTTTGGAAGGAAAAACAGGAATGTGGAATATGTGGCTAATGGAAAAGTTCTTGAAAGTGTGGATGAGCAGAGGGATCTAGGTGTCCATGTACATAGATCCCTGAAAGTTGCCACCCAGGTTGATAGGGTGGTGAAGAAGGCCTATGGAGTGTTGGCCTTTATTGGTAGAGGGATTGAGTTCCGGAGTCAGGAGGTCATGTTGCAGCTGTACAGAACTCTGGTACGGCCGCATTTGGAGTATTGCGTACAGTTCTGGTCACCGCATTATAGGAAGGACGTGGAGGCTTTGGAACGGGTGCAGAGGAGATTTACCAGGATGTTGCCTGGTATGGAGGGAAAATCTTATGAGGAAAGGCTGATGGACTTGAGGTTGTTTTCGTTAGAGAGAAGAAGGTTAAGAGGAGACTTAATAGAGGCATACAAAATGATCAGAGGGTTAGATAGGGTGGACAGTGAGAGCCTTCTCCCGCGGATGGAAATGGCTAGCACGAGGGGACATAGCCTTAAACTGAGGGGTAATAGATATAGGACAGAGGTCAGGGGTAGGTTCTTTACGCAAAGAGTAGTGAGGCCGTGGAATGCCCTACCTGCTACAGTAGTGAACTCGCCAACATTAAGGGCATTTAAAAGTTTATTGGATAAACATATGGATGATAATGGTATAGTGTAGGTTAGATGGCTTTTGTTTCGGTGCAACATCGTGGGCCGAAGGGCCTGTACTGCGCTGTATTGTTCTATGTTCTATGTTCTATGTGTCTGACTCCTGTCTGTCTGCTGCCAGCACGCTGACTCCCCGGCTTGTGTCTGACTCCTGTCTGTCTGCTGCCAGCACGCTGACTCCCCGGCTTGTGTCTGGCTCCTGTCTGTCTGCTGCCAGCACGCTGACCCCCCGGCTTGTGTCTGGCTCCTGTCTGTCTGCTGCCAGCACGCTGACTCCTCGGCTTGTGTCTGGCTCCTGTCTGTCTGCTGCCAGCACGCTGACTCCCCGGCTTGTGTCTGACTCCTGTCTGTCTGCTGCCAGCACGCTGACTCCCCGGCTTGTGTCTGGCTCCTGTCTGTCTGCTGCCAGCACGCTGACTCCTCGGCTTGTGTCTGGCTCCTGTATGTCTGCTGCCAGCTCGCTAACTCCCCGGCTTGTGTCTGGCTCCTGTCTGTCTGCTGCCAGCACGCTGACCCCCCGGCTTGTGTCTGGCTCCTGTCTGTCTGCTGCCAGCACGCTGACTCCCCGGCTTGTGTCTGGCTCCTGTCTGTCTGCTGCCAGCACGCTGACTCCTCGGCTTGTGTCTGGCTCCTGTATGTCTGCTGCCAGCTCGCTAACTCCCCGGCTTGTGTCTGGCTCCTGTCTGTCTGCTGCCAGCACGCTGACTCCTCGGCTTGTGTCTGGCTCCTGTCTGTCTGCTGCCACGCTGACTCCTCGGCTTGTGTCTGGCTCCTGTATGTCTGCTGCCAGCTCGCTAACTCCCCGGCTTGTGTCTGGCTCCTGTCTGTCTGCTGCCAGCACCCTGACTCCCCGGCTTGTGTCTGGCTCCTGTCTGTCTGCTGCCACGCTGACTCCTCGGCTTGTGTCTGGCTCCTGTCTGTCTGCTGCCACGCTGACTCCTCGGCTTGTGTCTGGCTCCTGTCTGTCTGCTGCCAGCACGCTGACCCCCCGGCTTGTGTCTGGCTCCTGTCTGTCTGCTACCAGCACGCTGACTCCCCGGCTTGTGTCTGGCTCCTGTCTGTCTGCTGCCAGCACGCTGACTCCCCGGCTTGTGTCTGGCTCCTGTCTGTCTGCTGCCACGCTGACTCCTCGGCTTGTGTCTGGCTCCTGTCTGTCTGCTGCCAGCACGCTGACTCCCCGGCTTGTGTCTGACTCCTGTCTGTCTGCTGCCAGCACGCTGACCCCCCGGCTTGTGTCTGACTCCTGTCTGTCTGCTGCCAGCACGCTGACTCCCCGGCTTGTGTCTGGCTCCTGTCTGTCTGCTGCCAGCACGCTGACTCCCCGGCTTGTGTCTGACTCCTGTCTGTCTGCTGCCAGCACGCTGACCCCCCGGCTTGTGTCTGACTCCTGTCTGTCTGCTGCCAGCACGCTGACTCCCCGGCTTGTGTCTGGCGCCTGTCTGTCTGCTGCCAGCACGCTGACTCCCCGGCTTGTGTCTGACTCCTGTCTGTCTGCTGCCAGCACGCTGACCCCCCGGCTTGTGTCTGACTCCTGTCTGTCTGCTGCCACGCTGACTCCCCGGCTTGTGTCTGGCTCCTGTCTGTCTGCTGCCAGCACGCTGACTCCCCGGCTTGTGTCTGGCTCCTGTCTGTCTGCTGCCAGCACCCTGACTCCCCGGCTTGTGTCTGACTCCTGTCTGTCTGCTGCCAGCACGCTGACTCCCCGGCTTGTGTCTGACTCCTGTCTGTCTGCTGCCAGCACGCTGACTCCCCGGCTTGTGTCTGGCTCCTGTCTGTCTGCTCCCACGCTGACTCCCCGGCTTGTGTCTGACTCCTGTCTGTCTGCTGCCAGCACGCTGACTCCCCGGCTTGTGTCTGGCTCCTGTCTGTCTGCTGCCAGCACGCTGACCCCCCGGCTTGTGTCTGGCTCCTGTCTGTCTGCTGCCAGCACGCTGACCCCCCGGCTTGTGTCTGACTCCTGTCTGTCTGCTGCAGGCACCCTGACTCCTCGGCTTGTGTCTGGCTCCTGTCTGTCTGCTGCCAGGACGCTGACTCCCCGGCTTGTGTCTGGCTCCTGTCTGTCTGCTGCCAGCACGCTGACTCCCCGGCTTTTCTCTGGCTCCTGTCTGTCTGCTGCCAGCACGCTGACTCCCCGGCTTGTGTCTGGCTCCTGTCTGTCTGCTGCCACGCGGACTCCCCGGCTTGTGTCTGGCTCCTGTCTGTCTGCTGCCAGCACGCTGACTCCCCGGCTTTTCTCTGGCTCCTGTCTGTCTGCTGCCAGCACGCTGACCCCCCGGCTTGTGTCTGGCTCCTGTCTGTCTGCTGCCAGCACGCTGACTCCCTGGCTTGTGTCTGGCTCCTGTCTGTCTGCTGCCAGCACGCTGACTCCCCAGCTTGTGTCTGGCTCCTGTCTGTCTGCTGCCAGGACCCTGACTCCCCGGCTTGTGTCTGGCTCCTGTCTGTCTGCTGCCAGCACGCTGACTCCCCGGCTTGTGTCTGGCTCCTGTCTGTCTGCTGCCAGGACCCTGACTCCCCGGCTTGTGTCTGGCTCCTGTCTGTCTGCTGCCAGCACGCTGACTCCCCGGCTTGTGTCTGGCTCCTGTCTGTCTGCTGCCAGGACCCTGACTCCCCGGCTTGTGTCTGACTCCTGTCTGTCTGCTCCCAGCACCCGGACTCCCCGGCTTGTGTCTGGCTCCTGTCTGTCTGCTGCCAGCACCCTGACTCCCCGGCTTGTGTCTGGCTCCTGTCTGTCTGCTGCCAGCACCCTGACTCCCCGGCTTGTGTCTGGCTCCTGTCTGTCTGCTGCCAGCACGCTGACCCCCCGGCTTGTGTCTGGCTCCTGTCTGTCTGCTGCCAGCACCCTGACTCCCCGGCTTGTGTCTGACTCCTGTCTGTCTGCTGCCAGCTCGCTGACTCCCCGGCTTGTGTCTGGCTCCTGTCTGTCTGCTGCTAGCACCCTGACTCCCCGGCTTGTGCCTGGCTCCTGTCTGTCTGCTGCCAGCACGCTGACTCCCCGGCTTGTGTCTGGCTCCTGTCTGTCTGCTGCCAGCACGCTGACTCCCCGGCTTGTGTCTGGCTCCTGTCTGTCTGCTGCCAGCACGCTGACTCCCCGGCTTGTGTCTGGCTCCTGTCTGTCTGCTGCCAGCACGCTGACTCCCCGGCTTGTGTCTGGCTCCTGTCTGTCTGCTGCCAGCACGCTGACCCCCCGGCTTGTGTCTGGCTCCTGTCTGTCTGCTGCCAGCACCCTGACTCCCCGGTTTGTGTCTGGCTCCTGTCTGTCTGCTGCCAGCACGCTGACTCCCCGGCTTGTGTCTGACTCCTGTCTGTCTGCTGCCAGCACGCTGACTCCCCGGCTTGTGTCTGGCTCCTGTCTGTCTGCTGCCAGCACCCTGACTCCCCGGCTTGTGTCTGGCTCCTGTCTGTCTGCTTCCAGCACGCTGACTCCCCGGCTTGTGTCTGGCTCCTGTCTGTCTGCTGCCAGCACGCTGACTCCCCTGCTTGTGTCTGGCTCCTGTCTGTCTGCTGCCAGCACCCTGACTCCCCGGCTTGTGTCTGACTCCTGTCTGTCTGCTGCCAGCACGCTGACTCCCCGGCTTGTGTCCGGCTCCTGTCTGTCTGCTGCCAGCACGCTGACTCCCCGGCTTGTGTCTGGCTCCTGTCTGTCTGCTGCCAGCACGCTGACTCCCCGGCTTGTGTCTGACTCCTGTCTGTCTGCTGCCACGCTGACTCCCCGGCTTGTGTCTGGCTCCTGTCTGTCTGCTGCCAGCACGCTGACTCCCCGCTTGTGTCTGGCTCCTGTCTGTCTGCTGCCAGCTCGCTGACTCCCCTGCTTGTGTCTGGCTCCTGTCTGTCTGCTGCCAGCTCGCTGACTCCCCGGCTTGTGTCTGGCTCCTGTCTGTCTGCTGCCAGCACCCTGACTCCCCGGCTTGTGTCTGACTCCTGTCTGTCTGCTGCCAGCACGCTGACCCCCCGGCTTGTGTCTGACTCCTGTCTGTCTGCTGCCAGCACGCTGACCCCCCGGCTTGTGTCTGGCTCCTGTCTGTCTGCTGCCAGCACGCTGACCCCCCGGCTTGTGTCTGGCTCCTGTCTGTCTGCTGCCAGCACGCTGACTCCCCGGCTTGTGTCTGACTCCTGTCTGTCTGCTGCCAGCACGCTGACCCCCCGGCTTTTGTCTGGCTCCTGTCTGTCTGCTGCCAGCACGCTGACTCCCTGGCTTGTGTCTGGCTCCTGTCTGTCTGCTGCCAGCACCCTGACTCCCCGGCTTGTGTCTGGCTCCTGTCTGTCTGCTGCCAGCACGCTGACTCCCCGGCTTGTGTCTGGCTCCTGTCTGTCTGCTGCCAGCACGCTGACTCCCCGGCTTGTGTCTGGCTCCTGTCTGTCTGCTGCCAGCACCCTGACTCCCCGGCTTGTGTCTGGCTCCTGTCTGTCTGCTGCCAGCACGCTGACTCCCCGGCTTGTGTCTGGCTCCTGTCTGTCTGCTCCCAGCACCCGGACTCCCCGGCTTGTGTCTGGCTCCTGTCTGTCTGCTGCCAGCACGCTGACTCCCCGGCTTGTGTCTGGCTCCTGTCTGTCTGCTGCCAGCACCCTGACCCCCCGGCTTGTGTCTGGCTCCTGTCTGTCTGCTCCCAGCACCCGGACTCCCCGGCTTGTGTCTGGCTCCTGTCTGTCTGCTGCCAGCACGCTGACTCCCCGGCTTGTGTCTGGCTCCTGTCTGTCTGCTCCCAGCACCCGGACTCCCCGGCTTGTGTCTGGCTCCTGTCTGTCTGCTGCCAGCACGCTGACCCCCCGGCTTGTGTCTGGCTCCTGTCTGTCTGCTGCCAGCACCCGGACTCCCCGGCTTGTGTCTGGCTCCTGTCTGTCTGCTGCCAGCACCCTGACCCCCCGGCTTGTGTCTGGCTCCTGTCTGTCTGCTGCCAGCACCCTGACTCCCCGGCTTGTGTCTGGCTCCTGTCTGTCTGCTGCCAGCACCCTGACTCCCCGGCTTGTGTCTGGCTCCTGTCTGTCTGCTGCCAGCACGCTGACCCCCCGGCTTGTGTCTGGCTCCTGTCTGTCTGCTTCCAGCACGCTGACTCCCCTGCTTGTGTCTGGCTCCTGTCTGTCTGCTGCCAGCACGCTGACCCCCCGGCTTGTGTCTGGCTCCTGTCTGTCTGCTTCCAGCACGCTGACTCCCCTGCTTGTGTCTGACTCCTGTCTGTCTGCTCCCACGCTGACTCACCGGCTTGTGTCTGGCTCCTGTCTGTCTGCTGCTAGCACGCGGACTCCCCGGCTTGTGTCTGGCTCCTGTCTGTCTGCTGCCAGCACGCTGACTCCCCGGCTTGTGTCTGACTCCTGTCTGTCTGCTGCCAGCACGCTGACTCCCCGGCTTGTGTCTGGCTCCTGTCTGTCTGCTGCCAGCACCCTGACTCCCCGGCTTGTGTCTGGCTCCTGTCTGTCTGCTTCCAGCACGCTGACTCCCCTGCTTGTGTCTGGCTCCTGTCTGTCTGCTCCCAGCACCCTGACTCCCCGGCTTGTGTCTGGCTCCTGTCTGTCTGCTGCCAGCACCCTGACTCCCCGGCTTGTGTCTGGCTCCTGTCTGTCTGCTGCCAGCACGCGGACTCCCCGGCTTGTGTCTGACTCCTGTCTGTCTGCTGCCAGCACGCTGACTCCCCAGCTTGTGTCTGGCTCCTGTCTGTCTGCTGCCAGCACGCTGACTCCCCGGCTTGTGTCTAGCTCCTGTCTGTCTGCTGCCAGCACGCGTACTCCCCGGCTTGTGTCTGACTCCTGTCTGTCTGCTGCCAGCACGCTGACTCCCCGGCTTGTGTCTGGCTCCTGTCTGTCTGCTGCCAGCACCCTGACTCCCCGGCTTGTGTCTGGCTCCTGTCTGTCTGCTGCCAGCACCCTGACTCCCCGGCTTGTGTCTGGCTCCTGTCTGTCTGCTGCCAGCACGCTGACTCCCCGGCTTGTGTCTGGCTCCTGTCTGTCTGCTGCCAGCACGCTAACCCCCCGGCTTGTGTCTGGCTCCTGTCTGTCTGCTGCCAGCACCCTGACTCCCCGGCTTGTGTCTGGCTCCTGTCTGTCTGCTGCCAGCACGCTGACTCCCCGGCTTGTGTCTGGCTCCTGTCTGTCTGCTGCCAGCACGCTGACTCCCCGGCTTGTGTCTGGCTCCTGTCTGTCTGCTCCCAGCACCCGGACTCCCCTGCTTGTGTCTGGCTCCTGTCTGTCTGCTGCCAGCACCCGGACTCCCCGGCTTGTGTCTGGCTCCTGTCTGTCTGCTGCCAGCACGCTGACTCCCCGGCTTGTGTCTGGCTCCTGTCTGTCTGCTGCCAGCACGCGGACTCCCCGGCTTGTGTCTGGCTCCTGTCTGTCTGCTGCCAGCACGCGGACTCCCCGGCTTGTGTCTGGCTCCTGTCTGTCTGCTGCCAGCACCCTGACTCCCCGGCTTGTGTCTGGCTCCTGTCTGTCTGCTGCCAGCACCCTGACTCCCCGGCTTGTGTCTGGCTCCTGTCTGTCTGCTCCCAGCACCCGGACTCACCGGCTTGTGTCTGGCTCCTGTCTGTCTGCTGCCAGCACGCTGACCCCCCGGCTTGTGTCTGGCTCCTGTCTGTCTGCTGCCAGCACCCTGACTCCCCGGCTTGTGTCTGGCTCCTGTCTGTCTGCTCCCAGCACCCGGACTCCCCGGCTTGTGTCTGGCTCCTGTCTGTCTGCTGCCAGCACGCTGACTCCCCGGCTTGTGTCTGGCTCCTGTCTGTCTGCTGCCAGCACGCGGACTCCCCGGCTTGTGTCTGGCTCCTGTCTGTCTGCTGCCAGCACCCTGACTCCCCGGCTTGTGTCTGGCTCCTGTCTGTCTGCTGCCAGCACGCTGACCCCCCGGCTTGTGTCTGGCTCCTGTCTGTCTGCTTCCAGCACGCTGACTCCCCTGCTTGTGTCTGGCTCCTGTCTGTCTGCTCCCACGCTGACTCACCGGCTTGTGTCTGGCTCCTGTCTGTCTGCTGCCAGCTCGCTGACTCCCCGGCTTGTGTCTGGCTCCTGTCTGTCTGCTGCCAGCTCGCTGACTCCCCGGCTTGTGTCTGGCTCCTGTCTGTCTGCTGCCACGCTGACTCCCCGGCTTGTGTCTGGCTCCTGTCTGTCTGCTGCCAGCACCCTGACTCCTCGGCTTGTGTCTGGCTCCTGTCTGTCTGCTGCCAGCACGCTGACCCCCCGGCTTGTGTCTGGCTCCTGTCTGTCTGCTGCCAGCACGCTGACTCCCCGGCTTGTGTCTGGCTCCTGTCTGTCTGCTGCCAGCACGCTGACTCCCCGGCTTGTGTCTGGCTCCTGTCTGTCTGCTGCCAGCACGCTGACTCCCCGGCTTGTGTCTGGCTCCTGTCTGTCTGCTGCCAGCACGCTGACCCCCCGGCTTGTGTCTGGCTCCTGTCTGTCTGCTGCCAGCACGCTGACTCCCCGGCTTGTGTCTGGCTCCTGTCTGTCTGCTGCCAGCACGCTGACTCCCCGGCTTGTGTCTGGCTCCTGTCTGTCTGCTGCCAGCACGCTGACCCCCCGGCTTGTGTCTGGCTCCTGTCTGTCTGCTGCCAGCACGCTGACTCCCCGGCTTGTGTCTGGCTCCTGTCTGTCTGCTGCCACGCTGACTCCCCGGCTTGTGCCTGGCTCCTGTCTGTCTGCTGCCAGCACGCTGACTCCCCGGCTTGTGTCTGACTCCTGTCTGTCTGCTGTCAGCACGCTGTCTCCCCGGCTTGTGTCTGACTCCTGTCTGTCTGCTGCCAGCACCCTGACTCCTCGGCTTGTGTCTGGCTCCTGTCTGTCTGCTGCCAGCACGCTGACCCCCCGGCTTGTGTCTGGCTCCTGTCTGTCTGCTGCCAGCACGCTGACTCCCCGGCTTGTGTCTGGCTCCTGTCTGTCTGCTGCCAGCACGCTGACTCCCCGGCTTGTGTCTGGCTCCTGTCTGTCTGCTGCCAGCACGCTGACTCCCCGGCTTGTGTCTGGCTCCTGTCTGTCTGCTGCCAGCACGCTGACCCCCCGGCTTGTGTCTGGCTCCTGTCTGTCTGCTGCCACGCTGACTCCCCGGCTTGTGTCTGGCTCCTGTCTGTCTGCTGCCAGCACCCTGACTCCCCGGCTTGTGCCTGGCTCCTGTCTGTCTGCTGCCAGCACGCGGACTCCCCGGCTTGTGTCTGGCTCCTGTCTGTCTGCTGCCAGCACGCTGACCCCCCGGCTTGTGCCTGGCTCCTGTCTGTCTGCTGCCAGCACCCTGACTCCCCGGCTTGTGTCTGGCTCCTGTCTGTCTGCTGCCAGCACGCTGACTCCTCGGCTTGTGTCTGGCTCCTGTCTGTCTGCTGCCAGCACCCTGACTCCCCAGCTTGTGTCTGGCTCCTGTCTGTCTGCTGCCAGCTCGCTGAATCCCCGGCTTGTGTCTGGCTCCTGTCTGTCTGCTGCCAGCACGCTGACTCCCCGGCTTGTGTCTGGCTCCTGTCTGTCTGCTGCCAGCACCCTGACTCCCCAGCTTGTGTCTGGCTCCTGTCTGTCTGCTGCCAGCTCGCTGACTCCCCGGCTTGTGTCTGGCTCCTGTCTGTCTGCTGCCAGCACGCTGACTCCCCGGCTTGTGTCTGGCTCCTGTCTGTCTGCTGCCAGCACGCTGACTCCCCGGCTTGTGTCTGACTCCTGTCTGTCTGCTGCCAGCACGCGGACTCCCCGGCTTGTGTCTGGCTCCTGTCTGTCTGCTGCCAGCACGCTGTCCCCCCGGCTTGTGTCTGGCTCCTGTCTGTCTGCTGCCAGCACGCGGACTCCCCGGCTTGTGTCTGGCTCCTGTCTGTCTGCTGCCAGCACGCGGACTCCCCGGCTTGTGTCTGGCTCCTGTCTGTCTGGTGCCAGCACCCTGACTCCCCGGCTTGTGTCTGGCTCCTGTCTGTCTGCTGCCAGCACGCTGACTCCCCGGCTTGTGTCTGGCTCCTGTCTGTCTGCTGCCAGCACCCTGACTCCCCAGCTTGTGTCTGGCTCCTGTCTGTCTGCTGCCAGCTCGCTGACTCCCCGGCTTGTGTCTGGCTCCTGTCTGTCTGGTGCCAGCACCCTGACTCCCCGGCTTGTGTCTGGCTCCTGTCTGTCTGCTGCCAGCACGCTGACTCCCCGGCTTGTGTCTGGCTCCTGTCTGTCTGCTGCCAGCAGGCTGACTCCCCAGCTTGTGTCTGGCTCCTGTCTGTCTGGTGCCAGCACCCTGACTCCCCGGCTTGTGTCTGGCTCCTGTCTGTCTGCTGCCAGCACGCTGACTCCCCGGCTTGTGTCTGGCTCCTGTCTGTCTGCTGCCAGCACGCTGACTCCCCGGCTTGTGTCTGGCTCCTGTCTGTCTGCTGCCAGCACGCGGACTCCCCGGCTTGTGTCTGGCTCCTGTCTGTCTGGTGCCAGCACCCTGACTCCCCGGCTTGTGTCTGGCTCCTGTCTGTCTGCTGCCAGCACGCTGACTCCCCGGCTTGTGTCTGGCTCCTGTCTGTCTGCTGCCAGCACGCTGACTCCCCGGCTTGTGTCTGGCTCCTGTCTGTCTGCTGCCAGCACGCTGACACCCCGGCTTGTGTCTGGCTCCTGTCTGTCTGCTGCCAGCTCGCTGACTCCCCGGCTTGTGTCTGACTCCTGTCTGTCTGCTGCCAGCACCCTGACTCCCCAGCTTGTGTCTGGCTCCTGTCTGTCTGCTGCCAGCTCGCTGACTCCCCGGCTTGTGTCTGGCTCCTGTCTGTCTGCTGCCAGCACGCTGACTCCCCGGCTTGTGTCTGGCTCCTGTCTGTCTGCTGCCAGCACGCGGACTCCCCGGCTTGTGTCTGGCTCCTGTCTGTCTGCTGCCAGCACGCGGACTCCCCGGCTTGTGTCTGGCTCCTGTCTGTCTGGTGCCAGCACCCTGACTCCCCGGCTTGTGTCTGGCTCCTGTCTGTCTGCTGCCAGCACGCTGACTCCCCGGCTTGTGTCTGGCTCCTGTCCGTCTGCTGCCAGCTCGCTAACTCCCCGGCTTGTGTCTGAGTGAGTTTCAGACCAACACTGTTCTGTCCCGTAGCTCTGGAAGGGGATTAGGGATGAGGTTCTAGATCATAAGACATAGGAGCAGAAGTTGGCCATTTGGGCAGCACGGTAGCATAGTGGATAGCACAATTGCTTCACAACTCTAGGGTCCCTGGTTCGATTCCGGCTTGGGTCACTGTCTGTGAGGCGTCTGCACATCCTCCCCGTGTCTGCGTGGGTTTCCTCCGGGTGATCCGGTTTCCTCCCACAGTCCAAAGATGTGCAGGTTAGGTGGATTGGCCGTGATAAATTGCCCTTAGTGTCCAAAAGTGCCCTTAGTGTTGGGTGGGGTTACTGGGTTATGGGGATAAGGTGGAGATGTTGACCTTGAGTTGGGTGCTCTTTCCAAGAGCCGGTGCAGACTCGATGGGCCGAATGGCCTCCTTCTGCACTGTAACTTCTATAATAAAGTCTGCTCTGCTATTCAGTGAGCTAATGACTGATCTGATGTGATAATCCTCAAACTCTACATTCCCGCCTTTTCCCCATGACCCTTAATTTCCTTACTGATTAAAAATCTGTCTATCTCCGCCTTGACCATACTTAACGACCCAGCCTCTACAGCTCCCTGCGGTAAAGAATTCCACAGATTCACTCCCCTCTGAGAGAAGAAATTCCTCCTCATCTCTGTCTGAAATGACCCCTTACTCTGAGATTGTGCGCTCTGAATGCCCTTGACTGCTGAAGTGTTCCCCGACTGGAAGGCAACATTCCTGCCTGGCGATTGTCGCGCGATGTCCGTTCATCCGTTGTCGCAGCGCCTGCATGGTCTCGCCAATGTACCACGCTTCGGGGCATCCTTTCCTGCAGCATGTAAGGTATACATCAAGTGCTTTCAGCCTGTGATCTCCGGGTAAGCGTTCTCCAAGGCGGCCTTCAGGACGCGAGACAACGCAGAATCGCCGAACAGAAGCTTATAGCCAAGTTCCGCACACATGAGTACGGCCTCAACCGGGACCTTGGATTCATGTCGCTTCACATTCACCCCACCACCATCTGGCCTGGGTTTGCGAAATCCTACCAACTGTCCTGGCTTGAGACAATTCACACCTCTTCAAACCTGGGATTACCCCTCTACCTGGATCTGTAAAGACTTAATTACCTGCAAATGCTCGCATTCAAAGTGTCGTCTTGCATCGTTGACCTTGTCTATATATATGTTTCTGAAATCCACCTCTTCATTCACCTGAGGAAGGAGCAGTGCTCCGAAAGCTAGTGATTCGAAACAAACCTGTTGGACTTTAACCTGGTGTTGTACGACTTCTTGCTGTAGAAAAGTCAACGCAGTTATGAAGTCAGATTTGTACCCTATTCCTATTCCTCATTTGGAAGACTGTGTTGAAAAGGTCGGGCAAGAGAGTTTTATTCCCAAACATGAGTTACTTTCAGGATATTGGTGAGTGCATTCATTGGACAGAGCAAAGGACTCTTCGGCTTTTGTGACACCAAATGTTCTGTATCAGTTTGATGTCATGACATTCGGGAATGAAGAAAGATTCACCAACAAGGTGCTCTGGGGTTTAAACAATTGTGCAGTATGCATTAACGATTTGGTGGTGTTCAGTCAGACACGGAAGGAGCATTTGGAACACTTAACGGAATTATTCAATCGACTACAGCAGGCTGGATTGGCGGTACATTTGGCTAAAACTGAATTTGCGAAGGCTCAAGACACATTCTTAGGCCGCACCATTGGACTTGGTCAGGTGGCCCCACGGAACGTGAAGACGAAAGCCCTTGGGGAGTTTCCAATACCATTAACTAGGAGAGAAGACCTGAGACTTCTGGGCATGAGTGGTTCCGACCGGATTGCTCCCCTGAATGAGATTCTGGAAAAGCACAGGAAATCTTGGTGGATGTCGGAATGTCAGGAGGCATTCGCCAGTCTGAAAACTATATCAACCACCGTTTCAGTGTTGATGCCCCCCCAATTATGACAAGCGATTGAAGGAAGGCAGTGGCATAGTGATATTATCACTGGACGAGTAATCCAGAAACCCAGGGTAAAACTCTGGGGACACAGGTTCAAATCCTGCCACTGCCGAGGGTGAAATTTGAATTCAATAAAAATCTGGAATTAAAAGTCTAGCGACGACCATGAAGCCATTGTCGATTGCTGTAAAAACCCATCTCATTCACTAATGTTCTTTAGGGAAGGAAATCTGCCGTCCTCACCTGGTCTGGCCTACACATGACTCCAGACCCACTCTCAAGGGCAATTACGGATGGGCAATAAATGCCGGCCCAGCCTGCGACTCCCACATCCCATGAAAGATTTAAAAATAAATTCAAGTGACTATCGATGCGAGTGACGTGGACGTTGGTGCTGTTCTGTTCCAGGAAGATGACGACAAAATCGAAAGGCACGTTGGTTATTTTTCTCCGAAACTAAATATTTATCCAAAGGAATATTCAACCATCGAGAAGGACACCCTGGGCGGGATTCTCCACTCCCGCACCGAAGTGCCCACGCCATCGTGAACGCCGTCGATGTTCACGACGGCGCGAAACGGCCCCTATCCCGACCGATTCAGGGCCCGATAATGGGCTAGGAGCGGCGCCGCGTCATCTACACGCGCCAGGCCTTGGAGCCGCGTAAAGGCGGCCCTGCATACATGATGCGGCCGGCGCCGCATAACTGGCGTCACCGCGCATGCGTGGTTGCCGTCCTCTCCGAGTCCGCCCCGCAAGAATATGGCAGACGGATCTTGCGGGGCTGCAAAAGGAAGGAGGTCCTCCTTCAGAGAGGTCGGCCCGACGATCGGTGGGCACCGATCGCGGGCCACCCCACATTTGAGGTACCCCCCGGTGCAGGATCCCCCCCCCCCGCAGGCTGCCTCTCCCCCAGCGTTCCCGCGCTGTTCCTGACGGCAGCGACCAGGTGTGGACAGTGCCGGGGGGAACCTGCCGTTTTGGGCTGGCCGCTCGGCCCATCCGGGTCTAAGAATAGCAGGGGTGCCGGAGAATCGCCATTTTGGGTGTCTCAGGCGATTCTCCGACATGCGGCCCGTGGAACTCGACGGGGCCGTTCCCACCGCTTGGGAAAATCACGGGAGGGCGTCGGACCAGGGTCACGGGAAATTTTGGCGGCCCAGGCGATTCTCCCAACCGGCGTGGGAGTCTGCTATTGGCGTTATAACATTTTGATATTTATGTTGCTCACAATTCATCGGAGACATTTGTATCTGCAGGCCATCATCCATTAACGTTTCTGGAAAAGTTTAAGGATCGAAATGCGAGACTGTTTAGCTGGAATTTATTGTTACAACTGTTTAACTTAAAATTTTAACATGTAGTTGGAAGAGGAAACGTGATTGCCGATGCTTTATCAGAACTCAATGGACCCAAACCCCTTCCCGTTCATTCCACTGTACACAATCCCAATGGACCCACACCCTTCCCGGTGACCCCCACTGTTCTCAAACCCGTGGATCCAAACCCTTCACATTCATCCCAACTGTACTCAAACCAAATGGACTCAAACCCTTCCCGTTCACTCCCACTGTACACAATCCCAATTGTCCCAAACTCCTTCCTGTTTACTCCCAGTGTACACAATCCCAATGGACCCAAACCCTTCCCGTTCACTCCCACTGTACACAATCCCAATTGTCCCAAACCCCTTCCTGTTTACTCCCAGTGTACACAATCCCAATGGACCCAAAACCTTTCCATTCACTTCCACTCTACACAATCCCAATGGACACAAACCCATTCGAATTCCCTCCTAGTGTACACAATCCCAATGGACCAAAACCCTTCCCGTTCACTCCCAGAGTAAGCAATCCCAATGGACCCAAACCTCTTCCCATTCACTCCCACTAGACACAATCCCAATGGACACAAACCCCTTCCCATTCAATCCAGCTATTATGATCGCAGACCAGACCTCAGCAGTGTCTAGGATACTGGACAGAAACCCCAATCTTTTAGTTTAACTTTGTAAGACCTTGAGGAAAGAATACCTCACTCCATTAGTGATTTCACGAAGAATTAGGGATATTGTAGACTGAAACAAACGTTATTACGAACACAGTATTAAAATATCTCTAACATTACAACAGAAAATAGCTTACAACTAAACAATGCTACTCAATACAGCGAATACAGCAGGACTTCCCTATTTTTATACTCCTTTCCCTTTGAAATAATTCAAGGGGCTGGTTTAGCACACTGGGCTAAATCGCTGGCTTTTAATGCAAACCAAGGCAGGCCAGCAGCACGGTTCAATTCCTGTACCAGCCTCCCTGAACAAGGCTCCTGAATGTGGCGACTAGGGGCTTTTCACAGTAACTTCATTGAAGCCTACTCGTGACAATAGGCAATTTTCATTTCATTTCATTTCAAATAATTGCCTTCCCGATTCCCCGCTGAACTTGCATGCTAGCATTTTGTGATTTACATATGAGGACCCCCAGATCCCTCGGTACTAGTTTTCTGCAGTCTTTCTCCATTTAAATAATATTCAGCTCCTTTATTCTTCCTACCAAAGTGCATAGCTTCACTTTTCCTACATTATATTCCATCTGCCAAGTTTTTGCCCACTTACCTAATCTGTCTTAATCCCTCTGTAGTCTCTTTCTGTCATCCTCACCATTTGCCTTCACACCTATTTTTGTGTCATTGCAAACTCGGCAATAGTACATTCAGTTCCCTCGCCTAAGTCACTAATATATTCTGTAAATAATTGTGGCACGCCACTTGTTACAGGTTGCCATGCTGAAAATGTCTCTCGATCCCAACTCTCTGCCTTCTGTCAGTTAGCCAATCCTCTATCCATGGTAATGTACTGCCCCCAACACCATGGGCTCTTATCTTCTTAAATAGCCTTTTGTGTGGTACCTTATCAAACGCTTTTTGGAAACCCAAGTATATTACATCTACTGGTTCCTCCTTGTCTATCCTGCTCGTTACCACCTCAAAGAATTGTAATAAATTTGTTGGGAATGATTTTCCCTTCAGGAAGACATGCTGACTCTGCTTGATTATATTGTTTTCCTAAAGGCATTTTCCCAATGACTAACTGGCCTATAGTTACTTGTTTTTTTGTCTCCCTCTTTTTTTCCAATCCTCTGGAACTTTTCCAGAATTTAAGGATTCTTGGAAGATTGCTGCTATATGAAAATCACTTATTGTCACAAGTAGACTTCAAATGAAGTTACCGTGAAAAGCCCCTAGTCTCCACATTCCGGCGCCTGTTCGGGGAGGCTAGTACGGGAATTGAACCCGTGCTGCTGGCCTGCCTTGGCCTGCTTTCAAAGCCAGTGATTTAGCCCTGTGCTAAACCAGCCTGTAGTAGATGCTATCAGTCTGCAGCATCTACCAAAGGCTGATATTGATCAGCTGGTAAATTGGGCAGAGCAATGGCAGATTGCATTTAATCCTGATAATGTGAGGTGATGCATTTTGGGAGGTCTGATAAGGGTAGGATGTACACAATGAACAGTAGGTTCCTCGGGAGCATTGAGGAGCAAAGGGACCTTGGTGTACAAGTCCACGGATCCCTGAAGGTGAGTGCACAGGTATGTTGGATGGTGAAGGCAGCATATGGAATGCTTGCCTTCATTAGCGGGGGTGAGGGTGGGGGATGGGGGGGGTTAGAATATAGGTGGGGGGGGGGGTGTCTTGGTGCAAATTTCTAAAACATTGGTTAGGCCACAGTCGGAGTACTGTGTGCAGTTCTGGCCGCCGCACCATCGGAAGGATGTGAATGCGCTGGCGGAGATGTAGAGGTGATTCATCAGGATGTTGCCTGGGCTGGAGCGTTTCAGCTATGAAGAGAGGCTGTCTTTGTTTTCCCTGGAGCAGCGGAGGCTCAGGGGGCAGGGTGGGGCGGGGCGGGGGGGGGCGGGGGGGGGGGTTGGGCGGCAGGATCTGATGGATATTCCATAAAATGATGGAGTTTTATAATTCTATAAAGTTATGAGATGCATTGCGAGGGGAGACCGTAAGAATATTTTCCCCAGGGCAGAGGACATATGTTTAAGGTCAGGAATAGGTGGTTTGGAAAGGACCTGTGTAAGAGGCCTTCCTGTTGATTCCCTAGAATGATCCTCCGGCAGACACGTTAGGACAATGAGAGGCCCACCTTGCCTATTTGGAAGAGGGCAGTGGAAAGATCTAATATAGATCATCCAAAATATCGATAAATTTGTCGGTACGCACCAAGGTGCACTCCGTTTATTAGTCTTGATGTAGACATAGAGATCTCCAAACCAATAAAGCAACCATATTGGCTGAACCCATGAAAACTGGCTCAGTCAGAGGTAGAGATCCAATATGTGTTGGAAAATGACTGAATTGGGTCCAGTCGAGGTAACTGGAGCTCACCGGTAGTGTTAGTGCCGAAGCCGGATAGAACCAAGTGGGGGGGGATTCTCCGGTATCCGGTGGGTGGGCCATATCTGCGCCACAGAGTGGCGTGAACCACTCCGGCGTTGGGCCGCCCGGAAGGGGTTTCTTCTCTGCGCCGGCCATGGCGGAGCTTTACAGAGGCTGGCGCGGAGGGAAAGAGTGCCCCCACGGCACAGGCCCGCCCGCAGGTCGGTGGGCCCCGATCGTGGGCCAGGCCACCGTGCCCCCCCCCCCCCCCGCCCCACCCCGAGGCTGGATTCCTCCGCACACACCCCCCCGAGGACTCCGCAGGCTGCCCTCAGAGCCAGGTCCCGCCGGTACAGACCTGGTGTAATTGACGTCAGCGGGGCTGGGTGAAAGCGGGCGGCCGCTCGACCCATCAGGGACCGGAGAATCACCGGGGGGGGGGGGGGCACTGCCACGGTGCGGCGCGATCCCCATCCCCGCCAAAACCGGCGCCGGAGAATTCGGCAGCCGGCGCGGAGCGGCGGGGCAGGTTTCACGCCGCCCCCCGACGATTCTCCGACCCGGCGAGGTGTCAGAGAATCCCGCCCATGGCTCTGCATAGATTACCAGTAAATGTCATCACCAAAACAGATTCGTATCCAATTTCAAGGTTGTAGGTCTGCATTGATGGTAGCACCTCCTTCCTGTCAAAGATGGATCTGTTGAAAGGATATTGGCTGGTCCCGTGAACACACAGGGCGAGAGAGATATCTGCTTCTGTAACGGCCCGAGGGCTGTCTCAATGCTGGATAATGGCTTTTGGATTCAGAAATACACCAGCGACATTCCGACGGCTTAAATCCCAAGTAGTGGTTGTGTGGTCTACTTGGACAATGTGGTAGTGTACAGTGACACGTGGGAAGAACATATTCAGCAATTGGAAGAGTTATTCAGACAACTGGAATTGGCCAGGCTCATAATCAATTTGGCCAAAAGCGAGTTTTCCAAGGTAAAAGTTGCCTATTTAGGCCATGTAGAGGACAGGGGGCAAGTGGTCTCCAGAACAGCTAAAGTAAGGGCATTGATTGACTTTTCCATCTCCAGAACAAAACAGGTAATTATAAGGTTCCTGGGTATGTGGGGATTGTACAGGAAATTTGTACCTAAACTCATTTGATTTGAGTTATTATTGTCACATGTATTAGTATACAGTGAAAGTATTGTTTCTTGCATGCTGTACAAACAATGTATACGTACATAGGGAAGGAAGGAGAGACTGCAGAATATAATGTTACAGTTATAGCGAGGTGTAGAGAAAAGATCAACTTAATACAAGGTAGGTGAGAACATTGTTAGAGAGTTTAAAAGAGTTGGAATTAAGTTTTAGAAGCATAGAACGAGAGTAAAAGACAGAATTACAGGGTATGCCGGGCACAGCTTGCAAGAAGTCGCCTCGCTCCGGCGCCATCGTGAATCCAACAAACAGACCGGATGAACGGACATCGCGCGACAATCGCCAGGCAGGAATGTTCCCTTCCAGTCGGGGAACACTTCAGCAGTCAAGGGCATTCAGCCTCTGATCTCCGGGTAAGCGTTCTCCAAGGCGGCCTTCAGGACGCGCGACAACGCAGAATCGCCGATCAGAAACCGATAGCCAAGTTCCGCACGCATGAGTGCGGCCTCAACCGGGACCTTGGATTCATGTCTCACTACATTTAAACCTCCACTGTCTGGCATGGGCTTGCGAAATCCTACCAATTTGAGACAATTCACAGAAAGTGCCCCACCATTGAAAAGGAACCCCCAGCATTGCTACTAGCCCTTCAGCATTTTGAAATATATGTCTGGCATGACAATGAGCAAAGCATAGTTTATACGGACCATAATCCGCTTGGGTTTATAGAATCGTTTAAAACATGAAACTGAAGATGATACTGTTGGAGTTTATTTTTACAATATGTGAAAATTGTACACATTCCTGCAAAGGATAATGTGATTGTGGATGCTTTATCGCACGTTTTAAGAGCTGACTAGCTACCAATATAGAGGCTGGGAAGTGAACTTGGATAATAGGGACGGATAGATATGTGTTTTTGATTTATGTCTTGCATACCTCATAATGAAACATCAGTGCCCTGATGGTTCATTTCTTTTTGGGAGGGAGGTATGTTAGGATCATTCCTGATGATTCCCTTACTTCCCCTTTCTTTACTTTTCCTGTTATCATGTTGATTCATGGACGCTTAATGGACATGTGTCTTTAAGTCAGCAGAAAGAATGAGAAATTCCAGAAGTTGCCACATAGCATATAGTGCTGCGAGCTTTGGACAGGATGACACAGACTTCTCAGCACCCGAGAGATGGGGTGGGACTTTGGTTCGATTGAGTGGCTGGTGACCAATGAATTGGCCAAAAGGCCGTATTCCGCCCGGTAACAGGTGGTGATTGGATCCTGTCTGAGTGGGATGATTTCCAAAGTCCTAGGAATTCTGGACACGCAGCGAAAAGGAGCTGCTCTCTTTCCAGAAAGGGTGTGAGTTGACGTATTTCTGAACCCACAGAGACCTGAATGAATCTATACGGTGAAAAACTCGAACGAAAAGCAAAGTCTGAGGAGGAGAAATGTCTGCATCTGAAACAAAGGCTATTTTTCCTTTCACTTCTGATTTTCACCCCTCTCCTCCCCTCTGCGTTTGTTTGTCTTGTGTGTGTGGGTAGAAGGTGGGACAATTAAAGGGGGTAGTAGGTTAGCCTGTTGTTGTGCAGTTGCATTTACTGCATATCTCATCATTATTCATGTCATAAATAAACAGCAATTGTGTTTCCACTTACAAACCTGGTGACTGTAATAATTGGGCAGCCAAGAGCCAAAGACTAGAATTATTGGTTAATTCACTTGTGTTGCAACTCTGGGGCACGTAGGGCTGGAATTGACTGCACACTTGCCCAGGGTGACGTAACAACTAGGAGAAGCGTTAAGGTGAGGTGTTAAGGCGGTGAAGAACAATAATATTTAATTCAGAGGCATGTGTAAATGTTACAAATGATAATGACCCCCAGCCACCTGGGCCTAACTTCACCCACGTGCCCCTACAATTCCTTACACCTGTGAACCGCCCGTTGCTTCTTGGTGTATTCCCAGGATGCACATCAGAGATGGGGGCAGCCTACTGCCTTCCTCGCCCCATTGCCTGAGATGCCCTTGGTGGGTGGCCTGCGGAGGGCCGGGACCTGGAGGGCCAGGGTCTACATTTGGGTGGACAATCACCCTGTTCTGCCTGCTGTGCCTAATTTGTGCCAGTTTCAGGAAGGGGGGATTAATTAAGAGGGGCCTCAATTATTCCACATGGAAGTAAATTCCATGTCCTCACCATTCAGTGAGTAGAGAAGTTTTTCCTGAGTTTTGTATTGGATTTATTAGTGGGTATTACATATGTCTGGTTTTGGAGAGCCAACAAGGATTTGTATCTCTGCATCTATGTGATCGAACCCCTTTGGAATTTTAAATTGAGTTAATTTTCTTTGTCTTTTCTATGAACAGCCCCAGGCTGATCTACCTTCTCCGACGGTGAGACCCTTTGAGTTTTGGTTCTAGTCAATCATTTGTGTACCTCCTCCAGTGCATCAATATCCTCCCATATCTGGAGGGTAACTTGAGTTGATGCCTCAGAGTAATTTATTGGATGGGATCCTCCAGTCCTGTCGGAGGTGACCACCCCCTCCACCCCCCCGCCCCCCTGTTGCGGATTCCCCGTCGGGACGGACGAGACACACAAAATATCGTAGACATTGGCCGGAGCAGAAGTGCAAAGAGCCTGAGGCATGACAAAGTGTTAGCAAGACTTGTTCCTTCATGTTTCTCCATTGCAGTCTGCTGCTGCCGCCTCCCTCCCTCCTGCTGAATGACCAGGAAGGTACCCACCGCGCACATCAATGTAATTATTATTAACAGAACCATTTGTGGGTCCAGGCCAATCCCGGTCACCATCCTTTTCCCCTATCCAGCTTGGGGAATGGCCCATCCTGAACTCATTTGATGAAGGAAAGGTAATTCAGAACACCAATCAAGGGATGGTTTGACTCCACGCCCTTGAGGTTTGTTCAATTGAGAAAAAGGACTTTTAAGTCGATCCTTTTATGGGATATGTGCGTCGCTGGCTAGGTCAGCATTTATTCCCATCGCTAATTGCCCTTGAAAAGATAGTGGTGAGTTGCTGCCTTGAGCGGCTGCAGTCTACGTAGGCGCAGATAGTAGCTGCCATAATCCCATAGGCTGCTTTCCCCTTTGAGGGGAAGACCTGACTGCTGATGGTTTAACCTGGTGATCACTGCACCTCAAGCAAGGGGTAAGGTTGAGAAGGCGGGGCATTCATGAATAACCTCAGCCGGTACGGGGATTGAACCCACGCTGTTGAAATTAAATGAAAATCGCTTATTGTCACGAGTAGGCTTCAAGTGAAGTTACTGTGAAAAGCCCCTAGTCGCCACATTCCGGCACCTGTTCGGGGAGGCTGGTACGGGAATTGAACCGTGCTGCTGGCCTGCCTTGGTCTGCTTTAAAAGCCAGCGATTTAGCCCAGTGAGCTAAACCAGCCCCTCGCGCTGCATCACGAACCAGCCACCCAGCTAACTGAGCTAAACCAGACCCCATGTGGTGTAGGCACACTCACTGTGCTGTTCGGGAGAGAGTTCCAGGATTTTGACCCAGCGACAGTGAAGGAACGACGGTTCTATTTCCAATTAAGGATGGGATGTGGCTTGGTGGGGAGCTTTCCGATGGGTGCGGTTGAAACCTGCATGGGGCGGTTACCATCGGCTCATTGCCACCCTGTTCCTACGCTGGAGCTCCATGTTTCCAGACTTCGGAACCAAGCCTCCTGGGAAATGTGGAGCGTATCTGCTTCCGACGCCTTTCCTCGTAGTGTAGGACTCATGGGAAAACTAAGCCACACCCCCTTTTTATGTCGATGAGTCTGGGTCAATGGAACTTTTTCTGTTCCAGAAGACTAGAGGTGACATTTAGAAATGGGTAAATGTGGTTTAAGCTGATAAAAGTGCAGCAAGCAAAAGTGCTTGGATGTTTTTATTGCAATTTTCCCCCATATTTTCTTTTGGATGGAAATAAAACGACAGGACCAAAGCTCCAGTGGACATTTGGGGAGCCACATTTCTGTAACACCAGGACCTGATTCAACACCAGGATGCGGGTTGCAAAAAAAGGCAAAACAGGGAAATGCTCTGGAAATAAACCGTAAAGAGGAACAAGATCAGTGTCAGTAAAATAGGCAACATACCACACACAGCCTGGAAGCCAAGCACTGGGGGACGCATATTCTTCTGAGGTTACTGGGTGCTGAACTCACCAAAGGTGGGAGACAAGTCAATTGTCGGAGGGGGTTTCAACCCCTCAGACGTGGATGGAAATCCAGATGATAGCCATTAAAACCATGATTCTCAATGGCCCCAGTGCAAGAACGTTGACTGCCTAAGGAGGTAGCTCTCTTCTGTGTCAAGGAGGAAAGTCAGTGGAGCAGTGGTAACGTCAATGAGCTATTGAGAGGTCCCAGTTAATGCCCTGAGAACACGGATTCAATTCTCACCCAGACAGAGGGGTGGAATTAAGGTTTGATTAAACGATAATTTGGGAGCGGAACGCACATTTCCGTGATGGTGACCATGGCGACGGTTGTCGATAGACCCCATCTGTTTCACCAATCCCCTTTGGAAATGGAAATCTGCTGTCCTTGTGCCTCACAGGTAACTCCCGACCCACAAGAGACTTTGGTTGACTGGACTGAATACCTTGAAGGTTGAGTTAGATAGATTTTAGATCGAGAAGGGAGTGGAAGGTTACAGGGGGCAGACGGGAACGTGGAGTTTGAGGCCTTCATTGGGGCAGCCATGATCTCAACCAATGGTTCAAGGGGCCTACCCCTGCTCACAATTCGTGCGCCCTCTGAAATGGTGCATCCACTCAGTTCAAGGGCAATTAGGAACGGGATTTCGTCTCCGCAAAAAGAAAGTCACATGCGGCATCCAGAATGTTAAGACAGAGAAACATTTAATGAAATCGGCACATTGTTTCATCACCATTACAAAAACTCTAATATATACATCTATGCACATCAATAATGTCAAACCCATTGTCAATAGCAAATAAATAACTGCTCAGGGAAGTTCCCAATAGTTAATATTAACACAACAGCAGACTTGAGAAACACACGTGATCCTTCATTGCTCCGGAGGTTCCTGTGACTGCTGAGGAGTAACAAGGACCACCTTCCACATCACATAAAAATACCATCATTAATACTATCAATCTGTGCAGCCTTTTACTGCAATTGTCCACAAACTGTTTAGAATGCAAACCAGCCTATCATCGAGTCATTGTTTCCCCACGAGGACTCACTGTCGTAGAATGGTGCAGCAGAGAGGGGGCAGGCCATTCAGCCCATTGCACCCGTGATAGCCCTTTGAAAAAGCAATCCAATTGGTCCATTTGCAGCCCTCCCTGCTTATCAAGTGCCTTCCCATCACTTTTCCCACAGCCTTCCAACTTTTTCCTCTCCATATATTCTATCCAATTCCCTTTTGAGACTTAAGCCTGGCCGGTCTCCTAAATTCTACCTCCATCAAACTTGTGGCCTTACTATGTACTAACCTGCTGGAAGTCCCCGGTTGGGCAGCACGGTGGCACAGTGGTTAGCACTGCTGCATCACAGTGCCAGGGACCCGTCTCTGTGCGGAGTTTGCACGTTGCCTGCGTGGGATTCTTCCGGTGTGCAGGTTAGGCGGACATGCTACTTGCCCCTACGTATCCAGGGATGGAGTGGTTATGGGGATAAGGAGCAGGAACTGGGCCCGGATGGGGTGCTCGTTCAGAGGGCTGAATGGCCTCTTTCTGTAATATCGGGATTCTATGGATCCTCCCAAGCTCACTGGCCTACGTTGGCCACTCAAGCAACATCTTGATTTTAACCCTGGTTTAAAAAATCCTTCCATGTTCCACCACCCCCTCCCCCACCGTCACCTCCCCCCCCCCCCCCCGCTATTTATTAATCTAATAAAGATTGTTATTATTACTGTTGAACCTGCTTCCAGCGCCCCTTTCAGATGATGCATTATGGATCGCAACATCCCGCTGTGAACAGATAGTCCCCTCTCGCCACTCCCTCCCTCCCAGTTGTATGGCCAATTGTCTCAAATGTGTGTCCTTCAGGACAAAGGGAAAACAGCATTTAGTGTATTCGGGGCAGAACTACCGGAGGTTTGTACAGACCTTCCTTGCTGAGTCCATTTTCAGTTCAGTGAGTTTTTAATCGAGTTGCAGAGCCTGAGGAATCATAGAATCCCTGCAGTGCAGATCAAGGCCATTCGGCCCGTCAAGTTCTGCACCGACCCTCCAAAAGAGCTCCCTACCTCGGCCCCCGTCCCCACCCCATCTCCGCAACTCCACCCGACCTTTTGGACGCGGAAGGAAATTTACCATGGCCATTGTACCTGACCTGCACATCTTTGGACTGTGGGAGGAAACTGGAGCACCCGGAGGAAACCCACGCAGACACGGGGAGAACGTGAAGACTCCGCACAGACAGTGACCCGAGGTGGTAATCGAACCTGGGTCCCTGGCGCCGTGAAGCAGCGGTGCTAACCACTGCACTACCATGCTGTCCGCAGAGCATGTTTCATTGTTAGGCCTGTTCTGCCATGTGATTAGATTGCCATTTACCCATTCTGGCTTGATTTACCCCTATTCATCTCAGTGTTAAAACCTTCAGCTTATGCAGCAGTCATAACGTTTTGGGCGATGCGACTTCCAGATATTTACTACCCCTTCACTTGATTTTGTGCCTCAGGACAACCCAGGCCTAATTTCCAGATTATGCCCTGTTGTTCCCGATTCCTCCACCAGAGGGCAATAGTTTCTCTATACGGACCCTATTAAACTGTTTCATCGTTTTATACAGCTCGATGAGTGTGATGATAGGTAGACTATCATCTATATATTATGAATAGATCATCATCATCTTCATGTGTATCATAAATGATATGTTTTACTGTTGTAGTTCTAGCATCCGACCAGCAGGTGGGGCGAGTACGCGGTGTTTGTAATGAGTTGATCGCAGTCGCATATTAGAGCAGCGCTGGAGTATCTTAGTGTAAGATAGTGTCAGACATTCATTTCCAACTGTATTAATCTCAGCCATTTAGTTATTGGTTAGTGTAGGGTTACTAATAAATAACTTTGTTTATAAAATAAAGTCTAATGTTCTTTGTTCACACGGCAATAACGAGATTCCACATCAGCCCAATCAAAGCATATTACAATGAGGACATTATTAAGACAGACACAGTAAGAGTGCCTATAGGTAATTAAATAAGACAAGAGTCAACTAAACGATTGTTGGTCCGACAGAAAGTGCATCTGGGGAACTGGTAATGGTAAATTGACATTGAAACTAAAAGTCGCCACAGTCCCCGAGGACCTAAGGCTGCTCTCCCCATTTGAGGGAGAGCTGGTGGTGATTTCACCCGAGGGTCACCGCACCCACAGGCGAGGGGCAAGGTCGAGAAGGCGGGGCCCTTTGTGGAAAGTAGGACCGTGGCAGATGAATTGAACAGGTATTTTCCTTCGGTGTTCACTGTGGCGAACATGAGTAACATCCCAGAAACGGGTGTAAATCAGGGAACGGAAGGGAGGGAGGAACTCAGGAAAATTACAATCACCAGGGAAGCGGTACTGGGCCAAATTGCTGAGTCCACGGGCTGTCAATAAACTGTCCTCAAAGGAATGGAACGTGGGAGTTCTATGAAGGTGGGTTTTAGCCAATTGTTTACGCGGTTGTCCTCTGTCGGAACACACGTTCACTCTTGCGCACATCTGATTGGACAAAAAACACCCTAATCCATTCATGACCTTGCTTCACCCCCCCCCCCCCCCCCCAGCCCCCACCCCCTTTGTTGGAATGAGAATAGTTAAGATGCTAGACTTACAAACTAAAGGCTGCAAAGGGGGCTGGCTGGCCGATTCGTGAGGCGGAGTGATGCCAACAGTCCGGGTTCAATTCCCGTACCGGCTGAGGTTATCCATGAGGCCTTCTTGACCTCTGCCTCTCGACTGAGGCGTGGTGACCCTGAGGTTAAATCACCACCAGTCACCTCTTACCCCCTCAAAGGGGAAAAGCAGGCACTGGGACTGTTCACATTTGGAAGCGGAGAACTCAAACTTCCCCAATGGCATTTAGAGTGAGCATTTAGAAGCAAACAACTTAGCAAGCTCATGGAAAGTGTGGGATGGATGATGAACACCAGTCACTGTCCAAAATCAAACTAAGAAACTCTTAACCCTTTCTTTCCCAGAACCTCAAATCTATGGAACATGCTGTTGTCCCTCCTCATCCCATGTTCTTGGCTTTTAAAACCCAAGTTTGGTGTTTCCGGTTTGTCAAGATTTCCCTGGTTTATCTCGCTGGTGTGCCGTGCTGCCTGTTCAGCAGATCGCTCGGCAATAAAATAATATCTGTCTGAAAAGAAAAAGGACATGGGCCGGATTTTCCAGTCCCGTCACGGCAGGAGATCTGGCGGCCCTGCCACCAGGACCTTCGACAGGAGCGGAATTCCCCACCGTGGCAGGCAGGGGCCGGAAAAGCATACCTGAGCTGTCGACGATTTACAGGACACGATAAAGAATGCAAAATTTCAAAGGGAACAACAATTTATGGCACATGAGAAAAGGGCTGATTGGGTGGCAAGTGGACTCTGGCTGAGGTGTTGCCATGGAGAGTATGCCCTGACAGTGTGCACTGACAGTGGCCAATCACTGCCTGACGCATTCCCCATGGCAATGTCTTGACCACAATTGACTTAACCTTTTTGAATTCAAACAAAAACTTGGGAGGGTAACTGTGGCAACACCATGAGCAATCAAATACTTGCCAACCAATTAGCGCCCTTTTCGCACGCAGTATAAATTGTCGCTTCCTTTGAAATTTGGTATTCTTGTGTCAGTCCAGATAAGCTGAGGATCGAAATCTTCGACAGCATCCCTTTTTTCGCAGCAGTACACAGGTTCTGTACTACCGAGTGACTATTAAAATGATCTTTCATCAGAACAAAACAGGAAAAGAAATAGGCCATTCAGCCCCTTGACTTTGCTCCACCATTTAATAAGATCAGGGTCGGAATTCTCCGGCTGTTTGGATTCTCTGCTCCGGTCGGCAGCCCACCCGCGCCCAATGGTTTCCTGGCGAAGTGGGCTGGCCTCAATGGGAAATCCCATTGTCAAGCGGCGGGAGTGGAGAATCCCACCGCCAGAGGACGGCGCCCCGCCGAGAAACACACGGCTGGGGGACCGGGGAATCCAGCCCCACGTATGATCTCCTGTCTCACCTCCGCTTTCTTGCCCTGTCCCCATGTCTCTCTAAAAAATCTATCAATCTGCGTCCTCGATAGACGCGACAGCTGAGCATTAGTACCTCTCTGGGATAGATAATCCCAAAGATCCACAACACTCAAGAAGTAGTTTCTCCTTAACTCAGTCGGAAATGGCCGACCCCTTATGCTGAGCTCATGCCCCCGATTCGTAGTCGCGCCGACCAATGGAAAACTGCCTCTCAGTGTCTACCCCCAATGGAAGGTCGTCGGAAGGTCATGGTGCTCTTTTTAACCCCATGTTCGATTGAACAGTTCACCTCGAATTTGAAACTCGCTTCAATTATTGGTCATTAATCCCAGGGAGAATAATCATTTGGCTTCACAGATTGATAGCAATTTGGACCACATTTACATCATCAGCTTGCCTAATACATCTAGAATAATCAGGGCTTCGAAACACGCATTACGCACATATTACATAAAGCAATTTGCTTAATCATTTCTGCGCAATTTATTCTTTGAAGAGATTTGATTCCACTATGAATAACCACGGCATCACTTAATTATCTGTGTCACAAACTTTCAGGTATAAAAAAATAGCTTTACAACTCAGACAACAGGCCTCAGGACCAAGAGAAAGGATTAACGGCAATAGACCATTGAGCTACCCGACAGGAAACGCAATGAACACAATTCACCTCCACTTATCCAAACCCCCCCCCCCAAAATAGGGTTTCTGTCTGGAGAGGATTCAGTATAAAATTTCTGCCTGATCATAATCAGAGAAGAATACAAGGACCAAGGAGGTAAGCATTCAGAATTCAATGGTTCCCGTCAATAACATTCCCATTCTTTCGATGAGATTCCGCTGCGAGATCTGCGGAATGAGCTTTGCTGTCCACCATTTTCACAGAGTTTCCACCTTAATTGAGAACGTCATGTCCAGTCACTGATGCGTTTGTTACTAAGGCCCAGCATTGGGTGACCGCAACCCTTCATGACTCTTCGCGAGAGCCGGGCCCTCGCGCCTCTATTTATTGCATAAAGGTCACCTTCATGCTCCGAAAGGATTTCCCACTTCCAACAAGCGAAGGGTCGGGTGCGAAACTGCGGCCAACTACTAACCGGCTACCCAGTGGAGTAACAAAATGGAGCCCCCACTCCCCATTGGCATGGACAAGATCATTAAAGGGTCAACATTGGCCAAATTCACCCAGCGGCGAATTGACAAACATCGGGCGCCATGGGAGGGAAGGTCATTTGGCGCAGGGGGGTAGATCCGAGCCAAAAGTCCCGGGTTCGATTCCCACCCCATAACTTGATGGCTGAGGAAGGTGCGATGGTAATGCAATCAAACAGGTTTGAGGGTGTCAACCTGTAAATCCTTCCATACACGCTAATGGCTGGCGGTAAGAGCGGGAGAGAATCCTGGTCAGCCACGCTCGATGTGGAGCGGCGCCCCTCAAGCTCTCAGGCCCCAGCGACAGACTGGCGACCTGCCCCGGGATTTACTAGCTATGGAAACGGATGAAAGCAAGAAAGAGAATTGAAATTGGAGGGGCAACGCTGACTTTAAACCTCCAGCCGGTTCACCCAGGGCGGAGCATCAAAGCTAATGAAGCTTCCTGATGGTTGGCCGAAATTAAAACTGCCCCTGATTCGTCCCATCATTTTCACGGGTTCCCTCCGTAGCTTTGGGTTGAACGGTCATTATTCCTGCATCGGCTCACGACTAGAAGGGAGAGGTCGACTAAAATTCAGTTTCCGGCGAGTGATAAATCTGGAAAAGTGATCTAATGGCTCATCACACACTTACAGTCGGAAAAAATAACCATCACCATTTAAAGGAAGCAGAGTTGCTCTGTCTTAATCACCAGTTTTTTTAAGTCTCAAATCCCATTTGCAGTGCATTGGCAACATTACCAGGAGAGTTTAAGAAATTGAAATTTCTTTTTAGTTCTATCTAAACAGTATTATTCATAATGGAACACTGTTTATACAGTGCTACGTGTAACCAGGTGCTGTGCGAGCCACTGCACTTCAAGCTGACTGCATTAACTCTTGAGTAATTGAATTGTCATGGGTTGCTACAGGCCACGAGCCTTTCTAATTTCCCCTGAGCGGATCACTAAAGTTCCATTTCTGCCCATTCTAGCGTGTAGGGGAGCTCCCTCGCCTCTGGTTCAGAAGGTTATGATTTGGAGCTGGATTACCCTTCCTTTGGGAGTGGGAAACATGATTTGCGAACCCTGAAACTGCCCGCTGAGGTCATCCCGGTGTGGGGGGAGGGGGGGGGGGGTTGCTGCCAATGAATGACTAGAGGGCAGGCTTGCTGGCCAATTGGGAATGGTGGGGTGCCGCCTGAAGCGAGAGAGCCAATCACGAGGCCATTCAGCTGGAGAGGAGCAGCGGCGGGTTTCAAGAGGGGGCAAGTCAGGGAAGAGGGCGTTTCGAGGTGGAGCCACCCTTGAATCGTGAATTAAAAATCATTTGATTCAGGGAAAGGCCCTGATCATGTTGGACTCCCCTGGGTGCCAACTTCCGAGAACCTGGAGGCCAAATGGTAGCATGAAACTCCTCATGTGCAAACTCGAGGCTGACACTCCAGTGCAGTAGATGTGGTGCTGCACTGTCAGAAGTGCAGTTTTTCAGCTGGTAAACCACGGCACTGTCTGTTCTGTCATCAAAGGTTCTATTGCAACATTTTAAGGAAGAGGAGGGGAGTCATCCCTGGCGCCCAAGTTATTATTCATCCCTCGACCGAACTCAGTAGAGCTGATTATCTGATGATTTACCACGTAGCTGTTTGCAGGAGCTTGCTGTGCTGAAATTGGCTGCTGTGTTTCCTACATTACAACAGTGACTCCACTCGGGAAAGTACTGAATTGGCTACAAAAGATGTTGGAACATTCTGAACAAAAGGCGCCACCTGAATGCAGGTCATCCCTTCTTTGCTGTCTCAGCACTTCCATTCAATAAAGAGGGGCCACACTTTTCTTTATTCTTACACAGGATGCGGGGACTCATTGGCTAGTTCGGCATTAATTGGCCCACCCTAACTGCCCTTGAGAAGGTGGTATTGAGCCTCCACTTGAACCTCTGCAGCCCAGGTGTAGGCACACCCACTGTGCTGTTAGGGATTCATCGACCCAAAACAGGTGAAATTGGACAAAGAACAAAGAAAAGTACGGCACAGGAACAGGCCCTTCGGCCCTCCAAGCCCGCGCCGACCATGCTGCCCGTCTAAACTAAAATCTTCTACACTTCCGGGGTCCGTATCCCTCTATTCCCATCCTATTCATGTATTTGTCAAGATGCCCCTTAAACGTCACTATCGTCCCTGCTTCCACCACCTCCTCCGGTAGCGAGTTCCAGGCACCCACTACCCTCTGCGTAAAAAACTTGCCTCGTACATCTCCTCTAAACCTTGCCACTCACACCTTAAACCTATGCCCCCTAGTAATTGACCCCTCAGCCCTGGGAAAAAGCCTCTGACTATCCACTCTGTCTATGCCCCTCATAATTTTGTAGACCTCTATCAGGTCGCCCCTCAACCTCCGTCGTTCCAGTGAGAACAAACCGAGTTTATTCAACCTCTCCTCACAGCTAATGCCCTCCATACCAGGCAGCATCCTGGTAAATCTCTTCTGCACCCTCTCTAAAGCCTCCACATCCTTCTGGTAGTGTGGCGACCAGAATTGAACACTATACTCCAAGTGTGGCCTAACTAAGGTTCTATACAGCTGCAACATGACTTGCCAATTCTTATACTCAATGCCCTGGCCAATGAAGGCAAGCATGCCGTATGCCTCCTTGACTACCTTCTCCACCTGTGTTGCCCCTTTCAGTGACCTGTGGATAGCACCTTTTATGGGATCCTGCAGGAGCTCCTCCTGTTCACACTGACAGAGTTCCGACAGACATTGGGTTGGAATATTTGTGATGATGAAATGACAGCAGCAGCAGCCAAAGCAAAACCCAGCAAATCCACCTGTTCCAGCCAGCTTCTCACCTGACCCATTGCAAAGAGCCAGCAGCCTCTCCAAAAGTAAATTGGCGAAAGGCGTACATTGCCTCGCGTGCTCACATCGGCTGTTCTATAACACAGGCAGTCCTCTGTTGCCCAGCTCCCCAATCTCTGTAGCCAAGAGTCCATCCATACCTCAGCTGGATAACACCTTCATCCCCCCATGTCTTTGCTGACCTACACTGGCTCCGGGCTCTTCAACGTAGGGTTTTTCCAAATCCATATTTTCAAATCCTTCCATGGCCCCCCCGAGTCGGGAATTTCCTCCAGACCCACTCCCCTCGGAGTCTCTGTGTTCCTCCGATTCTGATTTCCTGAACATCCCCCATTACCATCGCTCCACCATTGGCGACTGTGCCCACAGCTGCCTGGGCTTTAAGCTCCGGCAACCCCTCCCTCAACTCCTCATCTCAATTGCCTGGCAAGCAGGAAAACATCTTCTCTCGGTGTGTAAATGTGGACATGTTAATGGGGATTAAATATATTGGTATTATGGCAATGCCCAATCTATTTCTGCAGTGTGTCCAGCTCTTTAAAAAGTTGGTTAACGGCAAGGACAATGGACTGAATTCTCCGTTCCCTCGCCCCGTGTTTGTCGGCATGGTCGTCATTGGACTTTTAATCCCAGATTTGTTTTAGATATTAAATCCAAATTTCATCAGCTGGCATGGTGGGATTTGAACCCATGTCGCAGGGTATTAATTTTAATAATGCTCATTGTCACAAGTGGGCTTACATTAACACTGCAATGAAGTTACTGTGAAAATCCCCTCGTCGCCACATTCCGGCGCCTGTTCGGGTTCACGGAGGGAGAATTCAGAATGTCCCATTCACCTAACACGCACGTCTTTCGGGGCTTGTGGGAGGAAACCGGGGCACCCGGAGGAAACCCACGCAGACACGGGGAGAACGTGCAGACTCCGCACAGCCAGCGACCCACGCCGGGAATCGAACCTGGGTCCCTGGAGCTGTGAAGCAACGGCGCTAACCACTGTGCTACCGTGCCGCCCACCCTGGGTCTCTGGATCACTGAGCCAGCGGCAATACCGCTGTGCCACCAGCTCCCCTTGGCTTTGGTGCTCTTGCATCTCATTCACACAAACCCGAGACTCCCGGGGGCTCCATTCGGACGAGAGTTTTTAACCCACTTCCTGGAAGCAGGAATTTCACACAGGTGGGTCGAGCTGCCTAAGGGTTCAGTAATGAAATGGTTACGTTACTGGGCTAATTAATCTAGAAGCTGAACCACTCATATACCCCCGTTGTGGCCCCAACTAAAGTTTTACACACTAAAAATGAAAGCAGAAGGCCCCAAATCCTCAATGTTCAAATCCATGTCAGCTGTAGCTCTGAGGAAGAGTCACAGGGACTTGAAGGGTCCACTGTGGGCAAGATTCTCCGGCCTCCCCGTGAAGTGCTTCTCGGCAGCGGGAGGTGACCCGTTGGGAACATCAGGTCCCGCCGATGTCAATGGGATTTCCCATTGAATCCACCTCATGCTGCTGGGAAACACGTGACCAGGAGATCCCGCCAGTGCGAACCGTCGGGTGGCCTCATCCCGTGTTTCTCGCTCCAGACCTGCTGAGTTTTTCCAGTGTTTTCTGTTTTAATTATTAATGTTTTATACAGCTCGTTCCAGCAGAATCTCTCCGCCCTTATTCTATGCCTAATAATTCTACTTGCCTTTGTAACCACCCTATCAACCTGTCCTGCGACCTTCGGGGATCTGTGGCCACTCACCCCGAGGTCCCTCACTTCCTCTACACCTCTCAGTGTTCTCCCATTTATTGTGTGTTCCACGTTTGACTTCCCCAAAAGCCTGAACCTCACACGTCGCTCGGTGAATTCCATTCGCACTGCCTGAAAAGCAGCAGAGGCAAAAACGTTCCAACGCTCAAAGCCTTCCATGGCGGCTGGAGGAATTCAAGTTCTGTAACTTAAATAAATCTGGGCCGGGATTTTCCCGGACTGGACAATCCCGCTGCCGTGACCGGACGGAGATTTCCCACTCCTGGAATAAAAAAAGCTAATCTCAATATCACTGCTGGATTATCGCAACGACCCATCTGGCGGACTGATGTCCTTTCGGGAAGGAAATCTGCCACCCTTCCCTGGTCTGGCCCCACATGTGACACAACGGACCGGTGGACTCTCAACTGCCCCTGAAGTAGTCTGCGAGCCAGTGTTACTGAAGGAGGCGGTTGATCATCACCTTCTCAAGGGCAATTCAGGGCGGGTAATAAATGTTGGCCTTGCCAGCGATTCTCACGAGTTAATAAAAAGAAAGCTACGCGACCCAATTTCACCCTGTAATATTATCCTTGCCGACCCCTGAAAACATATTCACAATGACAAAGTATCATCCCGTCCCCACCAAAGAACACCATCTTCTGGTGACAGGAAATAATGGGTTGTTCAATGTTATAGAGGTTCAAATCTCACAGAATTGTCTTTGAGAAGTAGTCACATATTTTTGCAACAGACATCGACGACATTGCTTCAAGCCAAAACAAATTCCACTTCACAATAGCTCACATTGCTCCGACATTGCTGCATTCACAGCACACACATAGTAACATGCCCCAAACACAACAGCCAACTATATAAAGAAGGGAACTTTTCCCTGCGTTTTCTTTTTACAGTTTTTCATGGAATAACTTTCCTCAAGAGGTCTAGGCCCATACTATAGAGTCCTAATACCTTTCCAGTTAAGAAAATAAATCAAGCACTCCATGTAGCCTCTACTGATGTGGGTAAAGGGTAGGCCCCAATCTTCAGTGCCCACCCAGGAATTGACCACATTGAGATAGAGGACATGTAAGGCGGGAGATCTTAGGGTTTCTCCAAATCTGTCCCAACCCAAATCTGCCCCCAATGAAATGTGGAAAGCAAATTACTTCCTGGTCAGATTCTGCCAAACCTTTGGAGCCTTGGGCCTACTTAAGGCCTCGGCACTACTAGTTCAGACAATGTTGGAGGCAGGAACCGTGACTCTTCACTTTCGGGTCACCTTTGGGGTGCAGCTTCTCACTGAAGGTTACAATTTGTGAAGCGGGTTTTGTTCAGTCACTGCTCCTCACATCAGTCACGTGTTTGTAATCACTCAGGAAAGTTGACACTCAGTTCTGTAAGGCGTAGCAACAAAGGAAGGAGAAAGCAGCACCTCCGCTTCACTTAATCGACGTTCGAGAGCATAGCCTCTTTTATTAATACAAGTCTGTCTCTCGCTCTCCTTTGAGCTGCTTCCTCGGGGCCGAAAATCGTGCCTCTTCCTTCAGTTGCAGTCGGCCATGACAGAGAAGTTGTAGATATATAAATCAGCCAAACTATCGGCCTTGAATGAAGATGAAGGCAGACTCTGGTCTCCAGACGAATCACGGGTGCTCAGCCGCAACATAAAATGCATCCATTTTGTTTTACAAAGCAGACGGTCGCATGGCTGTAGCAAAGCTCACAAAAAAAACCCACCACCAAACACAAGCTGTGGGCGGTATTTCCCTTTTCGTCTGCTACTGACTAAAGTTCTGTGCCACCCTATGAAGGTAGGGCTAGATTTTCGCTGAGTCAGGATTGACTCCGGAAGCATTAAAAAAAAATAGCGGGCAAGGCCCTATTCCAGGATTCCCGGACCCATTCATACTCTCCAGGCCCCTTCCAGGCCTATACACCCAGTATGCACCAGCTACATAACCAATAAGCCATATAATAACAATGGCAAGTGTGGAGCTGCTCAGATAAAAAAAACAACGATAAAAAAAACAAAATCAAAGCTGCTGGTTCTGTGATCATATTTAAATGCCAGTCACACAGGCCTTTAAATTATCAATAACAGAGGCTTTAAACATTTTGCACCTCCTGTCCTAATAAATACTGAGACATTGACAAAAGAGATCACAGAAAGGAAAACCTATTATAATCACTCAAATAAAGTAAACAATTCACTTTGCTTGCTAAAACTGGTTAAGTACATCATGCATAATGGGTGAATGAGCAGGGAAGTGAAATGAAAATCGCTTATTGTCACAAGTAGGCTTCAAATGAAGTTACTGTGAAAAGCCCCTAGTCGCCACATTCCGGCGCCTGTTCGGGGAGGCTGGTACGGGGATTGAACCCGCGTTGCTGGCCTGCCTTGGTCTGCTTTAAATGCCAGCTATTAAGCCCTGTGTTAAACCAGGAAGTGGCATGAGTTGGCGTCGAGTTGGCATGGAACGTATGAGGAGCCATGGGGACTGGTTGGGAGACATGGGTTAGCACGGCTGGCATGAAGGGCTATGGGGAGTGGTTGGGGACCATAAGACATAGGAGCAGGAGTCGGCCATTCGGCCCATCGAGCCTGCTCCTCTGTCCGATGAGGACGAGTGGGCTGGCGCGAGGGGCGAGGGCTGGAGGGTGTAACCGCTTCCATCGCAAGTAAGACAAGGTCGATTGAACCGGAGGCGGGATTCCTGACCAACCTGGCTCCATACTCGCTGTGACCCTGTGGGATCTGTTTCCTGGGCCGGCGGGGGTTCAAGGTTCAACTCCATTCTGCATCCGAATGTTCACCCCCCCACACGCCAAATTCCCCCCCCAGAGCAAAGATTTTGGAGCACTTCAAGTCAAAGCAGCAATTTCCTGATTGGGCAGCGAAAATCCAGCCCTATAATTCACTGTTCAGGGTTAAATGACACCGCATGGAGCTGTATTCCAAACATGAAGTTATAGGTCATCTATAAGGCTCTGGCTCACTGTAAAGGGGTAAATGTCATTGTATAGGGCCGTGTGTTCTGTAACCTGCGTGACCAGAGACTGTATTGGGCAATGTCTCACCCTGTGTTCAATGCCCAGGGTAACTGGTTGTTCTGCAGCCTTGCCTCTCACTCTGTAAGGCTATGTGTCAGTCTATGAGGGGAGGCTGCGTGTTACCAGACGAGGTTACGTGTCACTGCATGGAAGGTTACCTATCACGATGAGAGGTGACAGCCATCGGGAAAAGCTGACCGTCTTGCTCTCGGAGGAGAGGAGGAGCAGCAAAATGAAGGAGGCGGGTGGTGGGGGGGGGGGAAATGCCACCCCCTCGGAGGCTGACCACGAACACGGAAAGCAGCAGCATGTCGGCGCGCCAGCTCGGAGGTCCGAGAAAGGTGGTGGAGCAAATCAGGCAGCAGCCCCTTGGGCTGGGCAGAGCAAAGGGAAAAGCCTCAGGCCCCGCAGCACCAAAACACTGCGCCATAGGTGCGGGTCCTCCGCGGAGGCGGCGGGCAGGAGGGGCTGGCTGAGGTCATAGAATTGACAGCGCAGAAGGAGGCCATTGGGCCCATCACGTCTGGGGCGGCCACCCAGACAAGACCAAGTACCGAGGTTCTGCAAAAAACAGTCAGTGTTTTAGTCCCAGTCCCCGGTGTCTAATAATTTTTGTTATTGTTTTTAAAAACTTTTTTCGGGGACCGGGGGAGAGGGAGAAAGGAGGGGGCGGGGGGTTGGGGAAACAATATCGGGATCCTGGTCATCGAAACGCCACCGCAACAGCCACGCATGCGACCCCCCCCCCCCCCCCCTTCGCCTGAAGGGAAACGAAAGGAACATGGCGACTGGAAATGGCGGCTCCTGGCGCTGCACCTGCTGCGTCAGGAGGACGTGATTCTGTCAGAGCTTCCGGCTCGCATTGACGAGGGTGGAGGGTGGGTGGGTGGGGGGGGGGGGGGGAGGGTCTCAGGGCGGAGGGGGGCGGGGGGGGGGTCCGTGCGGCCCTAACGGTTCACGTGGCCAGGTTCTCGACGTTGACGCCGGACATCCGGATTTGCGAGCTGCTCTTGCTCAGTACGGAGAGCTGGGTACCGCCATTGGCCCCGCTGCTGGCCAGCGATGGATGGCGGTGCTTGAAGTCAACAGCAAAGTACCGGTTTACCTTCCAGCTCCTCCACTTCCGCTTGATCTCGGACTGTACCTTTGGGAAGAAACTTAAAAATGTCATTTGAATGTATTCAGCTGCATCAGAACTGAAGGGAATCAAACACACAAACAAAGAATTTTTTTTAAAAAAGAACAGAAATATTTTCTTTACTGTTTCGGCACGAAGAGAAAAAAATATCAGCTTACCTCTCCATTCAGGAAACAATACAGAACCGCCACAACAAACCCCTGCAAGGAATGTACAAATCACATCCACAATTAGTGCCTTATAAAGAAAGCATTTGAATTAAGCCGGGATTTAAGTCGAACATCGAGCTACATGCAGTGACCGGGTGTTGGCCTTTGGTGGCCATTTTGTTTTTCCCTCCATTTCTTTTGTTCCCCCCCCTGTCTGTGTCTTTTCTTGGATGTGATTCCATTTGGGAGCAGCAGCTCCAGCCCTCACCCCCTTAACCCCCCACCCCCCCCCTCACAAACCCCTACTCTAACGAGCACGGCCGGCCTAGCTGTGGAGCGTTAGGAAGTGCAGGCCGCACTCCCATCTCAGGTCGATATTCTCCGCTCCCCGCCCCCCAGCCGCCTGTTTCTCGACGGCGCGCCGTTCACCGGCAGTGAGGTAACCAGGAAAGGTAAGTGGTTCATCTAATTTTGCTGTTTTTCAGTTAAAAGTGCAGTGTAGATTAGTGTCTGATTGGCTGAAGCTGCCCCACCCTAATTGCTGAGAGGCAGTTATCTGGCAGTCACCTGAGGCCTGTTAAGGGGCACAAAGGTACACATTGTATTCTTCTCTTTGAAGTTTTAGTGTGAGTCATCCTAAAGTCTGTATAAAAGACAGACAGAAAGCGCACATTAGTAAGCATTGCGCAGGTCAAGGAGACACAGCCTGAGTGAGAGAGATACAGACCGAGTGAGAATTTGGTAATTTGGTGCAGTGAGGTAATTCGGTGAAGAGTGGGAGAAGGTGCTTTTTCCCTACTGTTTTGTTCTCTCTCTTTCTTCGGGCCTAATTTCGGGAGCTGTTCGGAGGAGGAGGAGCAGTCTCTGTGAGTATAAAAACCGAACGGAAACTTCCTGTTTTCCAGTTTGTTTCCCAAAAGTGACGTCAGAGGGAAGCTGTGATCTGAGTGGTTGATAGCAAATCTGCCCCAAATTTTTAAAAAAAAACACAGTTAAACTCGTAAACTTAAATTAAACTAATTAATTAATTAGTGATGGCTGGTCAGGTGCTGTGCTTGAGCTGCTTGATGTGGGAGCTGGCAGATCCCATTGCGAGCTGCAGCGACCACATCTGCAGTAAGTGTTGGCTGCTCGAAGAGCTCCGGCTCAGAGTTGATGAGCTGGAGTCTGAGCTTCAAACACTGAGGCACATCCGGGAGGGGGAGACTTACCTGGACACTGTGTTTCAGGAGGCAGTCACACCTGTCAGAGTAAGTAGTTTAAATCCTGCCAGTGGCCAGGGGCAGCAGGGTGTGACTGCAAGTCAGGCAGGTAAAGGGAACCAGCAGTCAGGAACTCAGGAGCCTCAGCCCTTGACTCTGTCCAACAGGTATGAGGCACTTGCTCCCTGTGTGGATGGCGAACAGGGCTGCAGGAAGGATGAGTCAGCTGACCAAGGCACCATGGTTCAGCAGGCCATTCAAGGGGAGGGAGTAAATAGGCAAGTTGTAGTTGTAGGGGATTCTATTATCAGGGGGATAGATAGTATCCTTTGTGAGCAGGATAAAGAGTCCCGCATGGTATGTTGCCTGCCCGGTGCTAGGGTGCGGGACATCTCTGACCGGCTTGAAAGGATACTGGAGAGGGAGGGGGAGGATCCAGTTGTTGTGGTCCATGTCGGTACCAACAACAGAGGCAAGTCTAGGAAAGAGGACCTGTTTAGAGATTATAAAGAGCTAGGATTCAAATTAAAAAACAGGTCCTCAAGGGTCATAATCTCCAGATTACTGCCCGAGCCACGTGCAAATTGGCATAGGGAGGCAAGAATAAGGGAAGTTAACACGTGGCTGAAAGAGTGGTGTGGGAAAGAGGGGTTCCTTTTCATGGGACACTGGCATCAGTTTTGGGACAGGGGGGACCTATACCGTTGGGACGGTCTCCACCTGAACCCAGCTGGGACCAGTGTTCTGGCGAAAAGAGTAAATAGGGTGGTCAATAGGACTTTAAACTAAAGATTGGGGGGGAAGGGAAAGTCAGGGAACCAAGAGGTGAAGTAATCAGTGGGAAGCGTAGCTGCTTAGGAATACAAAAAAGCACGAAAAGACAAAACTCAGGAGAGGTTACGATAGTCCCCATCCCACAAAATATGACACAGTGTATGGAAAGGCTCAGTAAACCAAGGTCCACCACACTAAGAAAACAAAAAGGGACGGTCAATAGAGAATTAAAGGTGCTATATTTAAATGCGCGCAGTGTACGGAACAAGGTAGATGAGCTTGTGGCCCAGATTGTGACTGGCAGGTATGATGTGGTAGGCATCACAGAGACATGGTTGCAGGGGGTTCAGGACTGGCATTTAAACATCCAGGGATTCACAACCTATCGAAAAGACAGGGAGGTGGGCAGAGGGGGAATTAATTAATTAGGAATGAAATTAAATCAATAGCACTAAATGACATAGGGTCAGATGATGTGGAGTCTGTGTGGGTAGAGTTGAGGAACCACAAAGGCAAAAAAACCATAATGGGAGTTATGTACAGGCCTCCTAACAGTGGTCAGGACCGGGGGCACAAAATGCACCACGAAATAGAAAGTGCATGTCAGAAAGGCAAGGTCACAGTGATCATGGGGGACTTCAATATGCAGGTGGACTGGGTAAATAATGCTGCCAGTGGACCCAAGGAAAGGGAATTAATTGAATGTTTACAGGAGGGCTTTTTGGAACAGCTTGTGATGGAGCCCACGAGGGAACAGGCCATTCTGGACTTAGTGTTATGTAATGAGCCAGACTTGATTAAAGGTCTTAAAGCAAGGGAGCACTTAGGAGGCAGTGATCATAATATGGTAGAATTCAATCTCCAATTTGAAAGAAAGAAGGTAGAATCAGATGTAAAGGTGTTACAGTTAAATAAAGGTAACTACAGGGGCATGAGGGAGGAACTGACGAAAATCGACTGGGAGCAGAGCCTAGTGGGAAAGACAGTAGAACAGCAATGGCAGGAGTTTCTGGGAGTAATTGAGGACACAGTGCAGAGGTTCATCCCAAAGAAAAGAAAGGTTATCAGAGGGGGTATTAGGCAGCCATGGCTGACAAAGGAAGTTAGGGAATGCATCAAAGCAAAAGAGAAAGCCTATAATGTGGCAAAGAGTAGTGGGAAGTCAGAAGATTTGGAAGGCTACGAAAACAAACAGAGGATAACAAAGAGAGAAATAAGGAAAGAGAGGATCAAATATGAAGGTAGGCTAGCCAGTAACATTAGGAATGATAGTAAAAGTTTCTTTAAATACATTAAAAACAAACGGGAGGCAAAAGTTGACATTGGGCCGCTCCAAAATGACGCTGGTAATTTTGTGATGGGAGACACGGAAATAGCTGAGGAACTAAATAAGTACTTTGCGTCAGTCTTCACAGTAGAAGACATGAGTAATATCCCACCAATTCCGGAGAGTCAGGGGGCAGAGTTGAATATGGTAGCCATCACAAAGGAGAAAGTGCTAGAGAAACTAAGAGGTCTAAAAATTGATAAATCTCCGGGCCCAGATGGACTACATCCTAGAGTTCTAAAGGAGATAGCTGAAGAAATAGTGGAGGCGTTAGTTATGATCTTTCAAAAGTCACTGGAGGCCGGGAAAGTCCCAGAGGATTGGAAAATCGCTGTTGTAACCCCCCTGTTCAAGAAGGGAACAAGGAAAAAGATGGAAAATTATAGGCCAATTAGCCTAACCTCGGTTGTTGGCAAGATTCTAGAATCCATTGTTAAGGATGAGATTTCTAAATTCTTGGAAGTGCAGGGTCAGATTAGGACAAGTCAGCATGGATTTAGTAAGGGGAGGTCGTGCCTGACAAACCTGTTAGAGTTCTTTGAAGAGATAACAAATAGGTTAGACCAAGGAGAGCCAATGGATGTTATCTATCTTGACTTCCAAAAGGCCTTTGATAAGGTGCCTCACGGGAGACTGCTGAGTAAAATAAGGGCCCATGGTATTCGAGGCAAGGTACTAACATGGATTGACGATTGGCTGTCAGGCAGAAGGCAGAGAGTTGGGATAAAAGGTTCTTTTTCGGAATGGCAACCGGTGACGAGTGGTGTCCCGCAGGGTTCAGTGTTGGGGCCACAGCTGTTCTCTTTATATATTAACGATCTAGATGACGGGACTGGGGGCATTCTGGCTAAGTTTGCCGATGATACAAAGATAGGTGGAGGGGCAGGTAGTATGGAGGAGGTGGGGAGGCTGCAGAAAGATTTAGACAGTTTAGGAGAGTGGTCCAAGAAATGGCTGATGAAATTCAACGTGGGCAAGTGCGAGGTCTTGCACTTTGGAAAAAAGAATAGAGGCATGGACTATTTTCTAAACGGTGACACAATTCATAATGCTGAAGTGCAAAGGGACTTGGGAGTCCTAGTCCAGGATTCTCTAAAGGTAAACTTGCAGGTTGAGTCCGTAATTAAGAAAGTAAATGCAATGTTGTCATTCATCTCAAGAGGCTTGGAATATAAAAGCAGGGATGTACTTCTGAAGCTTTATAAAGCATTAGTTAGGCCCCATTTAGAATACTGTGAGCAATTTTGGGCCCCACACCTCAGGAAGGACATACTGGCACTGGAGCGGGTCCAGCGGAGATTCACACGGATGATCCCAGGAATGGTAGGCCTAACATATGATGAACGTCTGAGGATCCTGGGATTATATTCATTGGAGTTTAGGAGGTTGAGGGGAGATCTAATAGAAACTTACAAGATAATGAATGGCTTAGATAGGGTGGATGTAGGGAAGTTGTTTCCATTAGCAGGGGAGACTAGGACCCGGGGGCACAGCCTTAGAATAAAAGGGAGTCACTTTAGAACAGAGATGAGGAGAAGTTCCTTCAGCCAGAGAGTGGTGTGTCTGTGGAATTCATTGCCACAGAGGGCGGTGGAGGCCGGGACGTTGAGTATTTCTAAGACAGAAGTTGATAAATTCTTGATTTCTCGAGGAATTAAGGGCTATGGAGAGAGAGCGGGTAAATGGAGTTGAAATCAGCCATGATTGAATGGCGGAGTGGACTCGATGGGCCGAATGGCCTTACTTCTGCTCCTATGTCTCATGGTCTTATGATCCTCTACCCCCACCTCTCGCCAATGGGATTTCCCGGGCAACTCGCGGGCCGGGATTGCGCCGCCCGAGGGAACAGAGAACCCCAACAGCCAGAGAATTCCAGCCTCTGGGTCATAAGGGGGCGGCATGGTAGCACAGTGGTTAGCACTGCGGCTTCACAACGACAGGGTCCCCAGGTTCGATTCCCGGCTTGGGTCACTGCCTGTGTGGAGTCTGCACGTTCTCCCCGTGTCTGCGTGGGTTTCCTCCGGGTGCTCCGGTTTCCTCCCACAAGTCCCGAAGGACGTGCTGTTCGGTGAATTGGGCATTCTGAATTCTCCCTCTGTACCTGAACAGGCGCCGGAGTGTGGCGACGAGGGGATTTTCACAGTAACTTCATTGCAGGGTGAATGTAAGCCTACTTGTGACAATAAAGATTATTTTTAGGTTGTGGGCTCAAGTCCCACTCCACACGATAAAACCCAGGCCTGGCGTTGTCCTGCTGCTCCCAGGGCCTGCCACAGTCGCTGACTTTTGGATGAGACACAGGCCTGAGGCCTTCCCGGCTTAGGTGGATGTGAAAGATCACACGGGAGGTAACCCCTGGTGTCTGGGTCAATACTGACCCTCAATAAACATCATGCAAATAAATTGTCGGGTCATTGCTGTTTGTGGGAGTTTGCTGCGCATAAATTGGCTGCCATGTTCCCGACATCAGAACAGAGCCTGCACCTCAAAGTTACTTAGGTTGCAAAAGGTTTTTTTAAAATGCAAACTTTTAATTATTTTTCAATAATATGTATGGTGACTGGTTAGTTGACTTTGGGAGTTGTCTTGTTGTCAGCTGGAAGGTAAGCATAGAACCCCTATATGCAGAAGGTGGCCATGGCCCATCGTCTCTCTGCATCGACCCTCCGAAAGAGCGCTCCACCTAGGCCCACTCCCCCACCCCATCCCCGTAACCTAACCTGCACCTCTTTGCAAACTAAAGGCCAATTCAATCATGGCCAATTGGCCTAACCTGCATCTCTTTGGACTTGTGGGAGGATACCGGAGCACCCGGAGGAAACCCACGCAGACACGGGGAGAACGTGCAGACTCCGCACTGACAGTCACCCGAGGTCAGTGCGAACCACCGTGCCGCCACAGAGCTGAAGGGGAGCGTCTTTCTGACATTCCACCGGTAACCCAGGCTGTTGCTATGGGGGATAATAAAAGCGAAATACTGCGGAAGCTGGGAATCTGAAATCAGGAGAGAAAGTGCTTGTGATGAATGGTTACTGTAACACTGTACCCTTGACATCATGTAAGGTGATGTCCCCTTTAAGACCGGGCTTGGAACCCTGGGGAACTCCGCCTCCGGCTCCACCCATCTGGGAGTCGTATATAAGGGACCTTGTGGGCAGTGCAGCTGTTAGCACACGTCTCGGCAGTAGTCTAGTTCTTAGTTTATTAAAGCCTTCTTTACTGTTTACACTCTAAGCGTCGTTATTGAGGGTACCACAGTGCTGGATAAACTCAGCAGGCCTTGCAGCATCTCTGGAGATAGAAACAGAGGGCGCCATTCAACCAAAACATTTCAAAGTGTCATTTTGGGCGACTTTGGTGGGGTGTTTCCTGTCGGCTTTCTGGGTGACATCGCCGGTATCCACCCGCACTTGGCCATTTTTTGGGGACCTTGGGAAGTTTCTCCCGGCGAGGTCGTCACTGCTATAAAACGTTAATTGGTCCACTTAACAAGGCCCCACCGGTTTCACGCCGCAAATGGCTGTCCTGACGGCTGATTGGCTGGGATCGCACTCGCCAATCCCCGCTAACAAGGGGGAGCAGCACTTAAACCGCTCCTGCACAGTCAACCCCGCACATCTGGCAGCCATGCCACCGAGGAGACCAGCCTCGGAATTCGGGATTCCGACCTGGCCAGACTGTTGGGACGGGTTTGAAATCAGCAAGACTGAATCGGTTGTACTGACCGAGCTGGCCGGGCCCTAAAGGACGTATCTGGCAAACTGGGCCTCTGGCAGGGGGTGAGAGAAACAAAGGAAGTAACATGTTACATGACCTCACCCTCACCAATCTCTCTGCCGCAGGTGCATCTGTCCATGACAGTATCAGAAGGAGTGACCACACGCAGAGTCCTTGTGAAGAATCCCATCTTTAAACTGAGGAATTCCTCCATGTGGCAACGCTACCATGCACGGCAGCACGGTAGCGCAGTGGTTAGCACAATTGCTTCACAGCGCCAGGGTCCCAGGTTCGATTCCCCGCTGGGTCACTGTCTGTGCTGAGTCTGCACGTTCTCCCCGTGTGTGCGTGGGTTTCCTCCGGGTGCTCCGGTTTCCTCCCACAGTCCAAAGATGTGCAGGTTAGGTGGATTGGCCACGCTAAATTGCCCTTAGTGTTGGGTGGGGATACTGGGTTATGAGGATAGGGTGGCGGTGTTGACCTTGGGTAGGGTGCTCTTTCCGGTGCAGACTCGATGGGCCGAATGGCCTCCTTCTGCACTGTAAATTCTATGAAAAAAAAAAAAAATGGGATAGATTCAGAACAGATCTACCAACTCAAGACTGGGCATCCATGAGGCGCTGAGGGCCCTCAGCAGCAGCAGAATTGTATTCAGCCACAACCTGTAGCCTGTCATATCCCCCACTCTACCATTACCACCGGGGGATCAACCCTGGTTCAATGAAGAGTGCGGGAGAGCATGCCAGGGGCAACATTGGGCCTCGCTAAAAATGAGGTGTCAACCTGGTGGAGCTACAACACAGGACTACTTGTGTGCCAAACAGCAGAAGCAGAAAATAACAGACAGAGCTAAGCGATTCCACAACCTCTGGATCAGATCTAAGCTCTGCAGTCCTGCCACATCCAGCCCTGAATGGTGGGGCACAATTAAACAACTCGGGAAGGAGCAGTGCTCCGAAAGCTAGTGATATGAAACAAACCTGTTGGGCTTTAACCTGGTGTTGTAAGACTTCTTACTGTGCCCATCCTCAATGATGGAGGAGCTCAGCACATCTGTGCAAAAGACAAGGCTGAGGCATTCGCAACAATCGTCAGCCAGAAGTGCTGAGTGGATGACCCATCTGGGTCTCCTCCGGAGGTCCCCAGCATCACAGATGTCAGTCTTCAGACACTCCACGTGGTATCAAGAAACGGCTGAAGACACTGGATACTGCAAAGGCTGTGGGCCCTAACAATATCCCGGTAATAGTACTGAAGACTTGTGCTCCAGAACTTGCCACACCCCTAGCCAAGCTGTTCCAGTACAGCCACAACACTGGCATCTACCCGGCAATGTGGGAAATTGCCCAGGTGTGTCCTGTACGCAAGAAACAGGGCAAATCCAACCCAGCCAATTACCGCCCCATTAGTTTAATCTCCATCAGCGAAGTGATGAAAGGGAGTCATCAACAGTGCAATCAAGCTGCATTTGCTCAGCGATGGATTCCACCAGGGTCACTCAACTCCTGACCTCATCACAGCCTTGGCTCAAACATGGACAAAGAAACTGAACTCTAGAGGTGAGGTGAGAGTAATTGCCCTTGACATAAAGGAAGTAAATAATTGAGTATGGCACCAAGGTGCCCTAGCTAAACTGGAGGCAATTGGAATCAGGGGGGAAACTCTCTGGTTGGAGTCATACACAAAGAACAAAGGACAAAGAAAAGTGCAGCACAGGAACAGGCCCTTCGGCCCTCCAAGCCTGCGCCGACCATGCTGCCCATCTAAACTAAAATCTTCTACACTTCCTGGGTTCGTATCCCTCTGTTCCCATCATATTCATGTATTTGTCAAAATGCCGCTGAAACGTCACTATCGTCCCTGCTTCCACCACCTCCTCCGGCAGCGAGTTCCAGGCACCCACTACCCTCTGTGTAAAAAAACTTGCCTTGTACATCTCCTCTGAACCTTGCCCCTCGCACCTTAAACCTATGTCCCCTAGTAATTGACCCCGCTACCCTGGGAAAAAGTCTCTGACTATCCACTTTGTCTATGCCCCTCAGTATTTTGTAGACCTCTATCAGGTCGCCCCTCAACCTCCTTCATGCCAGTGAGAACAAACCAAGTTTATTCAACCTCTCCTCATAGCTAATGCCCTCCATACCACGCAACATCCTGGTAAATCTCTTCTGCACCCACTCTGAAGCCTCCACATCCTTCTGGTAGTGTGGCGACCAGAATTGAATACTATACTCCAAGTGTGGCCGAACTAAGGTTCTATACAGCTGCAACATGACTTGCCAATTCTTATACTCAATGCCCCGCCCAATGAAGGCAAGCATGCCGTATGCCTTCTTTACTACCTTCTCCACCTGTGTTGCCCCTTTCAGTGACCTGTGGACCTGTACACCTAGATCTCTCTGACAATACTCTTGAGGGTTCTACCATTCACTGTATATTCCCTACCTGTATTAGACCTTCCAAAATGCATTACCTCACATTTGTCCGGATTAAACTCCATCTGCCATCTCTCCGCCCAAGTCTCCAAATGATCTAAATCCTGCTGCATCCTCTGACAGTCCTCATCGCAATCCGCAATTCCACCAACCTTTGTGTCGTCCGCAAACTTACTAATCAGACCAGTTACATTTTCCTTCAAATCATTTATATATACTACGAACAGCAAAGGTCCCAGCACTGATCCCTGAGGAACACCTGGCACAAAGGAAAATGGTTGTGGGGGTTGGAGGTCAATCATCTCCGCTCCAGGGTTCCTCATGGTAGGGCCATCGGCCCAACCATCTTCAGCTGCTTCATCAATTACCTCCTTTCCATCGCAAGGTCAGAAGTGGGCATGTTTGCGGATGACTGCACAATGTTCAGCACCATTCGCAACCCCTCAGATACTGAAGCAGTCCATGTCCGTGTGCAGAAAGATCTGGACAATATCCAGGCTTGGGCTGACAAGAGACATGGAACATTCACGTCACACAAGTGCCAGGCAATGGCCGTCTCCTACAAGAGAGATTCTCCCTTGGCACTCAGTGGCATCAGCTGGACTCCCAATATCAACACTCTGGGAGGGTCACCATTGACCGGAAGATGAACTGGACTAGCCACATTAATACTGTGGCTAAAGCCACAATCACACAGTCAGGAGTGCGATGGAATACTCTCCAGTTGCCTGGGTGAGCGCAGCTCCAACAACACTCAAGAAGCTCAACACCAGCCATGAGAAAGTCTCCTGTGTGGTTGGTACCCCACCCACCACCATGAACATTCGCTCCAACACACACAGGCATGCACACACACACACACGTACGCATGCACATACGTATGCACGCACACGCACACACATGCAGACACCTACGCAGCCTGCACACGCACACAAATGATTGCCTGTCTCCAGACTCTTCCCTGTGGGTGACATTGACTGCTTCCCTGGCCTGCAGTTCCACGGGCACTGGATTGGTACCCTGTCCACCTCGCCATTCCTTGGAAGTGGACCAAGATGGAATATTGGCAACTCCTCACCGTGGACAACAGTTCCCCACCCTCTGGTTGGCCTGGAGGTTTCAGACATGAAAGGTGAATCTCCAGGTCTCTGTTGGAAGCGCCTCTAGGGCAATAAATACAAATGTGTCTTACAGCAGCTTCTGATGGGGAACTGAAGGGCGGGGCAGTCAATGACGGATCATGAGGAGGTGGGGGTTGTCGGGGGGGGGGGGAGGGGTGTGGCGGTGAGATGTCACGTGATGAAAGTTCCAGGGCGTGACCAATCACAGTCGGCACCCTTACCACGGGTAGATCAACATGGCCAACTGCTGAGCACCCTCCCCAAACCCACACCTCCACCCTATCCTCGTAACCCAGTATCCCCACCTGACCTCAGGGCAATTTAGCACGGCCAATCCACCCTAGCCTGCACACCTTTGGACTGTGGGAGGAAACCGGAGCACCCGGAGGAAACCCACGCACACACACGGGGGAGGACGTGCAGACTCCGCACAGACAGTCACCCGAGCCGGGAATCGAACCTGGGACCCCGGCGCCGTGAAGCAACTGTGCTAACCACGGTGCTACAGTGCTGCCCCGGTTTCGATTTTTTTTGCGTACCGCGGGTTGTTGGGATCTGGAATGAAAGGGCGGAGGCAGAGGATTCAGTGACCGCTTTCAGGAGAGAATTGGATCAATATTTGAACAGGAATAAAAATAATCAGGGTTTAGGTAAAGAACAGGGAGTGGGTCTAAGGCTCTTTGTTAACGTACAAAATTCTGAAGGGATTTGATAGGATGGATACTGAGAGATTATTTACGCTGGCCGGGAATCTAAAATACGAGTTTTAGGATAAGGGGCCAATCATTTTGGACTGAGATGAGGAGAAATTTCTTCACTCAAAGGGTTGCAAATCTCTGGAATTCGCCGTCCCAGAGGGTTGAGGGTGCTCCATCTATGAATATAGTGACTGGAATGGACAGATCTTTTGGTCTCTCAGGGAATTAAGGGAGCGGGCGGGACAATGGAGCTGAAGACCAAGATCGGCCATGGTCGTACTGAATGGTGGAGCAGGCTCGATGGGCCGAGTGGTCTACTCCCTGCTCCTATTTATGGTGCTCTTCTGCTCTTTTGTGAAGGGGTAGCATGGTCATGATGGGCCGAATGGCCTCCTGGTATGATCCCACGACACACAAAAATGGCCCCCGGCAAAGATCTGTGGATGACAAATCGGGAGGAGGAACCGTTTCCCGCCTGTTTTTGGCTTCTACTAACTGACGACGGGGGTAGGCCCTCGCTTCATCCGCTGCCCCTGGCAACAGCTCAGCAGCGGCTCCGCCTGGGGACGGGGGCTAGCAAGGGCTATGCGTGACCCACAGCGGATGGAGGTACCTTTCTGTGCCCTTCCACAGCACGCTCAGCAACGTTACAGCGCTCGGACCAAGTTACCTGAAAGGATCCTAGTCCCAGCTCAAATACCAGCCGCTCCCTGGTGTTGACATCCTCTGGGTAAAAGGCAAACACTGTGTAGTGAATCCCAAACAGTGGAATCAGGAGGAGGGTCGACCGGGCCAGTCTCCTGTGTGAAGTGATTGAGGAGTGAGAGAAACAACAACCGTTAACATTGGTGAGTTCGCGACGGACAAACTAAATTCAAGATTATTTCTTTAGCACAGACAATATAAAACCCGGAAGAAACTAATATTTCAATTCCTGTCGCATTGCCAGCTCAGAAAAAATATAAACTGGCTAGGCTGGGTAAAATTATTTTCTTCAGTCGCCTGCGGGAAGATTACCTCACACTTAACAAATGGTTCAATTATCGGAATAAGTTGCTGCATTTGAGAAGTGTTGGTGCACTGGTGTTTGATAAAGGGGCACTCTCGTAACTCAAGACGTGCAAAATAGGAGGGGTTTTATGCTGAGAACCTAATAAATAGGAGCAGGAGTGGCCATTCAGCCTCTCGGGCCTACCCCACCTTTCCACCAGATCATGGCTGACTTGCGACCTCAACACCGTTTTCCATGGGCCGCCTCCCTGTCCAAAGACTTATCAATCTTCAATATATTCAGTGATGGAGCACTGGCAGGTCACTGGGACCCCGGAGGCAGGGGTAAGGGAATTCCAAAGATTCACCCCCCCTCCCCCCCCACTATATAGATGCCAAAATATGCCCAGTATACCAAATGTGGTCTCACCTGTACAATTGCAACAAGCCTTCATTATTCTCAATGCGCCCAAAGCACTTCCACCAAAGCCCAATATAACACTTGCCTTCCGAACGTATTGGACTTTACTGGTATGAGTGAGGTGTAACTATTCTAAAGTAAAATCATTGATTTATAGATTAGTAAAAGGTAGCATGGTGGTTAGCACAATTGCTTCACAGCTCCAGGGTCCCAGGTTCGATTCCTGGCTTGGGTCACTGTCTTTGCGGAGTCTGCACGTTCTCCCTTTGTCTGCGTGGGTTTCCTCCGGGTGCTCCGGTTTCCTCCCACAGTCCAAAGGTGTGCATTTTAAGTGGTTTGGCCGTGCTAAATTGCCCTTACTGTCCAAAATTGCCCTTAGTGTTGGGTGGGGTTACTGGGTTATGGGGATAGGCTGGGGGTGTGGGCTTGGTTGGGTAGGGTGCTCTTTCGTAGAGCCAGTGCAGACTCGATGGGCGCAATGGCCTCCTTCTGCACTGTAAATTGTATGACATTCAAAGACTAGTAAACAGACCATTCAGCCCATTGAATCTGTGCTAACTCTTTCAAATAGCAATCCGGTTCGTCCCACTCTCCTTTGACCCCCCCCCCCCCCCCCCCCGTATCTCTCCAATTGTTTTCTCCTTAAAATTTATAATATAAATGCCTCAATAAAATATTCTGAAGGTTGCTCTACTCACTCTCTCAGATGATATTCCAAATCCTAACTCTTCACCTGGTTTGGAAGGTTTTCCCTCTACTCCTTTCAACAGTCACCTTAAGTCCCTGCCCTCTGGACATCTAGCTTCAGTTCCTCTTTATTCCTTCTCTCGAAACCCTTTCCGATCTTGAACACCTCAATTAAACCTCCGCTTAACTTTCTCTGCTCCACAAAGAGAATAACCCCAGCCTCGCGAGCTTGTCTACGGAACTCTTATCTCTCATCGCTCGGAAAATTCCGGCAAATCTCTCCCACGCTCTCTCCAAAGCTTTGACCTCCTTTCCTGAAGCGTTGGTCCCAGAATGGGACGCAGTGGGCAGGATATTCTGATCTCGCTGGCGGTGAGCTTGGAGGCGGAAGGGTAATTTTGTTAGGGTGGCGGGGATGGGGCGGAGGCATAGGGTGCTCTTTCCGAGGGCTGGTTCAGTCCCGGTGGGCCGAATGGCCTCCTTCTGCACTGTAGGGGGTTCTATAATTAGGTGGGATGGTAGGATGCCCGAAACCTGCCCCGCCTTCCCATCTCTATCGGAATTAAGTCGGCCATTTTGAGTGGCCGATGAATGACCACAAGGTCCTCCTCCCGTCGTCGCTGGCATTGCCCCAGCTACAGGTGGGGACAGGCTGGTGAATCTGTGCAAGTCGCTTGTCACGCTGGTGGGGAGGGGGCTCCTTTGCGCGGTCCCTGATCGAGGGACGAGCCAACAGAAAGTGAGGAGGCTCACGGAGAGCCAGTCCCTTGTCCTGTTTCCGCCGCCCCCTCCCCGCTACATCCATCCCACAAACCGCCCCCCCCCCCCCCCCCCGCTCACCAGCCCACATTACTTACCTCGATGCGGGGGCACTGTGCCTCTACTTACGACAGCAGCCTTGCCTCACCCCCCACCCAGTGGCAATGCTGAGCGCAAGGGCAGCTGGCCTCTGACGGGGTGGCAGTTCTTACTGGGCTGAGCGCCCCTCGCAGGGGGTCTTGACTCCAGGGAAAGCCTCCCCCGGCCCCCACCCCGCCTCCGCTGGCCTTGCTTTTACCTGATTGGTCCGCGGGCCTCCCTAAAAGGGGCCAGCGTGGGCCTCTCGCTGGCTCTCCAGACGGCAGGTGAGACCCTCCCACCCCCAGCAACGCCGGAACAAGATTCCATCCAGTACCTCTGCTGCAGCCAAACCAATGTTTGGTATTGAATTAGCCTAATTGCCTGTCTTGTCTCCTTTATTTGTACAGCCCAACATCTCAAAACCTTTAATGACCACATTTTTAACCCGTCCTGCCACTTCAAGGGGTTATCCTCTCTACTCTTGCACTCTCTTTAAAATCATAGAATTTACAGGGCAGAAGGAGGCCATTTGGCCCATCGAGTCTGCACCAGCTCTTGGAAACAGCAGCCTGTTTAAGCCCACGGCTCCACCCAAACCCCGGAACCCCACCTAACCTTTTTTGGTCACTAAGGGGCAATTTATCATGGCCAATCCACCTAACCTGCTCATCTTTGGACTGTGGGAGGAAACCGGAGCACCCGGAGGAAACCCCACGCAGAGAACGTGCAGACTCCGCACAATCACCCAAGCCGGGAATCAAACCCGGGACCCTGGTGCTGTGAGGCAGCAGTGCTAACCGCTGTGTCACCGTGCCATGGAGCCATTTAGCACATTTTATTTCCTCACTCATCCTGCTAATCACCTCGCACCTTTCTCTATTGAGTTACAGCTCACTTCCAACCACTTCCATCAGCCACTCCCAACAGCCTGTCTCCTTTGTTTTCAACTGTTGGTGTCTTGTCAATCACATTGTTGAGGATTGTTAATGACAATTAAATTGCTGAGGCGAAGAGAAACAGGCATTAATTATCCCTCAGCACAAACTGGGACACTGGGCTGAGTGGGAGGAAAGACAGTGGGCGCTATTCTCCCCCCCCCCCCCCCCCCCCCACGCCGGGTGGGAGAATCGCCGGGGCGCCGCGCAAATCGTACCACGCTGCCCCGACCCGCGCACGCGATTCTCCAACCCCCCCCCGGAAACCAGCGGCGCGCGATTCGGGCCGCTCGGAGAACCGCCGAACGCCGATTCTCTGGCCGGATGGGCCGAACGGCCGCTACGACACGACAGGTTCCCGCCGGCGCCATCCACCCCTGGTCGCTGCCGGCGGGACCTCTGCGGGAACGCTGGGGGGGGGGGGGGGCGGCCTGTAGGGGCGGAGGGCGGGGAGGGGGGCTCCTTCACCGGGTGGCCTCCAATGGGGTCTGGCCCACAATCGGTGCCCACCGATCGGCGGGCTGGCCTCCGCCCCCCCCCCCACCCCCCCGGGGCCTACCTCCTTCCGCGCGCGGCCCCAGAACACCGGCTCCATGTTGGTGAGGGGCCGGCGTGAGTAAGACGTTCCCCGCGCATGCGCAGGATGGAGCGGTTCAACTGCGCGTGCGTGGGTTGGCGCGGCGCCGGGTAAGGATGCTGGAGCGGCGTGAACCGCTCCAGCGCCGTGCTGGCCCCCTGTGGGGGCAAGAATAGGTCGGGTCCGGGCCCTGTTTGCGACGGCGTTCACGACGGCGCGAACACTTGGCCTCAATATCGGAGAATCCCCCCCCCATAAACTCTGGCCGGCCTTCGGCCTTGGGTCCGATTGACAACTACATTCTGACGTTTTGTGTCATCTGCAAGTTTTGAAATACTACCCTGTACCCACCGCAACAACCCCACCCCCAACCCACCCCCCACCCCAAATCTCCCAGTCATTCATATACATCGAAAACAACCATGGTGGTGGTACTGAACCTCCCTCCAATACAGGGAGAAAACATTCATCGCAATTTTCTGATCCATCCTCAGACAGAGTTGGGCCCAAGCGGCCAATGTCCCTTTTACCTCACAGGCTGCAATGTAGCGAATAAACCTATTGGGTGCCACTTAATCAAACACATTTTGAAAGTCCACGTGATCCCATTGAGGACAGAGAATGATAGGCGTAGAATTGTTACAGTGCAGAAGGAGGCCATTCGGCCCATCAAGTCTGCACCGACCCTCTGATAGGTCACCCTACCTAGTCCCACTCCCCTCCAACCCCACCTAACCTTTTGAACACCAAGGGACAATTTAGCACGGTCAATCCGCCTAACCTGCACATCTTTGGACTTTGGGAGGAAACCGGAGCAAACCCACGCAGACACGGGGAGAACGCGCAAACCCCACACAGACGGTCGCCCAAGGCCTAATTGAACCCGGGTCCCCAGCGTTGTGAGGCAACAGTGCGAAGGACGGTGTCACCATATCCTGAATATCGACTGCCCTCACCCACCTATTCAGTGAACTCAGTGATTAGTGTGTCTGAAAGCTTCCCTACACCACCGATGTTAAACTGACTGACCTATAATTGTCAGGTCTCGCGTCCTCTTCACTGACGAAGAGTGGAACACTTGCGGTTTACCAGCCCTCGAGAGGACCGCAGGAGGACTGGAAGATTATGGCCAGCTCCTAAGCAATTTCCACCCTTCTGTCCCTCAGCATCCAAACATGCTCCTCCTCTGGACCAGCCGACTCAGCCACTTTAGCCAGCTTTACCTATTTCAACTTACCCACTATACCGACACTCCCTTTGTATACCATAGCTGGTAAAGGCCAATGCAAAGTATTCATTTAGCACCTTTCTGTCTCTACCAATAGAGCTCCATTCTCATCCCTTTTTTATGTTACTACACCAATAGAAGAACTCCAGATTCCCGTTCACGTCGGTGGTCAGTCTATTTTCATATCGCTCTAATTCACTTTCCGTTTCTCCTCTTCAGTTTTTGTTTCCGATCTGGTTCTTCACCGCACTCTCAAACTCAGCTCTGTCCCCCATCCCCTCCTCTGCTTCATTCCCTTTCCTCTAACTCCTCCATCCACCGGGATTTGAGTGGGGATGCCGGGCTCTGAAGGAACGAGCTGTTGTTGTCCGGGGAGGGCGGTTCCCGTGGTAAGTGAGGTGCGGTGCAGGACGTTGAACAAGGAGCACTGTGAAGCCACTGATCAGCGGCCTGCTGATCGTGTCTCTCAGGCAGGAGGGTGGCACTGCCGCTGCACAGCGCCGGGGTGCCGGGTTCGATTCCAGCCTTGGGTGACCATCTGTGTGGGATTTGCACGTTCTCCCCCTGGTTTATGTGGGTTTCCTCCTGGTGCTCCGGTTTCCTCCCACAGTGGAAAATATGCAGGTTAGGTGGATTGGCCATGATAAATTGCGCCTTAGGTGGGGTAACGGGGGATCGGGCGGGGGGAGTGGGCCTCGGTAGGGTGCTCTTTCGAAGGGTCAGTGCAAACCTGGTGGGCCGAAATGGCGTCCTTCTGCACTGTGGGGATTCTTTAAGCGCAACAACTCTTTTTCTTGGGTGAGGAATTGGAAAATTTCACAGCCCAGATCGACAGCCAAAGATATTCCGAGTTCCGGAACGAAGGTGGATCGAATGGCAGACTAGGCTCAAGGGGCTGAATGGCCTATTCCTGATCCTCTCTGTACAATTTACAGTTTTGGTCGCCTTCCTTAAGAAACGTCACGATTGCATTAGATGACATTCATACGAATATAGGAAATAGGAGCAGAAGTGGGCCATTCGGCCCCTCCACCTTTCCCTGCCATTCAATAAGATCGTGGTTGATCTGTTTGTGTTGAGTTCCACATTCTCCATCTATCCCTTGATCATTTTTGATCCCTTCACCCAGCAAGAGGATAGCTACCTCCCCCTCAAAAATGTTCAGTGGACCCCGCCTCCACCAGTTTTCAAAGTTGCACATCCCTCCGAGAGAAAAGACTTCTCCTCGTCTCTGTCCGAAGAGGGTGACCCCCTCATTTTAAAACAGTGCCCCCTGGTTCTGGACTCACCCACAAGGGGAATCATCCTTCGCTTGTCCACCACGTTGAGACCATTCAGGGTCTTATCTACTTCAATCGAGTCACCCCTCACTCTTTGGAACTCCAGTCAGTCCGACCTTTCCTCATAAGATATCCCTTATCTAGGATAAGGTAGGGGGTTATGTTATGGAGAAAGGTTGGCCATTTTGGGCCTCCACTCATTGGAATTTGGAAGATTGAGAGGTAGTCTCACTGAAACGTGTAAGACCCTGAAGGGACTTTGACAGGATGGATGCTGAGGGGACTCCCCCCTCCCCACCCCCTCTCGTGCGGGAGAGTCTGGAGCTCGGAGGGGCTGGATTCTCCGTAGCCCGACGCTGAACTCGTGATCGGGCGGAGAATGGATTCCTGCGCCGAAATCGGGGCCGGTGCTGGTTTGACGACGGTCTTCCGCGCCCCGCCCCCGCCAAGCCGGCATCATCATTCCGCGCGGCATTGCAACGCCATTGGCGCGTCATCGGCCGCCCACCCACCATGCTCCGTCCCCGATGGGCCGAGTTCCCGACGGCGCAGGCCACGTGTGGTCTGGAGTCCAGACTGGAGTCCAGTTACGAGTGGTGTACCACAAGGATCTGCTTTGGGGCCAATGCTGTTTGTCATTTTTATAAATGACCTGGAGGAGGGCGTAGAAGGATGGGTGAGTAAATTTGCAGATGACACGAAAGTGCGGAAGGATGTTACAAGTTACAGAGGGACATAGATAAGCTGCAGCGCTGGGCTGAGAGGTGGCAAATGGAGTTTAATGCAGAAAAGTGTGAGGTGATTCATTTTGGAAGGAATAACAGGAAGACAGAGTACTGGGCTAATGGCAAGATTCTTGGCAATGTGGATGAGCAGAGAGATCTCGGTGTCCATGTACATAGATCCCTGAAAGTTGCCACCCAAGTTGATGGAGTTGTTAAGAAGGCGTACGGTGTGTTATCTTTTATTGGTAGAGGGATTGAGTTTCGGAGCCATGAGGTCATGTTGCAGCTGGACAAAACTCTGGTGCAGCCGCATTTGTAGTATTGCGTGCAATTCTGGTCACCGCATTATAGGAAGGATGTGGAAGCATTGGAAAGGGTGCAGAGGAGATTTACCAGAATGTTGCCTGGTATGGAGGGAAGATCTTATGAGGAAAGGCTGAGGGACTTGAGGCTGTTTTCATTAGAGAGAAGAAGGTTAAGAGGTGACTTAATTGAGGCATACAAGGTGATCAGAGGATTGGAGAGGCTGGACAGTGAGAGCCTTTTTCCTTGGATGGTGATGTCTAGCACGAGGGGACATAACTTTAAATTGAGGGGAGATTGATAGAGGACAGATGTCAGGGGTAGGTTCTTTACTCAGAGAGTAGTAAGGGCGTGGAATGCCCTGCCTGCAACAGTAGTGGACTCGCCAACACTAAGGGGATTCAAATGGTCATTGGATAGACATATGGACGATAAGGGAATAGTGTAGATGGGCTTTAGAGTGGTTTCACAGGTCGGCGCAACATCGAGGGCCGAAGGGCCTGTACTGCGCTGTAATGTTCTGTGCTCTAACTGTGCGGGAACGCAACGTGCCGGCTGCGGACTGTGTCCAGCGCCGCCACACTCGTCCAGGATCCGTGCCGAGGCCGGGCTGGGGGGGGGGGGTTCTGCTGGGGCTCGGGGGCCTGGTGAGGGGTGGTCATGGGGTGGGCTGTGGGGTCGCAGTTGGCAGGTAGGGGCCGCGCACGGCCGGCGACGTGTTGTGTGGCGCGACCGGTGCAGACCGTCAGCAGTGCGCTGGCGCTAACCCCTCACCGGGACTGGGGTCCGTGCGGGTTTGATGCCGATATTTCCGGTCGGGAAAATCCACCCACCCTCTGCTGGGCGTCAGCACTCAGTCTCCCGAAAGGGGAATCCAGCCCGAGATCCAGCCTTTAGATTTAGATGAGGAGGAATAATTTTTTTCTCACAGAGCTTCATCAGCCTGTGGAATTCTCATCCCCGAGAGTAGTGGAACCTTGGTCACTGAGTACATTCAGGGCTGAGTTGGGCAGGCGAATGACAAGTCGTCACGGGTTAGGGGGGCAGGCAGGAAAGTAGAGTTCAGATCACAGTCAGGTCAGATCTGAGGAAATGCTGGGGCAGGTTTGAGGGGATAAACGGCCTACTCCTGCCCCAAATCCTTGTGTTGCGTTTCCTTGGTAACCGGACAAAAGATTAGTTCACCATTAATTGCCTGCTGAATGGGACAATTGTATGGAAAAATAGCTGCAACAATCTTAATTGAGTGAATTAAGCAACAAGATGCTGATGAGCTGAAGTTTCATATCTTTCATATTAATAGAATGTATAACATACTGTCCCAAATGTTGTCCGTTGAATTATTTCCTTGAGATATCATGTGAGGCCTGGCCCTTACATGTAGGAACACGTGTCTGTGAAGGCCATCTCTGCCAATACCTTGAATGAAATTGGAACCACTCTCCAGGCAGCTTGCATATATTATTCCAGAGGACCTTGTACTGGACTAGCAATCCAGAGAAGTTGAGGATTCACCATGACAATGTCCTCCTCCTCCTTCAGGCGCCACTGCGGCCTTGATCACCTTTGATTGGTCCTTGATTACGCTTTTCAAACTGATGCCTGCGGCCAACCCAGGAGACTCTCCCGCCTTTTCCGCCTGTCATCGGGTGACATTGGAAGGATTTACAGGCTCGTAATCTACCCGTGCGGCCACGTTATGAAGGAACCTTCCTTGGCCTCCAAGTCCCGAGGTGGGACCTGAGCCAGGCGCCTCTGTCCCAGAGGTAGGGGGCGCTACCCACTGCGTCAGAAGACCTCCCCTCATGACAAGATCTAAAATTGAACTCAACGAACGTGGTCATTTGTGAGGTTGGCATGGTAAAAAAGTGCCGGATGCTCTTCAAGGGTGAAAAGCTGCCACACTCAATATGTGACTCAACCCATTAGTCCAGCAATTTGGCCAACCTGGGGTGGGCACGAATATTGGGCTGGCAGGGTTCATGGACAAATAATTTAATCTGAATTAATAACTTTGCCAGGGTTGAGCGATGGGTATCTTCAGAAACACATTTATAGGGTTGTTTATACAGAGCCATCTGAGGGGTTGTCTCCTCAATGTTGTCATGTGAAAGTACCTTAAAGAAATGGGCGTGTATATAAACATCTGTAGTGAGAGTACCTTTAAGAAATGGGTGTTGACTACTGCAGTGATGTCAGAGAGTGGGTGGAGCTGGGCTGTCTGTCAGCTTTTTACTTTTGTTTTAGGCTGTTTGCTGCAGGGTGTGTTTTAGTTTTGTTTTCAGTGTTGGAGCTGAAGCCAGTCAGAGCAGGTGTACTGTTGTTCTCTCTGCCATGAAAAGACTATCTCTTGATCATTTGGTGAATTCAGAATTATAAACGTTCTCAGTAGTGAATGTAAACCTAATGTGCTTCTGTTAAAAGGTGTTTCTTTTGTCTTCTGGCTGTTGTTTGGGAAGTTATTAAGGATTACTTAGTGTTGTATTCTTTGGGGGTTGTATTTCAATTGATGGTTGCTGAGATGTTCACTGTATGTTTTAAAAAGGTTAACTTGAGTTCAAAGAATAAACATTGTTTTGCTTTAAAAAATACTTTTCCATTTCTGCTGTACCACACCTGTTGAGTGGGCCGTGTGCTCCCCATACCACAATCTATTAAAAGTTGTGGGTCAGGTGAACTCCATGGTACACTTTGGGGTTCTCTAAACCCTGGCCCATAACAATGTGTTCCAAACATTTGCCGGTCTAGTTTGTCCGGTTATCTGAAGAAAAATCAACCATCCCGTTCGGTCTCAGTGGGCGGTCAGTTTTTGCGGAGCCCAGGAGATAGGAGGAACATTGGAAAACCTGGATGGGAAGCGATGGTCAAGCGGCCAGGAATCCATCATTCAGGCCATCGGTACTGTAGCGAAAGGATGTGATCATAATTTTTAAAATCTGGCCTGTTACATCTGACGCTGTTCAAGATGAATAAGAATCAATATGGCAAACAGTCAAAGCCGGGAGCCATCTGAAACCCTGGGCGGGATTCTCTCAGCCCGGGGCCGGGCCGGAGAATCCCCGCAACCCACCGCTGGGGGCTTCCTCTCTACCGCGCCGGCCCCTGTAGCCCTGCGCTGTGTTGCGTTGGCGCCGGTGCCACTGCGCATGCGCGGACCCCGCGCTGCCCAGTTGGCGCCAGGCTCAGCAGCTGGAGCGGCGTGGGTCGCTGCAGTGCCGTGTTGGCCCCCTATAGGGGTCAGAATCGTTGACCCTGAGGCCATGTTGACGCCGTCGAGAAACGCAATGGTGTTTCCGACGGCGTCAACGCTTAGCCTCGGGATCAGAAAATCCCGCCCCCTGGCTTTAGTTACAGTCTCCACTTAGATTGCGTCGGTCCTGACTCCAGCACATCCCAAAGCATTTTACAGCCAGAGGAGCACTTTTGAAGTGTAGTCACGGCTGGTACTTCAGGGAATACGACAGCCCATTTTATGCACAGCAAGCTCCCACAAACAGCAACGTGATAGCGACCTAGCTGGTTCTTTAATGTCACTGGAGGATAATTAAAATCCCCGCGCCGCGCTTCGTCAAAGAGTGCCAGGGCATATTTTGCCTCGACCCCAGAGGGCTGATGTGGCCTTGATTGAAATGCCTCATTCAGAAGACGGTACCTCCCACAGTGCAGCACCCCCTCGGCTCTGCCAGTCTGGGTCATACGATCTTCTGACTTAGAATTGGAGTGTCAACACTGGCACCTTGGCTATCAGAGGCATCATGGGTATTGTCCGCCACAGGTTCGGAATAGGGGTCAGGATTCTCCTTGAATCGTTGCCGGCCGGACAGACAGGTGACAGACCAGCCAAAGGTCGGAGGACGTCGGGCAGGAATTTCCTTTCCCGCCCTCCCAGTCCAGGTGTTTCTAGATAGTTGGGTTTTCCGTCAATGGAAGGGTCGACCTTGGGAGGCCTGTGCTAGAGTGATATGCATGAAGTAAGCATCGTGTCTCATCAGTGTTTAACCTGACACTGAAACCACAGCCAGACAGGCTCATATTAGAAAATTGGCGCAGAAGTAGGCCATTGGGCCTGCGGTTTCTGGCCTTCCATTCACTATGACCACGGCTCAATCTTCGGCCCATTTTATCCTCTACCTTAGCAAGAAAAAGAAAAAGCCACCATGATTAAGAAATTAGCAGGTTTAGTCGAGGATACCATCCTGAGGCATTGGCTAAAACAATCCACACCCTTAATATTCATCACAGGACTAAACTGGCCTGCTCTTTAGTAAATGGAATAAGATTCTTTGCAGCATTGTCATGTTTTGCTCAAGTTCCAACCCCTGGTTGGGAAATGCAGCAAGGCCCAATATTGCACTTTTCGGTATTCTCCGAGATTAGCAAACGGTTCACAAGACTGCGTCGTGTCTGAGGGTGAAATTTCTGAGTGGCAATAGGAAACCGTTGGACTTTCAGTGATGATAACAACACAACAACATTCGTTTGCCTGGCGCCTTGGACATTGCAAACCATCTCAAAGCACTTCACAGGAGCACTTCACAGGCAAGAGTTGACATTAAGCTAAAGGACGAGACTGCGCGCAGTTGATCGTTGATTTAGTCAGGGGTCGGTTGGAAGAAGCGTCTTCGAGGAAGAGGAGAGAGAGTTGATCAGCCATGATCATACCGAATGGTGGTGCAGGCTCGAAGGGCCGAATGGCCTACTCCTGTACCGATTTGCCACGTTTCTATGTGAGGGGGCGGAGAGGTGGGGCACAATATTTGGGCAGAGGCCCGAGGGGGCTGAAGGAATGACCGCCAGTGGTGGAGCAAGAGAAATCAGGGGAGGAAGGAGATGGAAGAATGTGAGGGGGTTGTGGGTCCAGAGGTAACTACAGAGATGGGCAGTGGCAATGGCGTGAAAGGATTTGAAAATGGAGATAAAAGCATTGTAGGTGAGTGAGCACATGGGTGATGGAGAAATGGGACTTGGTGTGCGTTTGGTCACAGGCAGCTGAGTTCATGGGAGGTGAAAGTGGGAGAGGAGGCGGGAGGTGTGGAGGAGTTTATCTCATTCTCTGGATGTGCGTGTTGCTGGATAGACCAGAATTTAGTGCCCACCCCTAATGATCCTTGAAAGGTGGAGTTGAACTGCTTTATTAAACTGATGCAGTCCCTGTGGTGTAGGTACATCCACAGTGCTGTTACTGAGGGAGTTCCAGGATTTTGACCTGACGACAGTGAAGGAAAGGGCGACATATTTCCAAGTCGGGATGGTGAATGGCTGGGAGGGGAACCTCCAGGTGGTGGGGTTCCCAGGTATCTGCTGCCCTTGTCCTTCTAAACGGTAGTTGTCATGGGTTTGGGAGGTGCTGTCGAAGGAGCTTTGGAGAGTTGCTGCAGTGCATCTTGGAGATGATAGACGCGGCTGCTACTGTGCATCGGTGATGATGGGATTGAAGGAGTGTGGAAATGTTGCCAATCAGGCGGACTGCTTTGTCCTGGATGGTGTCGAGCTTCTTGAGTGTTGTTGGACCTGCACTCATCCAGGCAAGTGGAGAGTATTCCATCACACTCCTGACTTGCGCCTTGTAGATGGCGGACAGACTTTGGGGGGTGGGGGGTCGGTGGGCGGGGGGGGGGGGGGGGGGTCAGGAGGGGAGTTACTCGCCGCAGGATTCCTAGCCTCTGACCTGCTCTTGAACCCGCAGTATTTATATGGCAAGTCCAGTTCTGTTTCTGGTCAATGGTAACCCCCAGGATGTTGGTAATGGGGGGATTCGGTGACTATCAAGGGGAGATGGTTGATTTCTCTCTTGTTGAATCCACGTTTCCACAGTATTTGTGCCTGAAAGTGACTCCATCTATACTGATTTCCTTCCCTCAAAAAACATTATATTTCTTTCAATAAGCCTTTCCTTTCTCCCCTACGCAGCTGATGTTGAATTCACCTCAGAAGGCACCCCGTCCCTCACCTTCTTACCTTGCAGAGTATTCACTGATGCGGCCTACTATTGACGGAGTTTGGACTTTTGAATGATAGGATTTTGGTGCTTGCATTTTAAGGAATATTCAAAGATTAGACTCGATGAAAGATCAGGATAAAACCATAAACAACAACGAAAGGAATGTTGACCACACCAGAATCAGCGTGCATGATGGGATTGTTATCACTCCCAGATGCCTTGGATTGGATTTGTTTATTGTCACGTGTACCGAGGTACAGTGAAAAGTATTGTTCTGCGAGCAGCTCAACAGATCATTAAGTACATGGGAAGAAAAGGGAAGAAAAGAAAATACATAACAGGGCAACACAACATATACAATGTAACTACATAAGCACTGGCATCGGATGAAGCATACAGGGTGTAGTGTTAATGAGGTCAGTCCATAAGAGGGTCATTTAGGAGTCTGGTGACAGTGGGGAAGAAGCTGTTTTTAAGTCTGTTCGTGCGTGTTCTCAGACTACTGCATCTCCTGCCCGATGGAAGAAGTTGGAAGAGTGAGTAAGCTGGGTGGGAGGGGTCTTTGACTATGCTACCCGCTTTCCCCAGGCAGCGGGAGGTGTAGATGGAGTCAATGGATGGGTGGCAGGTTTGTGTGATGGACTGGACAGTGTTCACGACTCTCTGAAGTTTCTTGCGGTCCTGGGCCGAGCAGTTGCCATACCAGGCTGTGATGCAGCCCGATAGGATGCTTTCTATGGTGCATCTGTAAAAGTTGGTAAGAGTTCATTTGGACATGCCGAATTTCCTTAGTTTCCTGAGGAAGTATAGGCGCTGTTGCGCTTTCTTGGTGGTAGCGTCGCCGTGGGTGGACCAGGACAGATTTTTGGAGATGTGCACCCCTAGGAATTTGAAACTGCTAACCATCTCCACCTCGGCCCCGTTGATGCTGACAGGGGTGTGTACAGTACTTTGACTCCTGAAGTCAATGACCAGCTCTTTAGTTTTGCTGGCGTTGAGGGAGAGATTGTTGTCACTGCACCACTCCACTAGGTTCTCTATCTCCCTCCTGTATGCCTTGAGGAATTCCGTGCTCTTTCGCAGGACACTGATTGCTGACAATGAGAGATACACAAAGGTCAAAGATAAGTGGGCTGCGTGCAGATCCAGGCCAAACAGAGAGGAGGATCACTGGGCTGTTCCACCAGCAACAGATTTGGAAAGTAACAGCCTGAAACCAGAGCCCAAGGTGATTTTTCAGGAGTAGCAGCAAAGCAGTCAGCAAAAGTTGTGCCACACGTTCGCAAGGACATTAAAAGAAAGTAAAAGTAATCATTTGGCAGCGGGATTTTCCGGGCCCCCCCGCGGTGCATGGTCCGGCGACAGAGGTGGCCCACCATTGGTCAACCTTCCAGACCCCCCGATGTCTACGGGACTTTGCGTGCCCCATACCGTTTGCCACCGGGGAATGCACCGCGAGGGATCGCCGCCTGTGGCACCAGAACATCCCTCCGGCAGAGAACTGCTGGAAAAGTTTGTCCGAGATTTTATTTCACGAGACAAGATGCACTAAATCTGTGTCGAACAGTGGTCCAATTGCACTTAGAGCTCTGGTCACTATATTGTAGGAAGGTTAGGGCAGCATGGTAGCACTGTGGATAGCACAATTGCTTCACAGCTCCAGGGTCCCAGGTTCGATTCCGGCTTGGGCCACTGTCTGTGCGGAGTCTGCACATCCTCCCCGTGTCTGCGTGGGTTTCCTCCGGGTGCTCCGGTTTCCTCCCACAGTCCAAAGATGTGCAGGTTAGGTGGATTGGCCATGCTAAATTGCCCTTAGTGTCCAAAATTGCCCTTATTGTTGGGTGGGGTTACTGGGTTATGGGGATCGGGTGGAGGTGTTGACCTCGGGTGGGGTGCTCTTTCCAAGAGCCGGTGCGGACTCGATGGGCCGAATGGCCTCCTTCTGCACTGTAAATTCTATGTAAATTCTATGATATTGAGGCATTGAGAGGGTGCAGAATAGATTTACAAGGATGATACGAGAGAGGTGCGGGTACACCTGCCAGGAAATAACCGAACGGCTGAGACTCAGTCTTCTTCCATCACGAGAATGAAGGGGTGACCTAAAATTAACAAAGGTTTGAATAGATGGCATGCAGAGACGATGTTTCCACTTATGGGGAGAAGCATGACTTGGGGCCATCAATGTAAGACAGTCACAAGTAAATCCAATAGGAAATTGAGGAGAAACATCTTTATCTAAGTGGTGGAACTCTCTGACATAGGGAGTGGTTGAAGTGACTGGTGTAGACACATAGACAGGGAAAGCAAGGACAAGAGGGAGAAGGGAATAGGTTACAATGGTGGACTTAGATGAGGAAAGATGGCATTTGGCTCAAATGGAGAATAAACGCTGACATGGACTTGTTGAATCGAATCGAAGACTGGCTGTAAATTTATTCGCCGAGGCCTCCCAGAAATAATCCTTGCTGACACACTTTTAGTAGATGGACATGTGGTCCAGTACAATACAACATTATACAGGCCGGGAAAGCCTGAAGTTTGATGTTTAGTCTCTGCTGCATTAGCTGTCTACAAACAGGCCTATGGCATGAGAATTGGTCTCGGCATTTCTGGACTTCAAAAAAATGGAATTAGTCTCTGTTCCTGTTCTTAATCGCTGGGCCGTGACCTCCTCCCACTTTGGAAAGTGAGTGAGCACGGAGTTTGGCTGAGCACAGGATTCAGTTGGGTTAAGGTGGCCAACCCACTGATTGATAAGTATTTCTGAGAAAGATATAGACTAAACCCGGTCCTTTATTTATTTATTTTTTAATTTAAAGTGCCCAAGTCTTTCATTTCCCCATTAAGGGGAAATTTGGTGTGGCCAATCCATCTATCCTGCACATCTTTGGGTTGTGGGAGTGGGACCCGCGCAGACACGGGGAGAATGTGCAAACTCCGCACGGACAGCGACCCGGTGCCGGGATCGAACCCGGGTCCTCGGCGCCGTGAGGCAGCAGGGCTAACCACTGCGCCACCGTGCCAGCCTAGCCCAGTCCTATAACAGGTCACCTACCCAACACCAGCTCTGCCTCAGTGGGTCGCACTTTCTCCTCAGAGTCAGCAGGTTGTTTAGACGTATCATAAGGTTTTGTGGGGAAAGGAAATCAGTAACCCTAGTAACTCTCAGATGTGAAGCAGACACTCTGGTGCTCAGCGGGGCCGCTGTGCATCTCTTTGGTTGACATATCAAACTAAGGGGGCGATTCTCCAGTCCCTCAGCCGCGTTCACTGGGAGCAGGGTTCTCTACCCCTGCCGCTTAACCATAAAAAAACACCCGTAAAACTAGACTAGACAGAGTAGATGCAGGGAAGATGTTACCAATGATGGGTGTGTCCAGAACCAGGGGTCACAGTCTGAGGATTCAGGGTAAACCATTTCGGACAGACATAAGGAGACATTTCTTCACACAAAGAGTGGTGAGCCTGTGGAATTCATTGCCACAGGAAGTAGTTGATGCTAAAACTTTGAATATATTCAAGAGGCGGCTGGATATAGCACTTGGGGAGAATGGGATCAAAGGCTATGGGGAGAAAGCAGGATTAGGCTATTGAGTTGGATGATCAGCCATGATCGTGATAAATGGCGGAGCAGGCTCGAAGGGCCAAAAGGCCTCCTCCTGCTCCTATCTTCTATGTATCTATGTATTTATGTATAAAACTGGCCACTGCCACGTTGCTCTTTGTGGGATTTTGCTGTGTGTAAATTGGCTCCCGTGTTTCTTCCCACTACAACCTCTGAAGCACTGTCGCACTGTAGGGACATCACGGGATTATGGATGGGGCCAGACAAAACCTAACATCCTGGCACAGCGAGTTCGCAAGAGAATCAAAAGTGGAGAAGATCATTTCTTGACACTGAGTAATCTGTACCCGGTCTTATTAGCGAAAGAAGATCAGCATATCTGTGCGGGGGTGGGGGGGGGGTGTTGGAGTACTGAAAGTCTGTCTCAGGAGCCGTGAGAACGAATAACCTGTCGACATTCATTGGAGAGATACAGGGCGGAATTCTCTGGCTGGTTCCCACTGGAAGCGCGCACCCCCCCCCCCCCCCGCCCCGCCCACCCCACGGGTTTCCTGGAAGTGGCTTCAATGGGAAGAGAGAATCCAGCGGCTGGTTAACAGGGCGCTGCCAGGGAGCATACCACCCACGAGCTTCACCACCCGGTAAGGTAAAGGTAAAGTCACCATAGTCCCAGATGACCATCAGCCACATTCCCCTTTGAGCAGGGAGAGCTGATTGGTGGTGATTTAACCTGAGGGTCACCACACCTCAGGTAAGAGAGGAGGTTGAGACGGCGGAGCCTTCATGAATAACTTCAGCCGGTACGGGAATTGAACCCGCGCTGCTGGCTTTATTCCACATCACAAACCAGCGACCTAACCCACTGAGCTAAAGCGGCCCACCTGGTACGTTCAATACAAAGAACAAATGCAAATGGCAAGAGGAAGATGTCTGCCCCAAGAAATAAATACAAAACAGGCAAATTGCAGGAAGATTAGTCATTTGTCTTTTCAAAGCTGGCTAGGTTCAAGAATTGTGGTCTATGATTTGGAGACTGACAAAAACTTTTCCTTAACTTAAGAAGGGGAGGAAACTACACAAGTGTCAATTGAATATTAATTGTGGAGAAGTTACTGGAAGGGACAGAGGAACTGAGCATTTGGACAAGTATTCATTGTGACTGACCAAATCAGCAGTTTTTTTTTTGGAAGAAGTCACTATCATAGGGGATTGGTTAAGGAGATTCTTGACCTTGGCTTCCAGAAGGTGTTTGATAATGTACCACACAAAAGGTCATTCTCCAAAAACTAAAACATGGAGGGTACCATCTCCTGTTGACTAATCCCTGTCTCAGCTCAGCTGCTCCTCAAAGCCAATTGATACCGGGTGTCACCTCCAGACTTGACTGTTCCAAAATACCGCTGACCATCGTCCAACATGCCACCCTCCGTAAACCGCAGGTCAACCAAATCTCTGCTGTCCATGTCCTAACTTGCACCAAGTCCCATTACGCCCCCCCCCCCCCCCCTTTCTGCTCACTGACCTCTGTTGGCTCCCGCCTCACCTTTAGACTTTCCGCTCCTGTTCTCAAAACCCTCCATGGTCTCATCCCTCCCTATCTTTGAAATTCCTTCCAGTCCTACGATCCTTCAAGATATCTGCGCTCTTCCAGTTCTGCCCTGTCAAGTACCCGTGGTTTGAATTGCTCCTCTTTCAGCTTTCTGGGCCCAATGCTCGGAGGTTCTCTTCCTAAACATCACTGATTCTCCACAGCTCCTCCTTTGAGACACTCTTTAAAACCTATCTCTTTAGACCAGGTTTCTGGTAAACTGCCCTTAATATCTGGCAATCTGACTTAACATACAGAGGCAGAGTGGTTAGCACTGCTGCCTCACAGCGCCAAGGACCTGGGTTCAGATTTTGGCCTCGGGTGACTGTGTGGAGTTTGTACATTCTCCCCTTGCCTACTTGGGCTTCCTCCAGGTGCTCCGGTCCAAAGTTGTGCTGGTTACGTGGGGTTATGGGGATATGGCAGGGAAATGAGGCTGGGTAGGGTACTCTTTCAGAGGGTCAGTGCAGACTCGCTGGACCGAATGGCCTCCTTCTGCACTGTATGAATGAAAATGAGGTGTCTATATGGCTCAGTGTCAAATTTAGCTTGACAAGGCTCCTGTTCAGTGCCTGCAGACATTTTGCAACATTGTGCTACGTACGGGGGCCGGGTTAGCTCAGTTGGTTGGACAGCTGGTTTGAGCTGCCGAGTGAGGCCGACAGCACGGGTTCAATTCCTGTACCGGCTTCTCAATCCTGCCCCTCAGCTGAGGTGTGGTGATCCTCAGGTTAAATCACCACCAGTCAGCGCTCCCCCCTCAAAGGGAAAAGTAGCCTATGGTCACCTGGGATTATGGTGCCTTTACACTTACACTACCATATAAATTCATTGTTGAGAAGTAGGAGACAGAGATTAGGAATAAAGGGTTTAGTTTCTGATTGCAGGCTGTGACCAGTAGTATGCTCCAGTGATCTCTGATGGGACTTCCATATATATATGAAGAAGTAGAGAATTGTATCTCCAGGTTAACACATAATATTAAGTTAGTAGCCCGTCTGCTGGAAGGAGCAAGTTGCAATGAGCCACAGGCAGAGCAAGTGAGCAGGTAAATCTATGGTCAAGGTGGACAGCCATTAGGCTATCAACCTTCGTCGTGAGAGAAAGACAAGGTAGGGCCTTTTCTCATCGTTGAGAGATGGGAAGCTGGAGCGAAGGAAAGAGATCTAGGTGTTCGTTTACACAAATCACTTAAAGCGAGTGTACGTGTAAAAAGGTAATCGCAGACGTTAACCGATTGTGAAAATGATGCTGTGGGCCGTGATTATCCACTCCTCCCACAGTGGACCTTCCAGCGGCGGAGGTGCCTCGTCCCTGGCAGGTGGTGGGATCCAGTGGCTGCCGGTGGAATCCACTGGCCAGCGGCGGAATCCACTGACCGGTTGGTGGGATCCACTGGCCGGCGGTGGGATCCACTTGCTGGTAGCGGGATCTTCCAGTCACGCCAAAGGCAAGGCGCTTTCCACGGGTGGTCAGCCACACCGCCAGTGAACCCGCCAGCCAAAAACGTCCTGTCTCCGGAAAACCCGCCGGGGGGGGGGGGGGGGACTTCAGCACATAGGTTGACACGTCCAGTGCAGAACTGCAGGAGTGCCGCTCCGATGGAGGTGCCCTCTTTTGGATGTGACGACGAACCAAGGACCCAAATCAAATGCCCACCCAGCCGGCTGCGAAAGGACCCAAGCCGCTATTTCGTCGAGGGACTGAGGAGTTCTCCCGCGTGCCCGAGCCAACATTCGCTCCTCGACCACCATTGCTAAAACAGATTAGCTGATCATTTATCTCATTGCTGTTCCTGGGTAATAAATTAGCTGGTGCATGTCTCACATTAATACAGGAACTAAAAGCACTTCCCTGTCTGTGAAATGGCTTGGGACATCCAGAGATCAAGAGAGGTGCTATATATATGCGTGCTCCCTCTTTTCTCTCCCCCGATATTTTTCAGGAGGCGTGACGTTATATCAACATTGAGTACCCCATTATGTTTTTTCCAATTAAAGGGGCAATTTAGCGTGGCCAATCCACCTACCCTGCACATCCTTTTGGGTTGTGGGGGCGAAACCCACGCAGACACGCGGAGAATGTGCAAACTCCACACGGACAGTGACCCGGGGCCGGGATCGAACCCGGGACTTCGGCGCCGTGAGGCAGCAGTGCTAACCACTGCGCCACCCTGCCGCCCTCAACATCGTAAATCTAAACACAAGTCAACCACTCGATCGAAATGCTGTAGGAATCCAAGTGCCATTAACCCAAACTCAACAGCAGACCTAACACCTGGACGTATCATTGTTTGGTGAGGTTGCATGCAGGCCACGTGTTCATTAGTAATTATTTGTCTAGTACCTTTGCAGAATCAGCAACGGTCTCAATCCTTAATCTCTTGTCTAAACAGGGTCGTTCCCCCTCTGTCAGAATCAGTGGCACCCCATGAGCAAACCTTTTAAGACGGCGTCCCACAATTTCAGCCTTTTTTTAAAAGCTCAGCATCGGCACTCACCCTTTTTGCTTTGCATCCTACCCTGCCCCTCGACAGAAAGTTTGAGTATTAATTTCTTCCAGAAACACAAAAAGAGGTTAAATGCAGCAAATATTCCACGCATGCTTTCACAAACAGGCAGACAGACAGCAGTTCAGCGGGAGGGAGGTTCCGCTTTGACTTACAGGGTAATGGTGGATAGTTCTGACATCTTGCACACATGCTGCTTTATTCGCTGAGGTTTACAGTAGCATTTCTGCACACAGCTGTCAAACGTGACAAAGTTTTGATTCAGTTTATTTGCAGCCAGGCAGAGGGAAAGTAAAATGGAAAAGAAATAACACTATGAACGGAAACGAGAGAGAGAGAGAGAGAGAGAATAAACGGTGCGTGCCGTGTTTTCTTTTCCTGACAAGCCCATAAAACAACGAGAGTCAGGAGTACAGTATCGTGTTCAGCTCACACGCAAACACACGCTTAATCTCAGTGATTAACCAGCCCATTAGAACGGCAGCATGTCTTAAACAGTCAAATATAAGCACGTCAGGATTTCAAAGGAAAGGTAAACACGCTCATTCTTTTATAGTTCCATCAGTCCCATCTACTCACCATGCCCCCCAGTGGCTCAGTTGCAGACCCACAAGGTTCTCAGTTCAGGTTCTGCTCAAGCATTGAAGGGGGGGCGGGGGCGTGTGTGTGTGTGTGTGTGTGTGTGTGTGGGGTGGGCTCAAAAGGGGCTGTTCATCAACTTGCGAAATCCTTCCACCACTCTCATGGAGTCGTGGAATCATAGAATTTACAGTGCAGAAGGAGGCCATTTGGCCCACCGAGTCTGCGTCGGCCCTTGGAAAGGGCACCCCAATTAAGCCCGCACCTCCACTCCATCCCCGTAGCCCCACCTAATCTTTTTTGGACACTGAGGGGCAATTTATCACGGCCAATCCACCTAACCTGCGCATCTTCCGACTTGTGGGAGGAAACCGGAGCACCCGGAGGAAACCCACGCAGACACGGGGGAGAACGTGCAGACTCCGCACGGACAGTGACCCAAGCCGGGAATCGAACCTGGGACCCCGGAGCTGTGAAGCAACTGTGCTACCCACTGTGCTACTGTGGAGTGAAGATTATATCCAACAAACTGGGCCCCCTCCATAGAATGGCTCCAGGAGGACAGGTGGCCCCATGTTCCTTTTCCTTCCTTTTTGTGAGACGTGGGTGTGAGCATTTGTTGCCCATCCCTCATTGTCCTCTTGAGAAAGCGGTGGGTGAGCTGCCACCTTCAATGGCTGCGGTCCCTGTGGCGTAGGTACACCCATAGTCTCTGGTCGTCGTCTCATTGCTGTTTGTGGCAACTTGCTGCGCTCAAACCAAGCTGCTGTGTTTCCCCATATTTGCAACACTGACTGCACTTCACAGAGCTTCACTGGCAGTGGAGCCCTTTGGGATGTCCTGGTGATGCGTTAAGTGCATTCGGCCCTTGGCTCGGTCTTGCAGCTCAGTCGATGAGGCCAGGTACAGGCAAAATTGAAACCTCGCTTTTGTAGCTGGAGGCATTTTTAATTTATATTTTATTTGTTCCTGGGATGTGGGCGTCGCTGTTTGCACCAGCATTTGTTGCCCATCCCGAATTGCCCTTGAACTGGGTGTCTTGCTACGCCATTTCAGCAAGGGGTCAGGGGGGACTTTTAAGAGTCGACCACATTGCTGTGGACCTGGAGTCACATGTCGGCCAGACCAGGTAAGGACGGTAGAGCCCCTTCCAAGAAGGACATTATGAACCAGATGGGTTTTTACAGCAATCGATGGACAGTTTTGTGGTCTTTTGTGCAGGTTGAGGGGCGACCTGATAGAGGTCTGCAAAATTACGAGGGGCATAGACAGAGTGGATTATCAGGAGCATTTTCCCCAGGGTAGAGGGGTCAATTACTAGGGGGCATAGGTTTAAGGTGCGAGGGGCAAGGTTTAGAGGAGATGTACGAGGCAAGTTTTTTACGCAGAGGGTAGTGGGTGCCTGGAACTCGCTGCCGGAGGAGGTGGTGGAAGCAGGGACGATAGGGACATTTAAGGGGCATCTTGACAAAGCCATGAATAGGATGGGAATAGAGGGATACGGACCCAGGATGTGTAGAAGATTTTAGTTTAGACGGGCAGCATGGTCAGCGCAAGCTTGGAGGGCCGAAGGGCCTGTTCCTGTGCTGTACTTTTCTTTGTTCTTTGACAATCGGCAATGGTTTCATGGTCATCTTTAGACTTTTAATTCCAGATTTCTTTTTATTGAATTCAAATTCCAACACCTGCCTTGGTGGGATTCGAACATGGGTCTCTGGATTACTAGTTCAGTGACAATACCACTATGCCACCGCATTAAACGAAGAGCTAATGTTCACACAACCGGAGGATGCAACTGGAGGACAGCAGGAATAAGTTTGAGGGGCTGAATGGCCAGCATGTTTTTCTCTGCCGCACCGTCTCATTAGGATGTTGCCAGAGATGAGGAGTTAGTTATATCTATGGACTTTTAATTCACTCAAGACCCATTCGCTTAGAGTTGAGGACTTTTTCATGGAAGCTCTGACGATCAAGGCGGTGGCCTTGTAGAGTTCTCCACGGTCCAATGGGTTACCGCGAGGCAAAGAGAGACAGAGGGGTTCTGGTGGCTGATGAGAGGGCACAAGAATAAACTCAGAAGTGAGGAAGTTAGAACGGGTGGCGCAGATGGTGGTCAGAATGTGGAGTTCTGCACCACACTCTGCTACTGTGACAGGGCCCGTCTATCAGATGCTTGCTTGGAATAGATGAATATGAAATGGCTGGGTTGGAGAAAACAGGCTGGATGACCTGCTCCTGTGCTGTGCCATTCTCCGATTCTATAACTCCCCTCAACCAAATTTGACAATTTCTTAGACTCATTCCAGGGATAGTGCCCGTCTCTAATTGTTCTTGAACTGAGCGGCTGCAGTCACCTCTAGGCCAGACCGGGGAGGCGGTGGCGTAGTGGTATTTTCACTGGACCGGTAAACCAGAGACCCAGCGCAATGCTCTGGCGTCCAGGGTTCGAAACCCACCAGGGCAGATGGTGAAATCTGAATTCAATAAAAATTTGGAATTAAAAGTCCGGCGATGTCCATAGAACCATTGCCGATTGTCGTCAAAACCCATCTGGTTCACTAATGCCCTTCAGGGAAGGAAATCCGCCGCCCTTGCCCAGCCCGGCCTCCAAGTGACTCTTAACTGCCCTCCGAAATAGCATAACAATACTCTTTATTATTGTCACAAGTGGGCTTACATTAACACTGCAATGAAGTTACTGTGAAAATCCCCGAGTCGCTTTTCACAGACTCCAGGCCCAGGCAGCGGTGCGGTCGACTCTGAGCTGCCCCACACCCCTTGCTGAAATTGCCCAGCAAGCCACTCAGTTTAAGGGCAATTGGGGATGGGCAACGCAAGCTGGCCCAGCCGGCGACGCCCACATCCCGTGAACGACTTTTAAAGAAGCCCAGTTAAGGATGGTAGGCTTCCTTCATTAGTAAACCAGATGAGTTTATCATGATAAAGCAGCATTTGCTGCCCGTCCTTAATTGCCCTTGAACTGAGTGGTTTGCTCGGCCATTTCAAGGGGGCAGTACATTGCTGTCAGTCTGGAGTCTCGTGTAGGGCAGACTGAGTAAGGACGGCAGATTTCCTTCCCTAAAGGGCGATTAGTTTACAATTGATGATAGTTTCCTGGTCATCATTACCGAGACTAACTTCCTATTCAGTAATACAATCTTCAATTAATTGAATTCAAATTCCACCAGCCACCACGGTGAGATTTGAACCCACGTCTGCAGAGCATTAACCCGGGCCTCTGGATTACCAGTCGAGTGACAATACCACTGGTGCACCATGTCCCCCTTTCATTGAGCTCAACATTTATATCCTCACACTGTGAAACGATCAGAGGTTGATTTGAAGTTGATGTCTAATCTGTGTTTCGTACTATGTTGGGTTTTGTGAACGAGGGTCTCCAGTAAGGGGGGCAGCAAAAAGGTGACAATGAGTTTGTCCACTCTCCCACCCACTCCACCCTGCCCTATCCCGATAAGCTAATGGTTAGACAACAGTCTGAGTGCATCTTTGGGCACAGCCTTATAGAAAGAACATTAAAACCAGAGAGTGTACTTTTTACAGTAAGGTACAAGGCATTAGGGAGAGAGCTAATCTGTAGATTACTTTTGGATGTCTCGAGGGAAAAGCTGGAACAGATACGATGGGCCGAAAAGCCTCCTTCTGCACTGCAAACTTCGATAGTTCTAGTGTACCCCCTGTCTCTAGATACTATTCAAAGGCGATTCAAAAACAATTATCTTCAGATATCAAAATTAGGATAGAATTCAGTGTCATGATGAGTCTAGCCCTGGGCAAAACGTACTGATGTTAATTTGAAATATACTTTGGTGAAAATTAGTTGGGGGTCAGTGGGAACGCTCCCACCACTGAGGCACAAGGTTGCCGGCAGTGCATCAGAGGGCGTGCTCGCAGCAAATTCTTCAGAAGGTTCTGAAGATATCAAAGTCCACACGTCAACGTAGCGTAGCACCTAATCAGAGCCTGCAGCAATAGAGCATTTCAGTTGAGCTGTTCGACAGAAAGTCTGCATTGTCTGGATGTAAAGGCCTTCACGAAGGTCCTGACCTACATTTAATCCTCAACAAATAGAGCCAGGGCAGATTGTCTGTCCATTATCACGTTGCATTTTGTGGGATCTTGCTGTGTGCAAATTTGCTGTGTGTTTCCCACATTACAACAGTGACTGCACTTTCAGAAAGTATTTCATTTGTTGTGGAGCCCTTTGGGCTGTCCAGAGGGAGAGGAAAAGCACTATACAAATGTAAATATGTCTTTTAATTAGTGCTTCCAATGCGTGCAATGTTCGAAAAGGTCACGTCATAGAATGCCCACAGGCAGGAGGAGGCCACTCGGTCCTTCGAGTCTGTACTGACCCTTCAAAAGAGCACTCTAACCAGGTCCACTCCCCCACCCACCCACTCCACCCCACCCTATCCCCGCAAGCTAACCTGCACATCTCTGAACACTAAGAGTCAATTTAGCATGGCCAATTCGCCTAACCTGCACATTGTTTGGACTGTGAGAGGAAACCCGTGCAGACACAGGGAGCTCCAACAGTCCTGGACACACACATACCCACTATTACAGCCTCAGAGGTAAGAGCTGCCTTCTTCAAAGTGAATCCGCGGAAAGCGACGGGCCCCGTCGGAGTCCCTGGGCGAGATCTCAGAGCCTGTGCAGACCAGCTGGCGAGTGTATTCGCAGACATCTTCACCACCTCACTCCTCCGTTCTGAGGTCCCCACCTCCTTCAAGAAGACCACCATAATACCAGTACCAAAGAAGAACAAGGTAGCCTGCCTCAATGACTACCGACCGGTGGCCCTAACGTCTGTGTGGTAGTCACCACTGTTGTATTATATTGTATATATGGGTATTACGGTAAGGCCCCTGTACTACAGGTACGGGGGTAGCTCCCTGCCTGCTGGCTCCGCCCAGTAGGCGGAGTATAAATGTGTGTGCTCTCCGAACAGCAGCCATTTCATAAGCTGCTGTAGGAGGCCACACATCTCTGTGTAATAAAGCCTCGATTACATTCTACTCTCGTATCGTCGTAATTGATCGTGCATCAGTCTGTTATCATGGAATGCTCCGAGACGGTCTTGATCCATTGCAGTTTGCCTATCACCGCAACCGGTCCACAGCAGCCGCTATCTCCCTGGCTCTACAATCAACACTCGAACACCTTGACAACGAGGTCACCTACGTCAGACTGCTGTTCATAGACTACAGCTCCGCCTTCACCACCATTATCCCAAAAGACTAATAACCAAACTCCGCAATCTTGGACTTGACCCCTCCCTGTGCAGCTGGATCCGCGACTTCCTCACCAACAGACCGCAATCTGTCAGGATAGGTAACAGCACCTCCTCCACAATAGTCCTCAACACTGGACCCCCGCAAGGATGTGTGCTCAATCCTCTACTGTACTCCCTATACGCTCACAACTGTGTGGCAAGATTTAACTCCAACTCAATCTATAAGTTTGCGGATGATACGACTGTGGTGGGCCGCATCTCAAGCAACAATGAATCAGACTACAGGAGGGACATAAATCACTTGGTTGCATGGTGCACCGAAAACAACCTCTCTCTCAATGTTGGAAAGACCAAGGAACTGATCATCGACTTCAGGAAGCGCAGCACGACACACACTCCCGCCTACATCAATCGTTCCGAAGTGGAGATGGTCGATAGCTTTAAGTTCCTGGGAGTCACCATCACCAACAGTCTGTCCTGGTCCACTCACGTTGATGCAACAGTCAAGAAAGCCCAACAACGTCTCTACTTCCTGCGGAAGCTAAAGAAATTTGGCATGTCTGCATTGACTCTCACAAACTTCTATCCGGCTGCATCACAGCTTGGTATGGCAACTGCTCGGCCCAAGATCACAAGAAACTGCAGAGTGTGGTGAACTCAGCCCAGCGCTTCACACAAACTTGCCACCCCCACATCACCCAAACATTCTCCACTTCTGACCCTAGAGTGCCAAATTTATCAAATGAATATCTATCACATAACAGCAATAAACTGGTGTTTCTGTTTGCCCACGTTACATATCCAATGCAGTTTCCTGTCAACTCTACAGCGAAAGACATGGGGTAGAAACATCCCTGAATCCAGCTGTGCATATCTGAGAATAAACAAACTGGAAACGTGAGACTGATTAACTGACAGAGCAGAAAGTGGAGATTCACTGGAGAAAATTTCCAAAGGTTTTCAGGTATCACCTTAGAGGTCAACAAAAACAATGAGGGGTTACACAATGACTTCACAGAAACGGTCTGACACTGAGACACATAAGGAAATATTGGGTCAGATGGCCAAACACTCAGTCAATGAGATGAGGTCTTAAATAGTCATTGAGTGGTCGAGAACTCAAGCTGAAAAAGACATTTTGTCGAAGCTTTTCACCTTGCAATCATCAGGACAATTCGCAAAGCTGGGGAAACGACAACTTTATACTGAATGAGTAGAGGTGCTGCTTGGTTGGCGGGCAGACACTGATTGGTAGAGGCATTGCTGTGGAGAGTGCATCAGTTGATGCTGACTGACAGTTAACTGCCAAGCATTGTTTGAACTTTAAACCAGGCAGCTTGACTCTGATTGGTCAAGGTATTGACCTGTGGAATGAACCGGCGAATAGCTGTTACTTATTTTATTTAGCTGAAACAGTTGCAATGTGTGCGCATGTTCTTTCTGTCTGCAAAGTATTAATATATCTAGATTCCTGAACGTGCAAGTATGCCACACTGCGAGCTGACATTCTTAAATTGGTTGTCAACATAATTCTTTGCACACTGAGGATTATTTCGCAAATGTTGTCCAATCGCAGAATCACATCTAGTGTTGGACATTGTGTTTTGCAAGCACAGGCTGGTTGGGTACAGTCTGTATTTTGCCCATTTCTAACAATGGAAGGGATATGCTGTTTGATATGATCTACCCGTCTTTGGATCGTACAGCCTATAAATCTGGCATCACACTGGCACTGAAATTCATATACCACATTACTCATTGTGTGATAGGCAGAACGTCTTACTGGCCACTTGTTGCTGTTGTATAGCATAAGCGTGATACAGCTAGCTTTACCTGTTGCTCAAATTCTTGAGACACCTTACCCTTCCAGGGCACTTTTCAGGGTTGGAAATGATAGGCCTATTCATGAGTTGCACGATATACAGCTTGAAATTATTTTATCAAGGTAGCCATTATCCCACAGGCTATTCATGGGATGTGATGCGACCCTATTTCAGCATCAAGCTTGCAAGCTGAGAAAATGGCTTAGGCCCTATTTACCAGGCTGCCGATAAGGCCAATCTCATAGAGTTTGGAGCTATAAGAATCCCTACGTACATATTAACCAGTGAAATTAGGTTTGTGGTGGAATGTGATAAAGAATCCCCTGGTAGATTTCTCAATTTGTTCATCAATGAAGAAGTTAATTTGACTGTTCCATTTCAAAGGTGAGTTTGAGCGCAGGACATGTAAGGAAATTATTACCAGCTGTTCTGGATTGAAACATAGCGAACATATCATTCACGAATTGTAAATGTGCAAGCGGTAGCATAGTGGTTAGCACAATTGCTTCACAGCTCCAGGGTCCCAGGTTCGATTCCCGGCTTGGGTCACTGTCTGTGCGGAGTCTGCACGTCCTCCCCGTGTGTGCGTGGGTTTCCTCCGGGTCCTCCGGTTTCCTCCCACAGTCCAAAGATGCGCAGGTTAGGTGAATTGGCCATGCTAAATTGCCCTTAGTGTCCAAAAAGGTTAGGAGGGGTTATTGGGTTACGGGGATAGGGTGGAAGTGAGGGCTTAAGTGGGTCGGTGCAGACTGGATGGGCCGAATGGCCTCCTTCTGCACTGAATGTTCTATGTTCTTAATGCAACAACAAGATTAAGTGACTTCAAGACAAGCTAATTAACCCTTTACTAACTACTTACGAGGGGAAATTTGTTGGAACTATTGCAGCGGAGAAAGCGAGGAGATTAAAATGAGTTTGGGTGGGGTTACTGGGTTATTGGGATAGGGTGGAGGTGTGGGCTTGGGTAGGGTGCTCTTTCCAAGAGCCGGTGCAGATTCGATGGGCCGAATGGACTCCTTCTGCACTGTAAATTCTATGAAATCTATAAGGTGTAGTTCCATCGAAGACACATTTCTCACTGCACCCAATAAAGATGTTTGCAGGAGCTGGGTCCAGAGGATATCCCATGGAAACGTTATCTGTGGGCATACAGGGTGTTGTAAAACTGAACTCAACACGAGTTGCCGAGATGATAAGTTCGACGAATACTGATTCACGCGATGGTGGCAGGTCTAGCCTATCCGCGCAAATACCTACGGCTTCCTTGAGTGGAACATGGATGAATAGGCTCCAATGTCAAATGAAGACATGGACACCAGAGTGCCTAGCGAAATGTAAGTCCTGTGTGGTCTTCACAAATGTGAAGGAATCCTTCACCGGGTACGTGGAAAACCTGCTCAAAACTGGTTGTAACAATTCACCCAACCATTTGGCCAATTCAGGCTGCGCAGAACCGGCGATAGATTACATAGGCTGCAAAGGCACATCACGTTTGTGCATCTTGGGTGAGTAAGCTGTGAGGATGAACACGCAGCAACTCATCGCTCTTACACAAGTCCAACAAACATTTTGTTTTAGTTTGCTTTCTAGGGTGTCTGGTCATGTTAAGCGCCAGGTCCAATGGATACGAATTTGAACCCATCATTGAGTATGGTGTGCGTTTTGTTGATATCGTCAAGGATGGCTGGTCTCATCTCTGTGTCAGGTTTGCTGATGTGTATGTCCGTGTTAGTGTTGAGACCTCGCAATGCTGATAGACATTTACGTTGCGTGTGAAAATCAGACAGGTCATTCGGAATCCCTCAACATGCATGTGCTAGATCAGCTGGACACGCTTCCAAGGATTCAGCATCTTCAGCGCACGCTGATTTGTGGCAGGATAGTTTGGGAGTTGAAGCTAGCCAGCAGTTGAAGCTGGAACAGTTGTTAACATTAAATCTGCACTAGATAGATTTTTGGGAAGCAAAGATATCACGAGATTATGGGAAGGTCCATGGATCAGCCACAATCTCATTGAATGGCAGGACAGGCTCGAGGGGCTGGATGGCCTGCTCCTCTTCCCGTGTTCCGATGGAAGTAGAGGAGTTTGAACTCAGCAAATACCTCATTCCATTGGCTTGGGATGAAGGCGCACTAAAATTGTAACAATGTGCAAGAACAAGCTCCTCACTTTCTCAAAGTCCAGTCAGGGAGATTTGTTACGCGTTAAGTGGTGTTGTTAATTATGTTCCCAAACCGCTGCTGCTTCGGTGAGTTTACGGCGCTGACGCGTTTCAAACGCCTTACGGTGCAGTCATCCACTGAAACGATACAGCAGCATAAACGGACGGGGGGGGTGGGGGGCGGGAAGTAAATCAGCAATCCCATTACCAATCTACGTAATCTCGCCTCACATCACGCTTGCTCGAACTGGTCTCAATGTAGCGTTATCGATATGTCAGGAAATGAAAACTGGCACAACCTTGGGTTTAATACACTCTTGGAGCCTTGGAGCCATTCGATCGATAGCTGACCGGTTCTTTACTTGTAAGTAGGTGGTGTTGCCATGGAATTCCCGCAAACATCTTTGTCGGCGTCTGCGAGAACCTGGTCTTTGATGGGATGGAATCTTACCTCCTACCCCCTGCACATTTCCATTATTTTCTTTTTAATTCATTTACGGGATGTGGGCGTCGCTGGTTAGGCCCAGCATTTATTGCCCATCCCTAGTTGCCCTTCAGAAGGTGGTGGTGAGCTGCCTTCTTGAACCGCTGCAGTCCCTGAGGTGTAGGTACACCCACAGTGCTGTTAGGGAGGGCGTTCCTGGATGTTGCCCCAGCGACAATCAATGAGCGGCGATATATTTCCAAGTCGGGGTGGTGAGTGACTGGGAGGGGAACCTCCAGGTGGTGGGGTTCCCAGGTATTTGCTGCTCTTGTCCTTCTAGATGGTAGTGGTCGTGGGTTTGGAAGGTGCTGTCGAAGGAACCTTGGTGAGTTACTGCAGTGCATCTTGGTGAGTTAAGCAGATGGTACACACGCCTGCTACTGTGCATCGGTGGTGGAGGGTTTGAATGTTTGTGGAAGGAGGGAGCAATCAAGCGAGCTGCTTTGTCCTGGATGGTGTTGAGCTTCTTGAGTGTTGCTGGAGCTGCACTCATCCAGGCAAGTGGAGAGTATTCCATTACACTCCTGACTTGTGCCATGTAGATGGTGGACAGGCTTTGGGGGTCAGGAGGTGAGTTACTCGCCATAGATATGTTCATCTTGGATGATATATTCAATCCGTAACAATCCGTAATAATTTCCTTACCTGTCTTAACGTGTTCCATCCTGCGCTCAAATTCACCTTCGAAATGGAACAGGCAAATGACCTCTTTCATTGACAAACTAATTGAGAAATCTACCAGGGGATTCTTTACCACATTCCACCACAAGCCTAATTTCACAGGTTAATATGTACGTCGGGATTCTTATCGCTCCAAACTCTATAAGATTGGTATTATTGGCAACCTCGTAAAAAGGTCCCAAGCCATTTGCTCAGCTTGATGCTGAAATAGGTTTGCATCAAAGGAAGCCTGTTGGATAACATCTACCTTGGATTAGATCATTTTGCCCTATAGTGCAAACTCATGAAAGAGCCGAAGGTCACCACTTTTGGCCTTGAAAGGTGCCCAGTCTACTTCGGGTTAGGGTAGAAAGGTGCCCAGTCTACTTCGGGTTAGGGTAGAAAGGTGCCCAGTCTACTTCGGGTTAGGGTAAAGTATCTGAAAATTGTGAGCAGCAGTGAAGCTAAGTATTGCACACTGCTGCTATGCAACAGCAACACATGGTATGTGCCACTAATGGAATGCTGCCAGCAAGCCAGAAAGGCATTATGCCTATCACACAAATGAGTCACGAGGTATTTGCATTGCAGTGCCAGTGTGATACTAGGTTTAGCTCAGTTGGCTGGACGGCTGGTTCATGATGCAGAGCGAGACCAGCAGCGTGGGTTCAATCCCCATACCGCCTGAGGTTATTCATGAATGTCCCACCTTCTCAACCTTGCCCCTCACCTGAGGTGTGGTGACCCTCAGGTTAAAGCACCACCAGTCAGCTCTCGCCCTCAAAGGGGAAAGCAGACGATGGTCATCTGGGACTTTGGCGAATTTACGGGCAGCACGGTGGCGCAGTGGGTTAGCCCTGCAGCCTCACGGCGCCGAGGTCCCAGGTTCGATCCTGGCTCTGGGTCACTGTCCGTGTGGAGTTTGCACATTCTCCCCGTGTTTGCGTGGGTTTCGCCCCCACAACCCAAACATGTGCAGGCTAGGTGGATTGGCCACGCCAAATTGCCCCTTAATTGGAAAGAAATAATTGGGTAGTCTAAATTTATTTTAAAAAAGAATTTACATTACTCATTTACTGATGCTGAGCATGTAGGCAGTACGTTCCAAAGACTGAGAGATCATATCAAACAGCATGTCCCTTCTGCTGTTCGCAACGGGCAGGATACAGATTGTACCCAACCAGCCTGTGCTTGCAAAACGCGGAACACGGGGTCGAACGTTAGATGTTATTTTGCAGTTGGATGACATTTTCTAAATAATCCTCAGTGTGTTAAAATTACACTGACAACCAATTTAAGATTATCAGTTGGACTCGCACGTGGAGATTTTGCGTGGTCAGAAATCTAGATATATAAATGCACGAGGTCCTGTTCTTTGCTGACAGAAAGAACACGTACTCACATTGCACCTCTTTCAACTAAATAAAATAAGTGACAGCCATTCGCTGGTTCATTCCACAGGGCAATGCCTTGGCTAATTAGTGTCAAACAATGCTTGGAGGTTAACTGTCAGTTAGCATCAACTGGTATATTCTTTATGCCAACGCCTCTACCAATCAGAGTCCTCCTTCCGACCAATCAGCACTCTCTTCTTATACACGGTAAAGTTGTCATTCCCCCCCAACCTTGGTATTCTTGGGGACTGACGTGATAAGTGCAAGATGAAAAGGTTTGATAAAATGTATTACTTCATCAATACACACTGTCCTAAAGGAAAGTGAGGTAAAGAGGTGGAGAGCTATCTGCAGGTGGTTCCAGAATTCGGGGCCCAGGCAACTGAAGGCTTCGCCAGCAGTGGTGGAATGATCAAAATCGGGGAAGCACAGATGGCCAGGATTAAAGGTGCACAGCTATCTCAGAGGGTTGTGCGGCTGGAGGCATGTGAAAACAAGGACGAGCACTACAAAATCAAGACTTTGTTTGACCGAGAGCCAAGGTGGGACAGCGAGCGCAAGGGGCGATAGAGAACGGAATGCAGCACAAGTTCCAACACAGGCAGTAGAGCCTTTATGGCCTCAGGTTTGTCGACAATAGGACCAATCAGGAGTGTGCTGGAATAGTCAAGTCAAGAGGTCACAAGCGCCCGACTGAGGCTTTGAGCAGCATGCGAGCCGAGACAGGCCGAAGTCAGTTGACGTTGCAAAGGTGAAATTAGATGGTCTTAGTGGTGCCGGGGATATGGGGTCGGAAGGCCATCTGGGGGGGGTCAAATGTGACAGCGAGGTTGCCCAAGACGAGGTTAACCTCCCTGGTGCCACGGGGAGGGATGGAGTTGGTAACCAGGAGATGGGGTTTGGACCTGACAGACTCAGAGTTGGAGTTGCTCGGCTGCGGGTTAGAAGAAGAAAAGGCCCAAAGCCGGAGACGTCTTGGGCAACAGGTATTTCCAAAATGTCAGAGTAATTCTCCATCGAGGGGACCTGAGTGTTTCCAGAGGTGCGGAATGAACGGGCACTGAATGTGCAACTGGTCCATCGAACTCCACGATGGAAGGAGGATTGTGCCTGAAACGCCTGTTCCCCCCCCCCCCCCCCCCCGCCCCCAGCACGGCACCAGCTCGTCCCACCCGGCTCCCAGCAGCCACATAACCTCCTGGGAGGGGCAAGAAAACAGGGAGAAATTCCAGGGCCAATGGCGGGAATAATAATCTGGAAAACTCCTCTCTGTACGCCGCCCCTGCTCCTCGTCCCCTCGCAATCTGCTGAGATTTTCGCTCCACCCCCACCTCGACCGCGGCAGGTATTGTGTGGTAGGGGTGGCCCACCTCTGGTCCCGCCGCTGTCAATGGGCTTTCCGGTCGTTCACATCCTTCGTCGCTCGGGGAAGCCGCAGTGGGGATGGGAGGGTGGGGGGGGGGGGGGGGGGGGTGCAGCGTGGTGGCCGCCATCGGAGGGACTGGACGATCCCATCACTCATTGCTGTTTGTGGGATCTTTCTGTGCAAATTCATTACCGCTTTTCCTACACTGTAGCAGCGACCACATCAAAAGCACTTATCGTAGAATTTACAGTGCAGAAGGAGGCCATTTGGCCCATCGAGTCTGCACCGGCCCTTGGAAAGAGCACCCTACCTAATCCCACACCTCCACCCTATCCCTGTAACTTCACACCTTTTTTGGACACTAGGGACAATTTATCATGGCCAATCCACCTAACCTGCACATCTCTGGACTGTGGGAGGAAACCGGAGCACCCGGAGGAAACCCACGCAGACACGGGAAGAACGTGCAGACTCCGCACAGACAATGACGCAAGCCGGGAATCGAACCTGGGACCATGGAGTTGTGAAGCAACTGTGCTAACCACCATGCTACCGCGCCCGCCCACTTCTGCCTTCTTGGGTAAAGTGCTTTGGGGCATCCTGAATTCACAAAGGGTGTTGTAGAAATGTAATTGTTGTCTTTCTCCTCTATCCCGAGAGAACGAGAGGGCGCAGATCGAAAGTGATTTGGCAAAGAAGCAAATGTGATGGGGGCCAAGGTGGGGCGCTCTTTCGGAGGGCCGGTGCAGACTCGATGGGCTGAATGGCCTTCTTCTGCACTGTAGGGAGTCTACATCGAGTGGTTGGGGTCTGGAATGTGCTGTCTGGAAGTGTGCTGGAAGCAGGTTCAATCGTGGCATTTGAAAGGACATTTGATGATCACTTCAATCGAAATGATGTGCAGGGGTACGGGAAAAAGGCAGGGGAATGGGCACAGAGTCACGATGCTCATTTGGAGAGCTGGTGCCAACACGATGGGCCGAATGGCCTCCTTCTGCACTATAACAATTCAATGATTACAACTATTTGCTTGCATGGAGGAAAATGCTGGTGTGGGCTCGGGGGGGCTGACTGGCCTCTTTCTAACGTTCCATGTACGTATATGTCCCCTTTCCCTCGAAAGCAGGTTACACAGCTCAATGGGACGCGGGTTGAATTGCGGCCTCAGGCGACTGTCTGTGCGGAGTCTGCACGTTCTCCCTGTGTCTGCGTGAGTTTCCTCCCGGCGCTCCGGTTTCCTCCCACAGTCCAAAGATATGCAGGTTATGGGGAGGTTACGGGGATAGGGCGGGGCAAGTGGGCCGAGGTAGGATGCTATTTCAGACTCGATGGGCTGAATGGCCTCCTTCTGCACTGGAGGGATTCTAAGGACTGGCAAGCCGAGCAAGAGCTGGAAAGGTCCACCTGAGTTAGATCCACAATAGGCATCACACTTACAAAGGAGGTATTGGGTGGCAATCTGCCGGGTGGTACAATGCCGGGTGGTACAATGCCGGGTGGTACAATGCCGGGTGGTACGCCGTGAGCTGGTATGCTGTCGGGTGGCTTGCTGTTGGGTGTGGATCAATGGGCAGTGGCTATAGGTTCGTACCTGATTCTGGAGACCTGAGCGCAAAATCTAGACGGACTCTCCACCACAATCCACGGAGCTCATCATCTCTCAGGCGTGATGTTAAACCGAGATCCCCCTGAGGTGAATGTAAAAAATCCCACAGCACTATTTCATGGAGGTCGAGGAGAGTTATCCTGACCAATATTTACAGCTCAATTATCATCACATTCCCATTTGTGGGAACATTGCTTTGTGCAAATTGAATCCCATGTTTCCCCCATTGAAACAACGACTACACTCCAAAGGTATTTCACTGGCTGCACTGGATATTGGGGAAGAAGAGATAGAAATAAACTTCTTAGAAACATGAGAGTGAGGAAACCTTCCCTCCACCCCACACGTGCCCCTTCAACTATGGGGCAAAACCCGAATTTATAAAAAGAGATAATAGCAGGACAATTATTGTCATCCAAAAT